>NC_082668.1:56073093-56374867 GCF_025265405.1 Mesoplodon densirostris
CTTAACAGATCTGAATTTCCTTTATAAGGTCCCTTGTCTCCAATGCAGCACTGTGCAGAGAATAAGAGATGCTGGAAGAGAGGGAAACACCTGATACTGGAATGTGACAGAAAGGCACAAGCAAATAACAAAGATAAGGGCACAACTGGCAAAGCCATCTCCACACGCGCACATCCATTGTGCGCTTGGAGAGCTGAATGCCGATCTCAAGAGTGCGGTAAGAAATAAGACATTTCTGAGGGGCAGAACGGGGGCCTGAGAGCAGGCCCCCCTCCTCCCTGACCAGGACGCCTTAGCTTGCACACGGTCACCATGGCAACCCTCCATCAGAAGACATACCACCTCCAGTCTGTGAAGCAGGCAGCCTGTCCTCTTCAGCGCTGTCAAATGTCTAGAATGGTTTTTGAAACTAATTTTTTTTACAACTGCATTCTGTACGGGAGATGTGTGAGGCGAAGAGGGGGAGGTCTGGCTGTTAATCTGTGGCTCGGCAGACTAAACAAAAACCCACCATAAACACACACAACACTGAGCTAAGACAGGCTATGTTAATGAAAGAAGGAAAACATTTTGACAATCTCACTCAGCTAAGTGTCAAAAACTTGAGAAAAAGAAAAATTGGTTGAAAAAGGAAAATCAGCAACCAAGTACAAACAAGAGCCTAAAAGCAATGGATTAAAGGCAGTCCAGAGCCTCTTCAAGGCATGGAGAAGGACATCCCGATAAAAAGGAAAAAGCAGACCCAAAAGAGGTTGATCAAATCTCTGCCAGAGATAAATCAAGGTGGGCATTGAGGTTCTGACTGTCACAGGCAGGTGAGATGGGTCAAAAATAAACACAGCTTGTTCAGTAATCACAGCGAACAATAAAGAACAATAAAACATGTGGGCGGGCATGTATGCTTAAGCCTTACAGACATAGCACACAGCACATAAACCAACACCTGTGTGGCCATCACCTCTTACCAGTTTCCATAGAACTTCCACCCACCCATGAGTAGAAAATTCCAGAAACACAGGTAACCTGGACAGCCAGGTCATCTTTCTCTGACAGAACATCTCACCATACACTTAACCAACATGAAAGTAGAAAGGGGCTCATGCCCCCCTCTCTAAATTAAAAGGTGCCCATGGTTCTGTAGCCTCTCTCACTGGAGCATTCAGAGGCCTTTTAGCTAGACTTATGCTCCAGCATGGGAAGTGAACATTTTAGTGCTGGCAGGGAAATCAAATAGCACAAGGATGCTGCACATAGCAAAGGACGATTTTAAAGTCTTTCTGGCAACAAAAAGGAATCAAATACAAGACAATCTCTTTCAGCCCAGCCAGTGAAAGAGAATGGCAGCAGGGAAACATAAGGAAAATTCTTTTCCCTGATCTGTTTCCCTTAGGCCAATGAAAGAATGCATCTGCAATCCTTGCACAGGTCTGTTGGATGATGGGCAAAAGCACCGAGCGGCAGACACTCCTCAGGCTCCTCCCAGATCCATTCTCCTTTAACCCTTGCCATGAGAACCCCACTTCTGGTAGGACAGCAATATCCTGGCTCAGGCTGTCCGATTCCCAGCGTCCTTTGCGACTAGAGGTGGCCAGGTGAACCAGAACCAGTCAATCAGGCATGAGCAGAGCACGCTCAGACCTTTTTCCCTCTTCTGTCTGCCAGGCACGAGGGATGCCAAGCCTGAAGGTGAAACAACGATCCTATGAACATGACAATGAAACTCTCCTACTACTAAGGATGGAGAAGCAAAAGCTAGAAGGTCTGGGCCGCTGGCAGTATTCTGAACTGCCTTCCTCTGGATTCAGATGAGGAGAACAACCTCCCATTCGGCTAGGTCACCCCAGTCAGGTTTTGTACAAGTCCTCCTAGGCTGCAGGAATTCTGCTGGAATCGTGGAGTTGGAGTCCTCTCTCGCTGTCATCAGTTAATGGCACTGCGGTATAAATAAGTGTGAATGCCAAATCATCTAATCCTATTTAATTAGTAAATACTTTCATTTTCATTCCAATATATGTCAATTATTTTTATATTTTTGCCAATCACTGCAACTCTGCCAACTTCACACTAAGTTCTTAGAATCCAGCTCTGAGTTCATTCCAAAACAGTGATTCTCCATAAATTAAATTCCATTTTCCCCTCTTGTACCTGGTACCATTTCCAAAGCTCATCTATGGAGAGACGGATGGAGAAAGGGAAGAAGCAAGAGTAAACGATCTTGTCTTCCCAACCTGCTCCAAACACATCCATGGTAAGAGGGGACCCCCTTTGGTGTCTGCAACTGGCAAGAGGCACAAACTGGGCTCCTGGCATCCTAGGAGAACGAGCGTGGTACACGGGCAGGACCCGCCTTTGATACAAGACCAGCCCTGCTGCCTCCACACCAGCTTTGTTTCTTTTGTGGACTCTGGTGTGTTTAACAAGGCAAACTCTCCATACTGTAAAGCACCATTAACTGGGTGCATTTACTGGTCCCAAGGAATGGCAAATAGTCCCACCTTCAAACTGCCCAGGTCCCACCATCATCAGGCTTCAGGAACTTCCCCAGCCAACACCTGTAAATGTGGCACTTAGGGGATTAAGAGGGAAGAAAGTTTCACTTTTAATTCCTCCAGTTATTTAAAGCCTGTGTTCAGCCCATGTACAAGTGGTTTCCAATTCTTCTGAACTTCTTCCCTGCAAATTCTTTCAAATGTTCTAATAATAAGATAGAAAGCTGGAGAATTACTGACCCAATGTGATGAAGGTGGATAGGATTTTCAATTACATACATTTTAAACCTCCATAATGATGTTAATTATCCCCATGTGCTTAAACACTAAGAAAATGAAAACAATCTTACATCTCAGAAAAACTCTTAGAAAAAGAATGTCACCGACTAAATTATAATTAAAATATCAGATTTGTAATACTCATTCAATTAATTAAAATAAGATTTTGAGGGCTTCCCTGGTGGCACAGTGGTTGAGAGTCCGCCTGCCGATGCAGGGGACACGGGTTTGAGCCCCGGTCCGGGAGGATCCCACGTGCCGCAGAGCAGCTGGGCCCGTGAGCTATGGCTGCTGAGCCTGCGCGTCCGGAGCCTGTGCTCCGCAACAGGAGAGGCCACAACAGTGAGAGGCCCGAGGACCGGAAAAATAAAAAAATAAAAAAATAAGATTTTGAGTCATACTGTACTCTACCTTAGGGTTTCTCAACCTCAACATTATTGACATTTTGGACCAAATAATCGTATGTTGGGTGTTGTCTTGTGCAACAAGGAAGTTTAGCAATATCCCCAGGTAGGGACTACCAAAAACGTCTGCAGATATTGCCAAATGTCCCCTGGGAAACAAAATCACCCCTTGGTACTGCTGCTCTACCAGAAGAGGATCTTTATCCACACCCAGTGTACAGATGAGGAAATTGAAGCCCAGAAAGGCCAAGAGGCATGCTCAATGCCATAGAGCTGAATCAGAGGCCAAAACGGGGCACATGCCATGGGAGTTGCTCCTCGGTTCTTTGTGTTCCGTCACACTGAACTGGCTCGTGTTGGGGCTTAAACTGAAGATGATAATATTTTAAAACTTAAAATAAATGTTACCAAAGGGATATTTTGAAGAACTTAATAGTATATTAGGGATACTGAAATGAAAACCTGTTCAATTTCATGGCCAACCATACGACTTTTCTCCTATGCTCCCATTCGGACTGATTCAACAAATATTTATTAAGCATTTTTGAGGCATCTTCAACATTAGTTAAGCAGAGAAGAGTCCCTGCTTCAGTGCATTAGCAGTGCAGTGAACTGACAGTCAGACAAGTCCACCAGTCATCATGGCACAAGTTCCATTAGAACAAGTTCCCTAAGAAAGTTTCCAACAAAGCAATAAGGAGGCTTAGAAGGAAGAATACTCACATTAGTTTGAAAATCAAAGAAACACAGAAGAAAAAGCAACTGAGATGGGCTTTGCAAGATGGGAAAGGCATTCTAGGAAGAAGGAATAGCATAGAGGTGGGAAGTAAGGAACCACTTATTAGGACCACTGAGCTGCCTAACTGCTAAGGAACCACTGAGCTCCTAGGCAGAACAGTGATATAAATGATGCTGCACTTCCAGGAAATTATTTCACTATAACCGCATAAATAAATCAGGGAAGGAATGGGCTGGAATGCCATCATCACATACTGTGTTGAGAAGGCTTCTGTACCACGAGGCAGTCTGTCATTCCTGGCCCAGAACACTAAGGACAGTTAGAAAGAGACTATTAGCAGTGTAAGCAAAAGGCATTGTAAGGGCTAGCCTGGGGCTGACGTGGCAGGTATGGGACACACTGGGACAAACACACAAGATGATGCAGACACAAGAAGCTCTGAGGGAAAAGGATAAGGAGAAACCTAGCCATTACCTTTGGAATCTCAGTGAGTGGAAGAACAATACTGCCATGAACAGAAACCCTGGGGTCAGAGGCAGAACTGATCCTGGGGGAGAAAATGAGTTTGCAATCTCAAGGGGACACATGAGGGAAGCCCAATAGGACATTAGAAAGAAGGGGGTGGAGGACCAGGACCAAGATTTAGTTCACAAAGAAGGTTCCAGGTTTGGAGTTTTCTAGAGAATGTCGGCTCTTCAAGCTTTAACCATGGATAAGTTCTTAAGATAAGGGTGAGAAAGAAGAATCTCTTATTTTTGATTGAAGTATAGTTGATTTACAATGCCGTGTTAGTTCCAGGTATATAGCAGTGATTCAGTTATATATATACATACATACATATACAATATGTATAATATATATATTTACATATATATATATTATATATATATATACACACACACCCTTTTTCTGATTCTTTTCCCTTATAGGTTATTGCAAAATATTGAGTATAGCTCCCTGTGCTATATAGGTCCTTGCTGGTTATCTATTTTATATATAGTAGTGTGTATCTGTTAATACTAAACTCCTAATTTATCCCTCCCCTTCCTTCCCCTTTGTTTCGTCTGTGAGTCTTTTTCTGTTTTGTAAATTGAGTTCATTTATCATTTTTTTAGATTCCACATATAAGTGATACCATATGATATTTGTCTTTCTCTGACTTACTTCACTTAATATTATAATCTCTAGGTCCATCCATGTTGCTGCAAATGGCATTATTTCATTCTTTTTTATGGCTGAGTAGTATGTGTGTGTTTACACACACACACACATATACATATATATACATACACCACATCTTCTTTATCATTCATCTGTCAATGGACATTTAGGTTGTTTCCATATCTTGGCTACTGTAAAGAGTGCTCTAATGAACACTGGGGTGCATGTGTCTTTTCAAATTATAGTTTTCTCCAGATATATGCCTAGGAGTGGGATTACTAGGTCATGTGGCAGCTCTATTTTTAGTTTTTTGAGGAGCCTCCATACTGTTCTCCATAGCAGCTACACCAATTTATATTCCCACCAACAGCATAGGAAGGTTCCTTTGAACAAGAAGAATCTTAAAGGATGCCTAGGTTCAAGATGCAAAAGTAAGAGGAAGGGTAAGGGAAAGAAGCCGGGAAGGAATTTCTATCTCTAGGTGGAAGAAGTAGGGGAACCAACAGTAGGCAGAAGTTCAAATGCACCAGAAAGATGAAGTACGACAAGCTGGAACACAAGCCTGTGGGGCCTCGGGCTGAGTTTGGTTTTAATGAGGCAGGAGGTAAGACACTGCTCTCTGCAGTCAGACAGACCTTAGACCTTGATGCATATCCCGGCTTTGGCCCTTGCCTATCAGGCCCTGTGGCAAGTTACTAAATAGCTCTGTGCCTCCTTTTCCCCAGTAAAATGAAGATAACACCATTCTCTACATGTGAGCTGCGGGAGGTTAAGCATGGAAAGCACTTAGCCTAGTGCCTGGTCCCTCATCAGCAGCAATAACTGCTCAACACCTCCTCCTGCCCCTCCTCCACTGGCACCAAGAAGGCCAGTGACTTAGTCCCCCCTCTGCACGGACAGCCAGGGGAGGGAAGCACTGAGAAGGGCAGGTCTGCGCTCTACCAGCCAGTGGTATCTGCTGTATGGTTGACTATATGTCATGACCTGGACACAGGAGAAGAACCAACCAAGAAGAAAACATGATCATGGGGTGGGGAGACGGAATGGGTGACAGCTTAACATGATACAGCAGGGAATCAGCAAACTTTTTTTGAAAAGTGCCAGAGAGTAACAATTTTAGGGTTTGAGGGCCACATAGTCTTTGTCACAACTACTCAACTCTACCTTTGTACCAGGAAAGCAGCCACAGACAATCCATAAATGAATGGGTATGGCTGTGTCCCAATAAAGCTTTATTCACAGAAACAGGCTGTGGCTGGCCTCTAGGCCAAAGTTTGCTGACCCCGGTGATAAAAGATGGCAAACATTTTTAAACCTCTAACTCCAGCTGCTAGGTTTAGAGAAGGTAACAGAGATATGAGAAACATATATTGAGACAAGTAAGATCAAATTTTAAAGTACCCCAGCCAGCAGAATTCTAAGTGTGACAACTGGCTTCACAAATTTAGTGTTTCTTTGTTCTTGGGGACGACCAAAAGATTGGCTGAAAAACATGAAAAGCTCTCATGGAAAATAATAAGTTAGAGAAACACATAAGTAAAAACATTTATGAAAGCCCATCTACATTGCACATTGAGAGAATTACAGTCTCCAATTCCTTGCTAAGCTTCCTGGGCTGATCTGGAAAATATAAATACTACTACCTTATTTCCTGGTGACAGGGACTTGCACGCACTGCTCAGTGGAGGGCTCCTCCAGCCCTTAGTTCAGTGCATGCCTGAGCCTCCGTCATCCCCCCACCTACACTCCAGAAGTACCTTTGCTAATGTCCTTTGCTAAAGGAGCAGAATTCACTTCAGCCCTCTCCATCCCTTTCTCATCACCCATCAGTTCAGGTACCCTTTGAGGCAACTCAGAGTGACAAAATCTTCCAAAAAAGAAGTCAAGACCATTGCACTGAGGAATATTACTCTACTTAGAAGGACCAGACCAAACATTCAACACTGCAAGAGACCTGGGAAATCTCGTCACATGGCAGAGGGAATACGAAGATGAATTACTCTGGTCTTCTCAGCATGTCCTTAGCAGGGGAGATAAGACAAGGGAAAAAAAAGAGATAAATGTGGAAAAGAAAGAGATAAATGTGAAAATCCAGATACATAAAAGGCTCAGAGCTTCAGAGAGCAGAGTGTGATAACCTACAGTCAGGAGCGAGTAGAGATGAAGATCTCAGCCCACCTTGAAGGGTGGGTAGGGTCTGCAAAGGCAGAGATTAGGAAGGGTTTTCCAGGTGGAAAAGACCAAGAGGGAACAGGCACACACTTAGGTCAGCAGAGGCCAAAGAAAGGACACCGTGGGTTGACATTCAGAGGGGAGAGAACAGATTGGTTGTGCCAGTTGTTAAGACCCCCCAAACCTCCATATCAGAAGCTATCTGGCTGCCACCCTGGCCCACCCGCTCCTGCCTTAGGCAACTCTGCCAGCATCACCCTGGCCACCCAAGCTGTCCTCCTCCCCAGTCCCCCATGGACTTCCCACATGTCCCCACAATCCAGTTACTAAACTGAGAACACGCTGCAGCAAGATCCGGTGCCCAGCGCCCATTCTGTTAGGGCTGTGCCCACACCACACCCACCAGACCAGGAGTGAGAGGTCTGTGCCTTTCTTCACTGGTCTCAGGCTGGCTAACGAAGACCGTGTAAAGGAAAGGAATAAAAACGAGGCTGGCAACACCCACTGCACCATATCTAAAAGTGCTTTCATAGAAAGCTGGTTCAGAAATTCAGACTTGCTTGTCTAGACCATAAGAAGTACCTACAAGGTTTTGTTTATTTATTAACTAAGTTTTCCTTAGGAAAAATGTAATACATACACACAATCAAAAAATAAACTGTACAAAACAGTGTTGGGTAACCTTCCACAAATATTTTATGAATATTCAAGAGTGTGTATAAACTCATCCTGCTTTTCTTTTTTAACACAAACAGAAATATATTCATATATACACTATAATGTTCCTTACCCTTTTTTTCAACTGACCAATGTATCTTGGAGTTTGTTACATGTCAGCAAATATTATTATTTCATTATTATTAATCACCACAGGTATTCTATTTGCTATATGGCTCTACCTTTATTAATTTAAGCAGTGATCCATTGACATACAGAGGTTATTACCCACTTCTGCTGTTACAAACATGACAGCCAACACCATGGAGTGTCAGTCTTTACGTGTACACATCTATGGAAATTCACGAGAGATATTCTAGCAGAGGTGGAAATGCTGGGTCAAAGAGCGTGTATGGACCACTCTAGGTTCCTAAGTGAGTGGGAGAGGCAAGAAAACAAAGGGGGACAAGATTAGAGGCATTTGTGTGTCAAGGTGGGAAATCTGGACAGAAGAGAAAAAATGATTCAGGGAAGGGAGATGATGGAGAAAACTACCTGGGAGGCGGTAGTGATATACAGGTGAGAGGACCTGACTGAGGGCAAGGAGAGAAGGAAAGGAGGGATGTAATGTACAATATGATAAATATAATTAACACTGCTGTATGTTATATATGAAAGATGTTAAGATAGCAAATCGTTAGAGTTCTCGTCACAGAAAAAAATTTTTTTTTTCTATTTAAGTTTGCACCTATACGAGATGATGGATGTTCACTACACTTATTGTGCTAATCACTTCATGATGTATGTAAATCAAATCATTATGCCGCACACCTTAAACTTATACAGTGCTGTCAATTATATCTCAATAAAACTGGAATTCTAAAAAGAATATGTAACCAAAAATTGTAAAGGAAAAAGTATTTCAGGCAGTTAACAAAGATGAAATGTTATATTTTGGGATTTTGTGATGTTTGTCTGCTTCTAAAAATTTCTAATTTGTTGTGATTTTTTTCTCATTCTAAATAAATATTCACATGTATTAAAATTAAAAATTAAAAAAAAAGAAGATGAGAGGGAAAGGGATTTCACGACCAATGCAGGAGGACATGGGTACCAAACAAAACCCTCCGTGTGGGGTCCACTGTCCTACATGAAGGTGACATGGTGATATGGAGACTCTATGGCATGACCAGGTGGACTTTATTAACTGTGGTTGGAAATGTCTCACCAAGCTCAGGAGAGGAGAGAGGGATTTAGGCCACCCATAGAGGTGGCTGGGATCAGACAGATCCACCCAGGGAGAGAAGGGCACAGAGTGCCCAGTACCACCTCTCTTGGATCACCAACATTTAGGAAGCCAGGACGAGGCAATCAGACAGAGAAAGCAGGAAAAAAAGTATAATGGTATGTCATGAAAGCCAACAGGGGGGCGAGTCAAGTAGAAAGTAGCCCAGAGGGAGAGAGAAGCCCACAGCAGAGGAGTAAAGGGATGATCTGGCATCCTGGCCCAGTCTTCAATACAAATGGGAGACACCAAAGGAACTCAAGGAAGCAAGGCAGAAGTTGCAGTCAACCAAGCTGGCACTGAGCAGAATGGACCCAGGGTTCAAGAGGAGCAGTAAAATTAGATTTTTCTTAGGAAAAGAGGAAGAGAGTTCAGAGTTCACAAGCCAAAGAGAAGGTTTTCAGTGAAAAGAGCAGAGAACTGAAGAAAAGACAGAGGAGGTAACTGACATGCAAAATCTCAGGACTATTGGCCCCAAATGCCTCATTATCATGACTGATAAGAGAGTCCGATCATCTGAAAATCAGCCCACTGTCACACTGCTTAAACACTGCCATGATTCCTTTTATTTTTAGTTCCTGGTTCCAACTCCAATTTCCCACTTTCTGGTAGCCTTTGCTTCCATTGGAGATGCTGTGAGCTGCTAACCCCCAGTGCTGTTTCTCCATCAAGAGAAGCTTCTAAGAGGCTCACAGCAAAATGTCACTGACACAAGCTGCCATCTGAATGTGCCATATTTGTGTATAATCTTGTCCATGGAGGACTCTTTTTGTCTAGTTATAGCAAACCGTCTGCGAAATTTGAAATAAAGATGTAGAAAATGTCACAAAAACAAGCAGCAATGTGAAAGATGGCATACAACTCTTCTCAAGGCTTAGGGTATTAGATATTTTCCAAACTATTGTTGGAAATGAAATGAAACTTATTTTTTCTGAATATGCCCCATATCTCCCAGGGAAGGAAAACATTAATGTCTCTTTGGTTCATTCCTTTACTATCAAGTCAGTAACATCATTAAATTCAGCAAATTACTTCTTTTGGATATTTAATCATCTTCTTCCTTCTCTCATAAATAGTGCCTACAATTCAAATTTCATTAAAAGAACTAGTGTTCCCAGGTTGTAGTTTATCTAAGAATTTGGGTCTCTTTACTGACACTTCTATTTATTAGTAATATATCTTCAATTTTTAAAGTACCAGTTCTGCAACCAGTACTTAGGCAAAGGTTAAAACTCAAGTCAGTAAAATGGGACATGAAATGCAAAATCAAAAGGTAAAATTATAAATAGACCCAAAGGCAGAAAAAGGAAGGATGAACAATTCTTTCAGAAAACTGGGTAAAGATGGCAGAGCTTAAGGACCAGCACTCCCTCCCTTCAATAATACCTAACAAAATGATGAAAAACAGAAGCCCAAAAAGGCAATAAGAGAGAAAAGAATAAATAAGTAAATAAATAAAAAGAAAATGGATAAATTCTCAAAAAAGAAGCATACTGTTTCGTTTCAGTATGGCAACATATTGAAAATTCTTACCAACACCAATCAATTTAGAGAGAAGCAAGATGAGGAAATGGATAACAGCCTAGAAGTATCAAGCAAAATGGCATTAGTAGGGATGAGTTTTAACCATCACTGTAGTATCTCTAGATCTTAGTGGAAGTCAGGGAAACTGCCAGAGCTTGTTATTTGGGAAGTTCCATGTGAACTGGGAAAATGCTTCCAAGCCTGAGTATACCCCGACCTCATGGGAACAAACATATCCCTAACTCTGATGGGCTAAACCCTGGTTTAAGACCTTTAACCAATTCTCAGAAGAGAAAGCACAGCTTAGTTCATTCAAAAAGGCTGCAACCAGCTTTAGCCAAGCTCCATCCCCAATTCCTTTTGCCTACTATGCATCTTCAGGGCACAGAAAACTTAAAGACAACACTCAGTGTCCTCAAATGGCAGCTCAGAGAAGAAGGCAAGCAAGTATCATTTAAAATGGAAAGGATGTCCTGAAGAAATCAGTTTCAGTTTATTAAAACAAAAAATAGGTCTATGGATTTCCCTGGTAGTCCTGTGGTTAAGACTCCATGCTCCCAATGCAGGGGGCCCAGATTAGAACACTGGTCAGGGAACTAGATCCCACATGCTGCAACTAAAAGATCCCGCATGCTGCATGTTGCAATGAAGATCCCACTTGCCACAGCTAGACCCAGTGCAGCCAAATAAATAAATAAATATTTAGAAAAACAAAAACAAAAAATAGGTCTAGATAGACTTACCCACGCTAAGCCAAGTGATACAGCAAACAGCAAGCAAATGTGCAAACATACTACAAACTCGAAAAAGAGAGCTTCACAGCATTGTTTAGAAAGTTTATGAAGCGCACAGTCAGAAAACTTAATAATAACTGGAAAAAACCAAAGGAAATTGCCCTGAGTGCAAATGCTCAGTAGTAATCAAAACTGATATAAGGATAGTTAAATAAACAATGGCACAGAACATAAAGTACAAAAATAGACCCACACGTATATGGTCAATTGATTCTCAACAGAGGTGCCAAGGTATTCCAAGGGCAAATGGCAAATCATTTTAACAAATGCTGCTGGAATAAATGAATATTCAACTGAAAGAAAAAAATGGACTCTGACTTCTACCTCACACCATACATAAAAATTAACTTGAAATAGACTGTAGACATAAACATAAAGGTTACTATAAAACTCCTAGATGAAAACATGAGAAAATACCTTTGCAAAGTGAGAATAGGCAAAGATTGCTTAAATGTAACACAGAAAGCAGTATCATTTTAAAAACTGAGAAATTACATTTTAAAACTTCTGTTCAGAAAAAGATACGATCAAGAAAATTAAGAAAATAAAAAGGCAAGCAGCAGACTGAGGGAGAAAATATGGTGTATATATATGTGTGTGTGTGTGTATATGGTGTGTATATATACATATATGAATGAAACTACTAAAAATATATATATAGACATATCATCAAAAACACAATAGTTAAATTAAAATGGAATACTAAGAATTATTCAAATAACTCAAAAACGGCAGAAAGAAGAAATGCAGGAACAAAAAGCAGAAGGAACAAACAGAAAACAAATAATCAAATGGTATGCTTAAAGGAAAGTATATCAATAATTACATTAAATGTGAATGATCTAAACACCAATTAAAAAACAGATAATCAGAACTGAATTTTTAAAATAACCCAATTATCTGATACCTACATAAAGTTCACTTCAAATACACATATCAAAAAGTTAAAAGTAGGACTTTCCTGGTGGTCCAGTGGTTAAGACACCAAGCTTCCAACACAGAGGGCGTGGGTTTGATCCCAGGTAGGGGAACTAAGATCCCACATGCCGTGCAGTGCAGCCAAAATAATAATAAGTTAAAAGGAAACAGTCAAAGAGATATGCCAGTAAACATGAATCAAAAATAAGCTGGAGGAGATATATTAATATCAGATAAAGTAGATTTCAGAACAAAGACAACAACCAAGCATAAGGAGGGACATTATGTAATGGCAAATGGCTCAAATCATCAAGAAAAAATAACATCCTAAATGCATATGCACCTAACAATAGAGATTCAAAACACATGAAAGAGGAACTGAAAGGAGTAATAGACCATTCCACAATTATAGATGAATACTTCAATACTAATCTCACATTAACAGATAAAACTAGTTAAATCAGCAAGGAAGTAGAAACTGGATAACACTAGCATCAAACTGGAACTAACTGACATTTATAAAATAACTCTACCCCACAACAGGAGAATAAGTATTCACTTCAAGTGCACACAGAACATTCACTAAGATAGACCATATTCTAGGTCATAAAACAAATCTTAATAATAAAATATACTTAAAATCATAAAAAGTATATTATCTGACCATAACAGGATTAAATTAGAAATCAACAATGGAAAAATGACCAACAACACTTTAAAAACTTAGAATTTAAATCATACAATTCAAAATAATCCATGAGTTAAATAGCATGTCTCAAAAGAAATTGCAAAATATTTTTAACTGAAAAAAAATGAAACTACAATATATCAAAATTTATGGGATGCAGACAAAGCAGTGCTTCAAGGAACATTTAGATTATTAAATGCTTATATTAGAAAAGAAGGAAGATTTCAAATGAATATCCTTAGTTTCCACCTTTTAAAACTACAAATAGAAGAGCAAAATAAGCAAGGCAAGCAGAAGGAAGGAAATAATAAAGATCAAAAATCAATGAAATTGGGCTTCCCTGGTGGCACAGTGGTTAAGAATCCGCCTGCCAATGCAGGAGACACGGGTTCGAGCCCTGGTCCAGGAAGATCCCACATGCTGCAGAGCAACTAAGCCAGTGCGCCACAACTACTGAGCCTGTGCCCTAAAGTCTTCGAGCCACAGCTACTGAAGCCCACGCGCCTAGAGCCCGTGCTCCACAAAAGGGAAGCCACCGCAATGAGAAGCCCACGCACAGCAACAAACACCCAACACAACCAAAAATAAATAAATTAGAAAAAAAAATCAATGAAATTGAAAGCAAAGAAATGAAAAGGGGAAAAAAAACAATAAAACTAAGTTACTTTTTTGAAAAATAAAATAAAATTTATAAACCTCTAGCAAGATTGACCAAAAAAGAAAGACACAAATTACCAATATCAGAAATGAAAGAGGAGACATCACTATAGACTCCACTGACATTAAAAGAATAAAGGAATATAAAAATCACAAGGGCTTCCCTGGTGGCACAGTGGTTGAGAGTCCGCCTGCCGATGCAGGGGACACGGGTTCGTGCCCCGGTCCGGGAAGATCCCACATGCCACAGAGCGGCTAGGCCCGTGAGCCATGGCCGCTGAGCCTGAGCGTCCGGAGCCTGTGCTCCACAGCGGGAGAGGCCACAGCGGGAGAGGCCACAACAGTGAGAGGCCCGAATACCACAAAAAAAAAAAAAAAAATTATAAGTTCTTCCCCGCCTCCTCCCCCACATGACACAGAAAGGGAGACAATGTTTTTCAGACAATAAATCTGAAAAACTACATATTTTTAATGTTTTTCAGAACAAATATCCTGGCCTTGTTCTGAGTATTAATATTAGCAAAACAACTGTTATATTAAAGGAGGAAAAGCAGAATGCATCTTCCAAAGCAATAGATAACATAAAAATCACTTACGTTTTTGTTTTTTGTTTTTTTTTTTTTGCGGTAGGCGGGCCTCTCACTGTTGTGGCTTCTCCCCTTGCGGAGCACAGGCTCCGGACGCGCAGGCTCAGCGGCCATGGCTCACGGGCCCAGCCGCTCCGCGGCATGTGGGATCTTCCGAGACCGGGGCACGAACCCGTGTCCCCTGCATCGGCAGGCGGACTCTCAACCACTGCGCCACCAGGGAAGCCCTCACTTACGTTTTTACAAAGCTCTGGTTTGCAAAGAAACTTAAGATACTTCAAAAAGAATGAGGACAACAGCCTTTAAAGTCTGAGAGTTGAAAAAACAGAACTACCATATGACCCAGCAATCCCACTACTGAGCATATACCCTGAGAAAACTATAACTCAAAGAGTCATGTACCACAATGTTCATTGCAGCTCTATTTACAATAGCCAGGACATGGAAGCAACCTAAGTGTCCATCAACAGATGAATGGATAAAGAAGATGTGGCATATATATACAATGGCATATTACTCATCCATAAGAAGAAATGAAATTGAGTTATTTGTAATGAGGTAGATGGACCTAGAGTCTGTCATACAGAGTGAAGTAAGTCAGAAAGAGAAAAACAAATACCAGATGCTAACGCACATGTATGGAATCTAAAAAAACAGTATTGATGAACCTAGTGGCAGGGCAGGAATAAAGACCCAGATGTAGAAAACGGACTTGGGGTCATGGGGGTGGGGGGGAGAAAGCTGGGACGAAGTGAGAGAGTGGCATGGACATACATACACTACCAAATGTAAAAAATGGATGGCTAGTGGGAAGCAGCCTTATAGCACAGGGAGAGCAGCTCAGTGCTTTGTGACCACCTAGAGGGGTGGGATAGGGAGGGTGGGAGGGAGATGCAAGAGGGAGGAGATATGGGGATATATGTATATATATAGCTGATTCACTTTGTTACACAGCAGAAACTAACACAACATTGTAAAGCAATTATACTCCAATAAAGATATAAAAAATAAAATAAAGTCTGAGAGTTGAGACGACGATGAAGGGCCCCCCGCCTCCCGGCCATACTGAGCACAGACCCTGTAAAGGACCTCTCAGAACACAGCATGAGTGACTCAAGCAGCTCAGAACTTGCCACCATCCATGCCACGCCACACCAGGAACAGTCGGGACAGGCAGGGAACCTGCTCCTTGGCTGGGACGCACCATCTCCTGCAGGGATGTTAGCTAATTCACTCCACAAACATTTGCCAAGTGCCTTCTATTTGTTCTCAGCTTTGAGGGTGCCCTGATGAGAGAGAAAGATAAGTCCCTGCCACTGAGCTGACATTCAAGCAACGGAAAAAATAGTTAAAAAGTCAACGAAGACAAGAAAAAACTTTCAGGTAATGTCCAACTTATGAAGAAAACAAAACAGGGCAAATTGATGAAGTAATACGGGCTGGAGGGGGCTACCTTAGATGAGCATCAGAGCAGGCTTCTCTGCAGAGGGGATTTTTGAGGAGTCTGGGTGTGTTGGAGGACCAAGGAAGGTGGTGGTAGTCAGAGGGGAATGAGTCATAGGAAGGGTCCCTATGAGGTCGGAAGGTCAGGCAGGGTCAGACCGCTGCAGACCTAGAGGTGAGAAGGAAGAGTTTAGATTTTTATATAAGAGCAACAGAGAAGCAAAGGAAGATTTTAAAGTAAGAGCGTGGGAAGATTTAGTTTATAATTCAAAAAAAATATCTATCTGCTATGGTAGGTGGGAGGTAAGCCATTTTAGAGGGGACTGGGCAGACTGGGGGCATTCTGGATGACTGCTAATGGACTTCACAGAGGGACTAGATGCAGGGATTAAAAAAAAAAGGGGTAAATCAAGAATGCCACAGGTAGAATTTCAGATTACTTTGAATGTCACAGGTAGAATTTCAGATTACTTTGAAAGGAATTGTTTTTGTTTAAGCAAAACACATTGTTTTAAACAAAGTCAATTCCTTTCCTGATGCCCAAATCATCCTTAAAGACATCTCTCTGTAGTGGTACTGATTTGCCTGAGCATCCAAACAAGGTCCACCTGCTAAGCCACGACCAGTGTTTGAAGTCAGCCACCTGAAGTCCACCGTGGGGCCAGTGTACAGCAGACAGAAGCAAGAGAAACCAGGCCATTAGACAGATCTAAACTGGACCCTCACCAGGCCTGCACTTTAAACAGCTGAGCCAGGTAGTGAGCTGGGTGCCCACTGGTATTGCTGGAGACTTCCAAAACAACTGCCCAGTGGCTTAGTGTTTGTGTGCATGAGAGAGAGAGAGAAAGAAATAGTATTTTCCTGATAGTTCAGAAATGAAGGTGACCCTGGGAAAAAGTACTTTCACATGTCAAGGCATCATTTTCACAATGTATTTATTCACAGGATAACTTCCTTGATTTAACTGGCAAATGAAATCTGCAGCCATCTTCATGTTCCAGAACAATGGCTTCACCCCACAGCACAGCATCATCCCTAAGTGTTCTTCACTGTGTTCTTTACATCTTGCCAGCTCTAGATGAAGCTCGTGCAACGAGATCTGAAGACTTAACTTTGCAGCTCCTTAATTTTTCAGGTGAGACACAGTAACGTTTGTTAAGTTTCAAGAGGCTTATGATGACCTCAGGGAGCCATTCACAATATAGAACCCATGTAAATTCTATAGAATCAAGACTAATTTAACTTCTTTTCATTCAGACATTAAGCAAATGTGTGCACAGCTCACAAACTTCCACAGTCTTGAAAAAACATTTTGCCAATCCAAGATTACGAGCTTGAAGGCTCCTCATATTTCCTGGAGAATTATGTGATTTTAAAAAGGGTGTTTGTTTGTTGGTTGGTTGGTTTTTAATGGAGTCAGAATTGGAAATGAGTAACAAAATTTTACAGTCTTTCAAGGAAATATTCGTGGGTTTACTACTTTCTTTTTTTTCCCAGTGTTTTAAGATTTTGAATTTGAATTTGAAATGAAATACAATTATTCATTCAACAAATTGGAAAATATTAAAACAACTGACATTATCTAGAGTGGGGAAAGAAATAGTTTTCTACACTGCTAATGTGACAGTAAATTAGCACAACCTTTTAGGAAAGGCATTCCCTGTTAAAATTTTTTTAAAAAGGGGGCATAAAGCTATGCTATGAAACAGAAGTTTCACCTTGAGGAATCTATACTACAGGAACAAAGGGATTAGTAGCTAAGGATATGCTTCAGTAGCAAAAGATATGCTGTATATCACAGCCCTGGAAGGCAATCGCAACAAAACCAATCTGAATTGGAGACCATCTGAACGTCTGTTAACAGGGAAATGACTGACTGAATTATGGTATTTCCAATTCTATGGCTCATTCATTCACTTACCATATATATTTTTCGAGGCAGGCATTGTTTTACTGTACGCCAGGCATTGTTCTAGATACTGGGGGTAAGGAAGTAAATAACACAGATTTGACCCCTTTTTCATGAAGCTTACATTCTAGTGTGTGTGTGTGTGTGTGTGTGTGTGTGTGTGTGTGTGTGTGTGTGTGTGTGTGTGTGTGTGTGTGTGTGTGTGTAGTAAGGGAGAGACAAAAATGATAAATTATAATAATAATTACAACAGCCACAATAAAACAAGTCAGTTCACCTTTAGAATAATCGCCTGTTTCTAGAGGCAGGTACCTTGAGTTTTTCATTGAAAAAAATTACACCCAGATTTTTATTCTGCTTTGAAATCTTTGTGTCCTGATTAGTTGCTCCTGGTGTGTCCTCTCACTGTAGCTTGGAAATTTTTAATAGCACTTACTCTACTTTATTTTTATGGTTTTTAAGTGAAACTTCAGACTTCATGTGGATTTCCCTAGTGTTTCCACCAATGTTCTTTTTTCTTTTCCAGGATCCCATGCAGGATGCCACATGGCTTCTATTTTTATTTTTCCTAGATTTATTGAGATAGAGTTGACATATAACAATTGTATAAGTTTAAGGTGTATGATGTAATGATGTGATACAGGTATATAGTATGAAGTGATTGCCACAATTAGGTTAGTTAACACCTCTGTCAGCTCACATGATTACCATTTCGCTGCTGTTGTTATGGCAAGAATATTAACCTCTATGCTTATAGCGTCTAGTATACAACACAGTATTGTCAACCACAGTAGCTTAGGTCTTATTCCTCTTATAGCTGCATTGTTGTAGTGGGCTTACCACTTTCATTCAGTCCCTTTCTGCCCTGGGAACCAATGTGCAAACATATGGTATAGTTTCTCCTTCTTTATTGAATGTCAGTAAAGAAGGAGAAACTAGAGCCAGTTCAAATATCTATCTAAGATAGATATTTGGGGCTTCCCTGGGGGCGCAGTGGTTGAGAGACCGCCTGCCGATGCAGGGGACACAGGTTCATGCCCTGGTCCAGGAAGATCCCAGATGCCACGGAGCGGCTGGGCCCGTGAGCCATGGCCGCTGACCCTGCGCGTCCGGAGCCTGTGCTCCACAACGGGAGAGGCCACAACAGTGAGAGGCCCGCGTACCACAAAAAAAAGAAAGAAAGAAAGAAATATAAGATAGATATTTGAACTGGCTAGAGTTCATACAGAAAAATGCAAAGAAAGGTATAATAAAAGGACCAAAAGGATATATGCCAAACTCAAAAAAGTGGCTATCTTCAGATACATTGGAGGCAAGGCCAGAAAGGGGATACTGATGAAAAACAACCTTATGTGTAATGTTCTGTTCATAAGATAATTTCTCATATAATTTCAATCCCTGTATGCATACAGAGAAAAGACTAGCTGTAAATATAATTGAAATGTTAATAGTGACTCATTCTGGGATTTGAGAAGTGAATAATTATTATATTCCTCCTTTATATTTATCTCCTAGGAAAGAAGAAATGAAGGGAGAAAGGGCATAATTTATTTGTTTTAATCCCTTGGCACCACTGACCTGAAATCTACCAGAACTCCCAAGACTTATCACGTCATGGGCTTCAAAAGAATGAGGAAGAACAAGGGGCTTTCCAAGACCTCTCATTACACTTTATACCTAATAACCAAGTTACAGTTTCTCAGTGCCACGCTTGGCAGACTTGGGGGCCTGGTGGTGACAGTATCCTCCCAGCCACCACTGATAGCACGGCTTGAAGCAGGCACCCACCGCAGGCCAATCAGACCGTCTGGCCGCGAAACCCTGAGTTGGGTCTGTAGAACTCTTCCATCTCTTTGTGTGACCAACCCTTTCTCGTAGGCAGCCATACTTCACCCTGTGGCCTAGGGAATGAAGAAAGCTCAGCTGCAGCGAAAGAAGAATTAAACAGACGCAAAGAGAGGCACAGAGGTAGGAAATGATGGCTGGGGTCCCAGCAGGTTTCTAGGGCCTGGTGACAGTCCCGGGTCTGAGCTCCAGGCCCCGAGCTCCAGGCCCCCTTCCTGTACGAATTAGCCTTAGGAATAAGCCCTGATTTTGGTTGAAGACAGCTCAGGCTGGTTGCTGTTCCTTAGAAATTTATTAGTCCTGAAATTTGTTAGTCCTGCAGGGTGGCCCCTGAGGTTCTTGGTCTGGCTAGTGAAGCAGACGTGCGGGACAGAATTCAGCAGAGGCCCCAGAAGCTCATCAAATTCAAAATTCCTCATTAACTTCTTGCTATTTCCTAAAAAGTCAAAGATAATAAGCCCTGGGGGAGGCCCTGGCTTGGCTGTGTGGACCAGTGCTGCACCATGTTCTGGGATAGATCTGGAAAGTGACAGCTTAGAAGCTGTGGTCAAGCGCTCTAAATATGTGCATCGCACGGTGCTTTCTGCCTGAGCGTCCCTGCTATGGTGTCAGTCTGGAGCATCATCAAGAGGACTGCGCTGATCTTCTTTACGTTGGGCAGGGAGGCTGGATGTTCTGTGCACACACCCTCCGGCATCTTCCTGCACCTTCCTCCCACCCTGCAAGGTAGGAATCACCTCCATCCCACAGGTGAGAGGGGGAGATGAAGTGATGGTAGGCAACATGCCCAGGCTGCCCAGCTAGAAGGTGGCAAAACCAGGACGCTCAACATCAGAGTCCTGCCCTTTCCACCACACTGGCTCCTTCTCAGATGCTCCAGAGTCCCTGAGGCCACTCTGACAGGTAAACACCCAACCTGGCCAACTTGCTGACTCTCAGTAACCCTACAGACATGGTCTGAAGGGCCCAAACAATGTCATCTTCCCCATTTGGGGGCTGTGACTCTCCTCTTTTCCCATCTGTATCATGGCATTTTTATCTACATCATGTGCCCCTCTCCTGCTTCATAAGTTCCTGGTTTGGAATTCTCAGACCAGCTTCCCTAGTAAGCAGCAAAGCCAGGCTTTCATCATGGCTAGTGCATACTGGTTCTTGTTACCAGTTACATCCTTGTGGAAATCAATAAGGAGCAACACAAGATGCTCGTAGCTCTGACTACCCTTTCCCCAGCCCCTGACTCAGCACAGTTTCCAATTACAGGCTGAGCTGTGTGAGCTCAATGTCAACTTCAGCATCCAACAAAATCATCTGGAGGACTTGTTAAAACACAGACCATTGGGCCCACCCCTAGAGTTTCTGATTCTATAGGTCTGGGGTGGGTCAAAGAATTTCCATTTCTAACAAGTTCCCAGTGTGATAGGCTGAAGAGTGCACCCCCCCCCAAATATATGCAGGTCCTAATCCCTGGAACCTGTAAATGTTACCTTATATGGCAATAGGGACTTTGCAGATGTGATTCAGTTAAGGATCTTGAGATGGGAAAATTATTCTGGATTGTCTGGTGGGTCAAAAATGTAGTGTCAAGGGTCTTTATGAGAGGCAAGCTTGGGAAGAGTCAATGACAGAAGAGGAGAAGGCAATGTGACAACAAGGAGCAGAAACTGGAGTGATGTGGCCACAAGCCAAGGAATGTTGGCAGCCAGCACAAGCTGGAAGAGGCAAGAACGGATTCTCCACAGGATCTTAATTTTAGCATCACAAGACTCAGCTCAGACTCCTGGCCTCCAGACTGTAAGAGAATACATTTCTGGTTTTTTAAGCCACTAAATTTTGGTAGTTTGTAACAACAGACATGGGAAACTAATACAGCAGTGACGCTGATATCACTGGTCGGGACCCACACTTTAAGAACTCTGCACTCTACCTATCCCTGGCCACACCTAATGCCATTTTGAGGAACGGTTGGTCCCCTGGAAGATATGAAGATTCCGAACAGTGTGAGCACTACAAGTTGCACCCACCCCCTCCCTTCTCTTTAACGCTTAGAGAGGGAGAGAGCACAGCACAGTGGTTACAGAGTCCAGTTCAATACCTGGCTCCACCACTCACTGGCCCTGTGGTCCAGCCAGTCCCTTAACCTCTCCATGCCTTGGTTTCTGCATGTGTAACTTGGCGACATGACCACCAGCCTCTGTCCAGTATCAAGGCACTAGCAAGAGCATTAAATGAGATGATGTGGGTTAAGTTCTGCTCGGCTGATACAAAGTATTCATCAAGCATCTACTACCGTTATTATTTTTGTGACTTGAAACTCCTTTTAAAGTAGCTATGCCCTACTCTGATCAATGGAAGCCTCCTTCTTTTTTTTTTTATTTTATTTTTCTGTGTTATGCGGGCCTCTCACTGTTGCGGCCTCTCCCGTTGCGGAGCACAGGCTCCGGACACACAGGCTCAGCGGCCATGGCTCACGGGCCCAGCCGCTCCGCGGCATGTGGCATCTTCCCAGACCGGGGCACGAACCCGTGTCCCCTGCATCGGCAGGCGGACTCTCAACCACTGCGCCACCAGGGAAGCCCTCCAGCCTAATTTCTCATTGTCATTCTCACCCACACAGACCATCTACTCCAAACTTACTAAACTACTTCCTCAGAGTCCACTCTTGTTTCTGCCTCCCGCTATGCTGCTTCTTTGGCCTTGAAAGCCCTTCCCTGGTGCTCACCTTCTCCACCTTCAGCACAGCCATGATAGGCTGAACTTCTGCAGGGAGGACCCCTCCACATTCCCGCCTGGGGGTTGGTGGTATAAGCCTGGCTCTGCGTGTTCTGGAATAAGTGGAAGAATGCAACTTAGCAGCTTCACCATCCAGAGGGTAGACTTTCACTTAAGCCTACAAACAGAGACTCTGGAAGCAGACTGCCTAGGTTCAAAACCCTGTTCCCACCTCTTCCTCATTTTATGACCTCAGATGATTTACTCCAGTTTTTCACCTATAAAAAGGAGATTACAGGGACTTCCCTGGTGGCGCAGTGGCTAAGAATCCGCCTGCCAATGCAAGGGACACAGGTTCGAGCCCTGGTCCAGGAAGATCCCACATGCCACGGAGCAGCTAAGCCCATGCACCACAACTACTGAGCCTGCGCTCTAAAGCCACAAGCCACAACTACTGAGCCCGCGTGCCACAACTACTGAAGCCCAAGCACCTAGAGCCTGTGCCGTGCTCCGTAACAAGAGAAGCCACTGCAAGGAGGAGCCCACGCACCGCCACGAAGAGTAGCCCCACTCGCTGCAACTAAAGAAAGCCCGTGCACAGCAACGAAGACCCAATGCAGCCAAAAATTTTTAAAGACTTTTTAATTTTAAAAAAAAAGGAGATTATAATAGGGACTTCCCTGGCTGTCCAGTGGTTAGGACTCCACGTTCTCACTGTGGAGGGCCCGGGTTCAATCCCTGGTCAGGGAACTAAGATCCCACAAGCTGTGCAGCACAGACCAAAAAAAAAAAAAAAAAAAAGATTACAGTAGTATCTGGCTGAATGGATAAAGAAGGTGTGGGATTATTTATATATATATATAAATATATATATATACAGACACACACAATGAAATACTACTCAGCCATAAAAAAGAATGAAATAATGCCATTTGCAGCAACATAGATGGGCCTAGAGATTATCATACTAAGCAAAATACGCCAGAGAAAGACAAATACCATATGATATCTTTATATGTGGAAGCTAAAATATACAAATGAACTTATTTACAAAACAGAAACAGACTCACAGACATAGGGAACAAACTTGTGGTTACCAAAGGGGAAAAATTAGGAGAGGGGGAGGGATAAATTAGGAGCTTGGGATTAACAGACACAAAAGAGATATAAAAGAGATAAACAACAAAATTGATACGAGTTCCCTGTAAAGCACAGGGAACTATATTCAATACCCTATAATAAACCATAATGGAAAAGAATATGAAAAAGTATCTATATCTATATATATATATATGTACACACACATACACACACACACACACACATAGAAAGATACATTAGATAGATAGATTAATAGTACCTGTCTACCACATAAAGATTTTATGTGGATTAAAGGAGATAACCCACATAACAAATGATGTCCAGCATATAGTAAGTGTCCAGTAAATTTAAGCTGTTACCAGTACTTACGTAATCTAACTGTTCCCTTTCAGAGGTGTCACCCTTGGAGGCTATATGCTTTTCTGTCAAAGCTTCCATCCTCAGAACATCACTGAAGCCCTTCCATGACGCTGTCCCTTTCTGACTCAGAGGATAAGCCTCGCTAGGGAACTCTATTCAGCACGCATGATGGCCCCTTGTTTATCCCAGCAGGGGTAGGACCTAGTGCTTGAACATCCTTATTTGTCCATTAGGCTCAGAGGGTCTAATGATACCCTAAATCAAACCCACACCCAACAAAGTGCTCCTTCTGAGAATAATCAAAAATAATATTATGGCAGAGGCTGCTGGTCATCCTCTGATATTTATTCCCTCCCCCTTCTTCTGTGGCAGTAGAAGCCCAGTTTGTAGCTGGGCATATGGTATCCAGAAGAAGACTTTATCTCCAGTGCTCCTTGAAGCTAGGAATGGTGGCGTGAGGAAGTTGTGGCCAATGAGACCTGAATGTGGCCTTCATCTTGTGGTGTTTCCCCTGCAGAGAAAGGATAAACCTCCTCTCTCATCTCCTTTCCCACTGATTGGCACACGGACATGAAACGTAGAACGTGGAAACCTCTTCTCATGTGGATGCGATCAACATGCTAGAGAAAGCAGGGCAAAAAGAAAGGAGACAGCTTCTCTGATACCACAGAGCCACCACAGCAGCCCTGGAATGCTTAGGCCTCGGCAGTGTGTTTAAGCCACAACTATTTGGACTATCGCTTATAGCAACCGAACCTATAGACCAACTAATTCTGACATGTAACAACTTATAAAGGTATCTGCAAAAGAAAAGTTTAAAATACATTTTTAGCAAGGAAAATATTCTGTGAAATTTCCCGAAGTGACTCCTTAGAAGGAAACAGTCAGTCGGTTGGAGTATTAGAGTGTTATTTGTTTAATGAGTCACACACTGGATAGTTAATCATTACATCTCCTGAGATGGGGAAGAAAAACCAATCCAATAGTCTAAATCCGACAATATCACCCAAACGCATTCAGTGACACTTACAATGTTTTCTTCCAACAAATTTTTGGAACTACACAGCTGGAACAATATGGACCATTCTAATGGGCAAAGCTCTGGACCAGCTGCTGCGAGATCTGGGCTGTGGATGCAGCCCTGCCCCAGGCAGCAAGACCCACTGGGTCTCACTTCCTACATCTGTAAAACACTGAGGCTGAGAGATTCAGTGGGGTCAGAGACCAAAATTCTATAACCAAAGGAAGAAATGGCCCAACAGTAGCCACTGGAAGGAGAAACAAAACTAGTAAGGACACAAAATGAAAACCCTGAACCCCCAAAAATAGTCCATCAAATCTATAA
The DNA here is from genome assembly GCF_025265405.1 of Mesoplodon densirostris. Taxonomy (NCBI): domain Eukaryota; kingdom Metazoa; phylum Chordata; class Mammalia; order Artiodactyla; family Ziphiidae; genus Mesoplodon; species Mesoplodon densirostris. Next base: position 56,098,160 of record NC_082668.1, read on the forward strand.
GCCACTGTCATGTTACCATTCAAACCCAGTCAGCACACAACCCTCTTCTGGAACAAGCCGAGAATTCCCATGTGTGTGCTCACTACTGGCCACATCTTCCTCTCACTGAGGTAACTGGCGGGGGGTGGATATGGGGTGTGGTCTTCAAAGTCTCTTGATCATTGGCATTAACATTTTCCCAGACACTCAGACCCCAAATCCAAGCCCCCAAACCCAGATAGCAGGTCCTCATTTTTGTTTTTTTGGTCGTTTCCACCATTTCTGGTTCCCCTTTCACTAGGTTTAAAGAATACACAGGTTGTTCCCAAAAAAGAGGACGGGGGAAGCCTTCTGGTGCCCTTTCTCCTCTTCATACCCTAACGTGGACTTACATATGGTAAACACATAGTTCATTTACTTTAAACAAATGACTGATCTCCTAAGAACCCAACCACAAAATAATTTACAAAGGTGGTTGGAGGGCTTCCCTGGTGGTGCAGTGGTTGACAGTCCGCCTGCCGATGCAGGGGACATGGGTTCGTGCCCCGGTCCGGGAGGATCCCACATGCCGCGGAGCGGCTAGGGCCGTGAGCCATGGCCACTGAGCCTGCGCATCCAGAGCCTGTGCTCCGCAGCGGGAGAGGCCACAACAGTGAGAGGCCCGCGTACCGGAAAAAAAAAAAAAAGAGGTGGTTGGATGTTTACATCATTTTCCTTTGGAAGCAAAATAAGCCCGTGTTTGTTTTACACTTGGGAAACCAAACTCCACCACGTGTGGCCACTTGTCCACTTCAGTTACTAAACGAAGTCATTTCCTACGGGAACTCTGACACCAAGGGATGCAGCAGTTCAGGCCTCCAGCATGTGCTCCATGAAAGAGACCACTACCAAGGAGGGAATCAAACAAGAGGCTATGGCGCCCAGGGCCGCTGTCCAACCACAGCAGCGTCCTGCGCGAGCAGAGGCTCCAGCTACCCGCCCTCACTTCTGAAGAACAGGATGGGAAGTGAATGTAAAGTCTTTTGATCACTTCCAGGATATGCTGACTCTATAAGGACCGAAGTCCCTCCCCAAAGCTAACACTAACCCCTTCTGATGCCCTATCATGTGTTCCTGAGCTGCTTCTTCCCCTTGCAAACTCCCTCCTACCTTGGTCAATGGCCTACGGAGTCTTTTGAGGTCTAGTCCTATCCTCCAATCACATGGAAAAGGAAAAACAAGAGTCAAGAGCCCTGACCACCTCAACGTCCCTTTCTTTTTGCTTTCACTTCTCATCACTTCCAGATGGAAGAAAGAAACCAGATCTCTAATGAAGACTCTCTAACGTTCCAATTCCAAAGCTCATCAGCTCTGAAATGTCAGCTTCCAAAGAAATTCCCTGTCCCGGGGTGCGGCAGATTGGGTTTCCAAAGATGATTCCACCAGTAACTTTCCCATCCCATGTGTGCATCTCACAATTTAACACTGACACTCACCACCAAGAGGTGGGTCTACATTCCCTTCCCTTGAACCTGGGCAGAATTCTGTAACTTCTTCAACTGAGAGAATGTAGCACAGCTTCTGAAGCTACATCATACAAGGCGAACCGGCTTCCACCTCTTTCTCTCTTGGGACACATACCTTCAGAGCCCTGAGCCAATGTAGAAGAATTCCGGTGACCCTGATGCCACCATCCTGGAGAGAGAACATGGACAGACTACATGGGGATAGAGAGAGCTGTCCAAGGAGCCCCATCTGTGTCAGCCCCCAGATGTTCAAGGGTCCCCTCACCAGGCCCCAGGTGTGTGGGTATACAAGCCTTTGACATGACCCAAACCATTCTCTGATGGCAACCCCGCCAGGGACCCTGGTCCCGAACCACACAGCTGAGCGGCTCCCAAATTCCTGACCCACAGAAACCACGAGATAATAAGGATTATTGATGGTTTTGAGCCATTACCTTTCTATGCAGCATAGTGACTGGAACCCAGGACCTTTAGTAGCCCCGTCTCCCAAGATAGCAATTTGTCACCTCTGGGGTAGGTTTAGAACATCTTGTCAGTGTTCAATTTCACAACTCAACCTCTGGTAGGCTTCATAGCATTTTTTTAAAATGAGTTTAAATTTTTACTTCAAGATGTTGAGAATTTCACAATACCTCTTTCAGGGTTCCTTGAGAGACCTCGAGGCATCTCGAACGGGGGTTAGGCAATCCCCACAGCTAGAAGAGAAGGGCCCTCCTGTGTTCCCCATGGGCAGACCCAGAGCAGGGCCCCCTGCAGAGCTGGGCAAAATGTGGGCCTCCCCACTTCCTCTCAAGCATTCTCGCCCTTAACCATCCTTCCTCCACCACGACAGCTACACAGAGCAGGCCCCTGACAACCAGGAATCAGGCTCACTTGATACTAAAAAACAAACCAAAAAAAGGGACTGGTGACACTCACTGAATTGCCTAGAGTTGCTAGACTCCAGTGGCTTTGGGCAGCAGCGGCAAATGAAATGACGCGTAAGGGGAAGAAAGGCTTATTGATGAGCCAAGGCACAAGCTGGGAAGGAGGGGGAGGGGCATGTCCTGGGAGCCGGGAGCTTCCCTTTCAGAAAACCAAAGGCCTTTTAACTGAGTTCAGCTAGAATGTGAGATCACCTGTAACAAGAAACCTTTCCACAAAGAGCCAATTACTTGACATGAATGTCCTCGGTTTTAAAGGACTTTGAAACCAACACCATGTTAGGTGCCTGCATAAACGAAACCTGTTTGGGATATTCTGGCTCGTTTCTTTTCTTTCAAGCACTGATCCCTTCCTCCTCATGGATGGTGCATCTTCATCCAGGAACTCAGTCCCTGTCTAATGAATATCATCAACCCTCACCGCAGGAAAATGCACAACACCTAAAATTTCACATACGAGGTTAGGTGGGACAAGGAACCCCCTGGTGTCCTTCCATTAACCTAGAATAAGGAGCCCTGATCCACAAGGTCAAGTCCCATGTCACAAGGTCACACCAGCCCTTGCTGGTCTGCCTCTGATGAACCTTCATTTCCAACGGTCTCTCACCTTGTACTCAAATGACCCACAGACCCTCCAAAAGCCCACATTCTGAGTCCCCTTCTCCTTTCAATGTTATAACCCCCTGAAAAAGCAAAAACTGTGCCATTACTTTCTGTATCCCTAGGACCTAGTGCTCCGACTAGGAAATGGGTTAAACAAAATAAGCAAAGTTTACTCTAAGCTAGCAGTTTGTCTTAAATCGTATGGTAGACAGAATAATGCCCCCCCAAAAGATGTCAACGTCCTGATCCCCAGAACCTGTTAAGATGTTACCTTAATGGCAAAAGGGATTGTGCAGATGTGATTAAATTAAGGATCTTGAGATGCAGAGATTATCCTGGATAACCCGGGTGGACCCAACGTCATCACAAGAGTCTTTATACGGGAAACTGGGAGAATGTGACAACGGAAGCAGAAGTTGAAGCAATGTGATTGCTGGATGAATAAAGACCCCATGCCAAGAAATGACTTCTAGAAACTGGAAAAGGCAAGAAAACAGCTCTAGGGAGACCCAGAGCCACCAGAAGGAGTACAGCCTTGCCCACAAATTGATTTTAGCCCACTGAGGTTGACTTCAGACTTCTGACCTCAAGAAATGTAAGATAATAACTTTGTGTGGTTTTTAAGCCACTAGGTTTGTAGTTGTTTGTTTGTTACAGAAGCAATAGGAAACTAGCACAAATTACTATACACGACTATACTGTTGTATATTCTCATTACATCACTGTTTAGAATTCTAAAACTGTGTTCCTAAGCATCCATCAATAGGGGACTGGTTAATAAAGTACCTCACATCCATTAGGAAGGAAAATGATCTTTTGATCATTTATATGTACATACATACACTTTTGTCCAGGGCATATATTCGTCCATATTCGGGGTACATTTTTCTGTACATAAATCGGATCATACTATACACACTACTCTCTAACCTGCCTTTTTCACTTTATATATTGCATCAGAGGTATCATCCCAATTAATACAAAAGTATCTCTCCCTTATCTGAGGGACATCTCTGATGACAGGATTAAGCACCAGCTTTTACTTTCTATGTACTAATCATATTTTATCAAATCTATTATCAAAAAAATACATGAATAACTTTCCATTTGAGGGAAACACTCATTCTCAAAGTTTCATGTCAAAATTTCATTTTGATCATCACACAAAGGAAAGAGTCAGACCAAATATTTTAATATAATTTAATGAAACACATTATTCTACTACATTTCTTATTAATAAAAAAGTAATAAACCAATGAAAGAAATCTGAACCATGCAGGTATGAAGAGAATTATATCTGGGTTTCAACTTTAGCCACTTGTACCACCTGAGGTTTTCCCAAACCCTCTATTATTTCCACAATTTCCAGTGTGGCTGGCTGTCTAATTACTAATCTCCCTGAGAGATGTTGACAAACTAACACAGGGGAACAGCAGTAAGATACGTAGCACTGATTTCTCAGGGGACCGATATGCACAGTTCATAATGGGGAGGATATGAATAATTCAGATAGTTCCTGTCTGGAAAAAATGACTTTTAGATACCTAAGCCCAAATCAGATTGAATTAATTAGAGAAGATGAATAAGAAGGAAAGTAGATTCTGTTCCTCAGCTTCACAAGTCACAGTTGGAAATTTTATCTGGAGTCACAATAGGGCAGCCTCCACGGGAGAGAACAGCACTCATTAACTAATCTGGTCTTGGGATCTGGGAATCAAATTGTCTTCTTTTACAAAAGCAAAAAGGCCACACAAAAGCAATCACTGATTATTAGCAGACATTCCACAGAGCACAGCTCCCCAGAAAGAGAAGACCCCTCAGGTCTTTAGCCCCGAAATGCTAAAGACACATGTCAATCAGATGTTTTCAAGGCAGAAGGAAAGTGAGAGCTCAGCAGAGACCCAGGGCATCAGTTCTCCTGACTGCCCCACCCTCATCCCATCAATACAATTCTCCGAAACCAGCTTGTAATTCAGTTGCCAGGAGGAAAGCTGACTTGTGTGTGATACAAGGTACGATGGCATAGAGCTGGTGAGTGTTGTGATGACTCCCTGGAAGGAAAAAGAGCCCTGACCTGCAGCATTTGCCAATTTCCACGGTGCAAATACACCCACCATTGCCGATTTCAAGCTACCAACTTGACATCACCAACTTACAAAAATCCTTAAAACTTAACAATTGGCTCTCAAAAGCCAGCGGACTCCATTGAGTAGCTCTCCACTGGTTCTCAAAAAAAAAAAAAAAAAAAGAAAAGAAAATTAAAAGTAAGCACTCATATCCAGATGCCTAAATCTCCACTCATTCTTATGGGTAAAGAATTGGTTTTTTGGGTTCTCTCTTTAAGGGACATATCTTTGCAATGGGTTTTATTAACTGCATTGTTTAGTACTGCTGTGGACATGTATACATTCATATCTTTTTCAAAGTGTTACTGAGACATAATTTACACACCATATAATTCACTGATTTAAAGTGTACAAGTCAATCATTGTTAGTTGCACAACTAATGGAGTTGCACAACCATTACCATATTTAATGTTAGAACACTGTCATCACACCGAAAAGAAACTCCTTATCCTCTAGAAGCCACCTCTCACTTTCCCCAGACAAGCCCAGCCTTAGGCAACCATTAGTGTACTTTTCAGCCTCTGTATATTTGCCTATTCTGGGTATCTCACATACATGAAAATCATGTAATTTTGTATGTATATATATATATACATATGTATATGTGTATATATATATATATATATATATATATATATGTTTTTTTTTTTTTTTTTTTTTTTTTGCGGTACACGGGCCTCTCACTGTTGTGGCCTCTCCCATTGCGGAGCACAGGCTCTGGACGCGCAGGCCCAGTGGCCATGGCTCATGGGCCCAGTTGCTCCGCAGCATGTGGGATCTTCCAGGACCGGGGCACGAACCCGTGTCCCCTGCATTGGCAAGCGGACCCTCAACCACTGCGCCACCAGGGAAGCCCCTGTATATATATTTTTAAACATTTGAGATGAACAGACCATAATGAACTAGTGCTGCATGAGGTAGTGCTACATGGAAAAATTAACCACCCTCACTGTTCTCTTGTAGAACCAACTGATAAGACACCATAAATAGGGCAGGAAGAACTAGAGGAGAGTCTGACACATCTGTGTTTTCTGTCAGCAATCTTCTTCTACAGACACAGCCACCAAGGAGAAAGATGTAAAATACCATGAACATGTCTGCATCCCATTAGTGTAACCTGTAAGTCTCCAGAATCAAAGCTGGTGACACTGCTCTTCTGTCTTCCTCCCTCCCATCGTAGCCTTGACCATGTAGAGGAAGGATGCCTTTGAAGATGTGCCAGGATCCTCGCACGGCAGGACGGAGGCTGCAGCAGAAGCGTGAGGCCTGCTGGACTCCTGTGATGGGGCTATTTTTAAAGGCGTCTCCTAAGTTTCAGCAGCTGATCTTGTCGTGCCCTTCCCTCAGCGAAAACCCGCTCCTTGTAAGAGAAGCGCTACAGACAAAAAGCTTACTGCAAAATCCATGGAGGAAAAGGCACGAAGACAGAAAGAAAAGGTGCCAGTAGCCTTTTAAAACAAAGGAACCACTAGCTTTCAGCACCCCCCCCCCTTTTTTTTTAAGACCATACCATGGTTTAAACTCTTAAAAGCAAAAGGAAAACCTCACCTCTGGGCAGGGGTGGCATAGGAGGGAAATAGTTTCAATCTCCAAAATGTCTGTTTATGATAAAGTCACCCCAAACCGCAGAATACAAAACTATATTTATAATATGGCCACAGCTATATGATCCTTAAAATAGATTAAGAAAGTTGCAGGGGTGAACAAAGAATATTAAGATGGCTGCCCCTGGGATATGGGAGAACAGAAGACTATTTTCCAATTTTTTCTTCCAGGTGATGTGTTACCTTTATAATATCACTTGGTAACAAATACCTAAGTAATCTTTATTTATTTTTATTTTTTTATTTTTTTGCGGTACGCGGGCCTCTCACTGTTGTGGCCTCTCCCGCTGCGGAGCACAGGCTCCGGACGCGCAGGCTCAGCGGCCATGGCTCACGGGCCCAGCCGCTCCGCGGCATGTGGGATCTTCCCGGACCGGGGCACGAACCCGTGTCCCCTGCATCGGCAGGCGGACTCCCAACCACTGCGCCACCAGGGAAGCCCAATCTTTATCTTTTTAACTTAAACATACCCACGTGTCACCCATTCATAATGAAACGGACAGCAATTCTTCCCACGTTGCTGGACACGTCGGCGAGAACAAGTAAGGTCATTATTCTCCTGGTAGGGTTTAACAGTCAGGAGAAACTCTGGCCGTGAAAAGCTCCCCTGCCTTCCAGAAAACTCGCCTGCAGCCAAACCAGGAAAACAGTGGGTGCAGGGCTGCCCCCAACGGGACCTGCAGCGCCCTCTTTGTCAGAGTTGCTTTCTCTTTCTGGTCTCAGGAAAGCGAAGTGATTCTGCTGTCTCAGTTCCAAAAGGCACATCTTCTAGAACTGCACTGGGCCGTTGAAAATCATCTTTAACACATCTGCCCTTTCCCCGGTCCACTAGCAAACAACCAGGAGTAAGGAGAGCTGGACAGAGACTCGGGAGCTCTGAGGTTTCACGTCCATGGGCTACACCAGGGCAGGGAGAAGTCCCGCTGTTCTAGAAGCTTAGCGGGTGTCAAGTTGAGGCTCGCGGCCAAAACAGTACAAAGGTGTGACCTGACTCATTCCCAGGCCCTCGAGGTCAGCATAGGAATGTGTTACTCTCTTTGGCTGCCTTTTCAGGCTTCATGGGTTCCAAATGGTTCCAGAAAAGAAAAGGAGGAAGAAGTTTTTTTTTCTTTTTGTAAGTAACATGTTATTCTGGGGACTGCTCATGTTTACAACTAGATCTTTCTCACTAGAATGACCTCCTGCAGGAAAATCCAGAATCATCCCTATCTTTCTCAGCTTTTCCCTTCATGTCACCCAGTGGGGGGGTGAGCATTGAGGTCAGAGCAGCGGTTCTAGAACCTTCAGAACTGGGTTCACACCCAGCCTCTGCTACTCACAAGCCACATTACCCTGGGAAGCTCCTTCCCATCCCACACCTGTAAAACCAGAACCACGGCAGGTACACGGGGCTGCAAGTGCCCGAAGCAGTCCCAGCCCTGGCACATTCACTGAGGCAATCCAATGGTCACTGTTTGGGATACGTTATTATTTTTCCAGGTGATCAATAAATGCCTGCTGAATACATTAATCTTTCAAGTTACTGGTTTTTAATTGCTTTAAAATGAATTTTTATTGAGCTGTTTGTTCCCCTCTAACTACAAGTAGATAAGCCACGTTTTAACGAGGTCACTGTATTTGAGAACAACTGTTACTTCAACCGCTGACATGTCAGTCTTTCACCAAGTGAAAAAGAAAAACAAAGGACTTCTACACAGAGGTGACGATCATCATATTTAACAACTAACAGAGCTCTGGCCCCCATCAGCCATAAAGGACAGCGTCTGTTCCCGGGCTAGGGTTGGTCCTTGAGGCCCACGCCAGACATCAGCCTTTTCAGCTGCTGGTGAGTGGGTATGTCCACAGGATCTCAGTAGGAGGTAGGGGTGGAGGCAAGGGCTGAGGCGGGAGATCGGGCCCGTGGCTGACTAGCAAGTGGTGTTTTAACAATCAGCAGACCGTCCTGGTAGGGACCACTGACCCCCAGCCCTTTGGTTAATGCACATGCATATATGAGTCTACATGCATGTCTCACTTGTTTGTACCATATGTTGCAGATGTGTATAAGACTATACATGTAGCCTCATTTGTTTGGTCCACCAACTTAGGACAAATTCATTCATTTTCGATCATATACCATAACATTCGAAGAGGTCTTCTCCACTTCGGGCAAGAGGGCATTTCAAGTAGGTGATACGTGTGCCATCACCCCAATCCGCCCCATACACTTCACTCATCTTCATACCTGCCAGGCCCCTGTGAAAATGTACATTTAGAAGGAACAATTTCACCCAAGTGATTCGGTGAATAAGTGCTCCGGGCTGGAAGGAAGAGCGAGTGAGGAGCTGCAAAATGACTCCAGAACTTACCAGGGCTTTCTAAGGCATTTTGACTTGTACGCCTGTCTTGGAAAGGGCCAACCGTGAGGATCACTATCCCTATTGTACAGATGGTCAAAGAGGCTCAGAGAGACTCAATAACTTACACAAGGTTACAGAGCTAGTAAGGGGTGCCCCGTCTAGAAGTGAGCTTCTTAACCCCAGACGTTGGTCCCCAGCCCCTACCGCCACCCCACAACTGAGTGATGCCATGGCGGGGGACTCACCCACGTGGTCCTCTCACCCATCTGCTCAGCGTCCCGCTCCCCTAACGACTGCACCCTGTGCCTGCCAGAACAAACCTAACTTACTCCTTAAACACCAATTCCTCCTAAAATACAAAGGAACCAACGAAGCCACAAAATAGGCACAGAAATATCTCAGGTTCTGTGACTCTGTGCCACGTGGCACAATGGCTGGCGAAGGAGGTTGCCGGATTAGAAGGCTCTCAACCACGTAGATGGTTGCATGGGAAGATAAGTTTTTCTATGTGAGGTCATGGGAAAATAAGTTTTTCTATGTGAGGTTCTGGAGCAAAAAAAACCCCACAAAAACATGTTAATGAGGTCTTAAAAGAATTTTTAATCATTTTCTAAATGATTCATTACTGTTTGCATGGAATTTTCATTTAAATGGATGTTTATCCTCAAGGGAGAGATAAAAGGATTAAATTAAAAGACTAAATCAAAGAGCAGATTTAATGCACAAAGAAGAAACCTATAAAAACTAGCCTTTAAAGTCGCTGGTCACATTTTTTTCCATTTATTTATTTATTTTTATTTTTGGCTGCATTGGGTCTTCGCTGCTGCAAGCAGCGAAGTTGCGGCGAGCGGGGGCTACTCTTCGTTGCAGTGTGCGGGCTTCTCATTGCAGTGGCTTCTCTTTTTGCACTTGCGGAGCACGGGCTCTAGGCGCGCGAGCTTCAGTAGTTGTGGGACATGGGCTCAGTAGTCGTGGCTCGCAGGCTCTAGAGCACAGGCTCAGTAGTTGTGGTGCACAGGCTTAGTTGCTCCGCAGCATGTGGGATCTTGCCAGACCAGGGCTCGAACCCGTGTTCCCTGCATTGGCAGGCAGATTCTTAACCACTGAGCCACCAGGAGAGCCCATTCACTGGTCACATTTAACCATACGTCCACCTCCCACAAATCTTTCACTTTTTCATTAACTAAATCACCAAAACTTGTACTTCTCCACTGGTATTGTATTCCCAAAGGCTTGTTAAGGACTGAATTACAGCACGAGCTTCCCATCAGTCCTTCTGACAGCAATCTGTATGTTGCAGAGTTACCTACCCACTGCCCATTGTCCATTTCACAAACGGAGGGATGGCCTCCCGTCCCTGCTCAGAGAATCAGAGGTTTCAGGCAGGCAGGGCTTATCATCAAGGCACGTAGAGAAAGAACGACCATCGCCCTGGAGCTGGAGGTCCCGGGCTGGAACCCAGCTCCATCACATGTGGGTGGTAGGACCTTGAGCGCACTGTTAACCTCTCCACGCTTCTGTTTCTACATAGAGTTGTTGCGAGGATCACACAACATGAGAAGGGCTTAGAAGACAGCCTGGCATACAGTAAGTGCTCAATAAAGATTAGCTTTATAGTGATTACTGCTACCACCGCTGTGAACTATTTAATAAAAAAACAGGACTGAATAAAAATCAGTTAAACAGGGTTTCCCTGGTGGCGCAGTGGTTGAGAGTCCACCTGCCGATGCAGGGGACATGGGTTTGTGCCCTGGTCCGGAAGGATCCTGCATGCCGCGGAGCGGCTGGGCCCGTGAGCCATGGCTGCTGAGCCTGAGCTTCCAGAGCCTGTGCTCTGCGTGGGGAGAGGCCACGACAGTGAGAGGCCCGCGTACCGTAAAAAAAAAAAAAAAAATCAGTTAAACAGGGTGCTTTGGATAATGCGAGATGGAGACTGAATAGTAAAGGTTTAAACTTTAAAACCACTTAGATCAACTGCCTGAGATCCTCGGGTGGTTTAAGGGCACCTGGACAGCTACCCTAAGCTCCTAAGTCATCCTCTTCTGTCCATCCAGCACATCGTATGTGCACACTGAAGCCCCTCCTCTCTCGCCCAAGTGTCCACCACAGCCAGCGAGAAGGGCGCCCTCCTCCACCCGCACGCAGGCCACGTGGCCGTCTCTGACATGCACATCGGCTCGTGCCACCCTCTTAACTGACCTGCTTTGGTGACCCTGCTCAGTACTAGAGAGAGCCTCAGCCCCCTGCCAGGAAAGCCAGCCCTGCATCCCCTGCCCTGCATCCCTGGCCCCCCACCTTCCCCAGCTTAGCTTCTTGTAGCTCCTACCAAACAGCCCACCCGTGTGCTCTTGCCAAAGCGATCTAACCTCCTGCAATTCCCCGAAGGCACTAGGGTTTTGAGGAACTCTGCCTCCCCGCTCCACACACACACACACACACACACACACACACACACAGACAAACACACACACACACACACACACCTAACCAAGGAGGACCAGAAGAGCCCATCTGGAAACCCCACTATCCAGCCTCCATGACTGGACCCAGGCATCATGCTTTCCCTAAGCAGAGCATCCCCACGGCACACAGCGTACCCTCACTTTAAGAGTCCTCCTGCCTGCCTTCCACGGGATGAACCTGGTGTGCAGCAGAGACCTCAATCAGGTGTCTGTGGAATGGACAGGTGGACAGGTCACCAACAAGCACCTTTTTCCTCAAGGAACAAAACAGCCTAATGTCCGTATGTGGCCAATACAGTTTTCATATGCCCCAAAGCACCCTCATGGTAGGTGTATTTTCATAAATATAAATTAGGAACCCAGATATAAAGGGAACTTTTAAAACTAATAATTAAAAAGCTAGCAGCTGGGGTGGGCGGACACATGTTACATATGAAAAACAACCTTACTTGATCAAATACTTATTTAAGAGATGTCTGAGAAAACGAATACAGAAGACTCTGGATGCAGTTAATCCAAAGGATGCCCCTTGGCCATGCAATCCTTTTCAACCAGGATTCCTCATCTGAACCACAGACCCTAGAAAATGGTGGGCATGAGTTTTCTCATTCATGTGCATGGCTGCTACTATTCTAGATGCATGAGACAGGCATGAATTCATTGCATATGAATTCATCGCATATTAATTCACTGCACTGTTCTTCCGGCAGGAGGGCTTAATCCTCTTGCAGAGTCTATGCTGAGAAAGGCTGGAGGAGGGGGACTTTCTTGTTAATTTGAATTTGTTTTCCTCTGTCACTTCACAGAGCTGAAACCTTCTCTTCCTATTTGTGAAGGCCCAGATCACACTCAGATCATTTGGGGGGTAAAGCCATGTCACAGTCAGCTGACCATGTCATGCCTCAGCATCATCCACAGTAAATCACGGGGAATGGTGTCCATCCCTTTAGGAGAGGCATAAGGGAATAAAATCAGTGGGAAAGTGGGCCCAAGTCCTCAGAACCACAGACTATTGGAGCTGGAGGAGCCTCGAGAGAGTTCTTCACTCTCAGATCTTACAAAAGAGTATGGAAGCCAGGGCTCCAGCAACGGCAATGACTTCCAGAGTCCCAAAGCTGGGAGCCCAAGCCTCGTGGCTTCCCATTCCATGCTCTTTCCACTACACTCAACTCTGATGTCAAACCAAGCTCATTTGTTAAGCTCTAAACAACGAGAACGTCTTTTCTGATAGAGTAAACATCAGGGGGAATTACAAAGTCTCCATCACTTGACACTAGAACCTACATGTCTGCTTATAAAGGTTCTGCAACTCAACTGAGCAAGTGTGTAATAAGTCCTGATCATTTCCGGACATGCTGAATGGCAGGTGCAGGTCTTACTAACTCAGTCCTGTGTATCCAGCACAGCCCCTGGCTTCTACCGTTTGGTAGACATGGGGGCGGGGGGGTGTGTGTGGCGCGATACAGTTTATCAGACTGTGCTATGGAAACAAATATGGCCAGCAACAGGTGAAAGGACAACGAGGGCACTAAAGTGACTTGATCAGCAATTCCCAAAAGTTGACCTATCAACACCAAGGTCCTCACCACTGAGGACACAGGAGGAAGCCTTTTTGTACACTATGCCCTTGGTTTCAAGTGGTCTCTGAAGAGTACAGTTTAACTCGTGGTACATTTAAAGCAGTAAAATGGGCAATTTATTAGCAATGTCTGATGACAATCATTGCCACTTATGTGTGCTCTAACATCCTAAGCCGTGGCCAATACCCACCACAACCCTGAGGTAAGTACTATTGTTTTGCTTTACAGGTGGGGAAAGCAAGACATAGAAAAGTTCAACACGTAGTCTCAGGTCACCGAAAGAACGAGCAGCTCTTGGTCTTTGCCTTGTTATACACACCCTATCCATTTATTCTCTTAACAAACGTTGAACTGAGCATCTTCCATTTACTAGTAACTGAAAGGATCTGTCAATTACAAGCCTTACCTTCTAGGGGCTGCTCTAGTGAGGGTTACAGACACACCCAACTACAGGACAAAATAAAATGAGCACCAAGTAAAACCATAAGCAGCAGCGCTGTAGAAGCATGAGTGGGCAGAAGTATGGTAATTAATTCTGATCATGAGCACGAGTGAAGGCTCAGGCAGGGCCTTGAGGGAGTGGAAAATTCTCTCCTGGCTAGGGACAATGGGAGGCCCTTCTGAGGGAAGCCCTCAGGGCGAAGCCATCGGCTGGGGAAGCTGGACTCCAAAGGTACCAAACAAAGGGCCCGAGAACAAAATGGTGCCCTACAACTCCAGTGTTCTGGAGACACAGAGAGACAACCTAAGAGCAGAATGAATTAGCTCCCAAGATCAAAGTCCACATAAAACATGGCACTCCAGTACACATGAAACTAACCCAACATTGTCAATCAGCTATACTTCAACTAAAAAAACAAACAACAAAAAACATGGCACTCCAGCAATGTCCAGTCTCTCCAATCTAACTCTCAATCTTTGTGTCCTTACCTCACTGATGTCATAACTAAAATAAAACAGGAGCTGCTCCTTCAGACCTTCCCTTGAGTTCTGAGTTGACAAAATAATTGGCTGAATGTGTGCTCACTCAAAAGTCAAACACAGTGTTATCTTTAAAGATCCTGGTTGAGTCGGTTCCTGAAGCCACTCATCACATGTTAGAGAAGTCTGACCCTCAAAAATAACTGTTTCCAAAATTCCCATCTAATTGCCCTAGACTTCCACTATAAACCCACCACTAAGGGCTCTCTTCCTCTACACAAATCATCAAAACATCCTGAATAACATATAAATTTCTAGTCCAGGAAGACCTCTGGGTAGTGTCAACTGAAAAAAAAATGCACAACCTAAAAGTTGAGTTATGTTTTATTCGGTGGACAAAACTGAGGACTTAAGTCCAGGACATGGCATCTCAGATAACTGAGGGACTGCTCTGAAGACGCAAGCGGGGAGCCAGGATATATAGGAGTTTTTGTAACAAAGACCACATAGTCGGAACATCAGAAGATTACTGTTAATTAAAGAAAACCAGACATCTCAAGAAATTTAGCACCTTCCTAGGTATGGGAAGACGCAAGAGTCTGGGGTCACTGAAATCACTCCTTTGATGTGCACCTCACCTCTTGGGGAACAGTATCCTGTGCTTCTCATCCTGAGTCTCCTCAGGGTACATCACTGGGGATGGCTACAGCGACTGACCGCTAGATGGCAGGTATCCTGTCTCCATACCGAGTGCCCTCAGGGTTCACCCTCAGGGCAGCTGTAATGTGATGGCTTGATGGCTGTAACATCCTTTGTTTACTGATACAGCAGGCAACATTTTTTTCTTTCACAGTAGGTAGAAAACAACAAATCAACAACCTAATCAGTAACTAGAAGTTTTTATCAGGAGTAATTTTGGGGGAACAATTTTGCTCTTTGCTAAAATTAGCAATTCAGAATGTTAGGAATATCGAATTATAGAAATGAATTATTTATGAGTAATGAAGTATAATTTGGCATCATGTTACACCTATATGAGTTATAAAATCAGAAGTTGTCCAGAAAAGTCACTGTAAGGTCCAGCAGTAGCTTAATTGGATCTGGAGCCCACCCCACCTCCCAACCACAGGCCCCACTTTCAACCTCTGTCCATCAGCATTTCATGCAATCACTATAAAGCTATTGTAAAAGGAACATGGCAGAATGAAATACAGCCAAAACAAGGAAAGGACTCTCTGTCTACAAATCAATCACAAAATCATTAAACCCACTTTCTGAAACTACCACCTTATACATTCTAGAACATGATCATATTCTCCATTACCTATTCAGGGAGAGCAAATAGGTTTTGCAATCATTTGGACTTTTTCACTACAAGAGATGGAAAATCCAAACCACACTGGCCTAAGCTAAAAGGAGATGTACTGACTCATGTTACAAAAAGAAAATCTAGAGCAAAACTAACGTTAGGTATGGCTTGAGCAAAGGACCCTACCATCCTGTATACCCATCTGTCCTGTTCAGAGAAATGGCTGCCACGGGTCCTGGTATCATGCCCACAATCAAGCCAGGAGGAAAGGAATACCATATGGGTCCTTCTTGGCCTTTTTATCAGGAAAGTAAAAACTCTCCCTAAACCCAGCACCAGCCTGATAAACCTCTGTTCGTATATCACTTGCCAGAAGTTTTACACAGACACCCCCGACTGCAGAATCTGGGGAAGAGAAAGGATAATGTACTCAGCCTCTAAAGCAGGTGGAGGAATGGAGAAAAGGTTGTGAATGGGGCTTTGGAAGTCTGCCACCAGGCTCAGCGAAAGCAGTTGTACAGTCCCAAAAGCAACTGGTACACATTAGAAAAGGACAGTGGCTGCTCCAAGACGTAGGTCTCCAGTTAAAAAGAAGAACTGGTAGATTATCTGACAGTCTATCCCTGAGCTGTTTTTCACATATTATAGAGTTGTTAGAAAGCAAGGAAAGGGACTTCCCTGGTGGCACACTGGTTGGGAATCCGCCTGCCAATGCAAGGGACATGGGTTCGAGCCCTGGTCCAGGAAGATCCCACATGCCGCAGAGCAACTAAGCCCGTGTGCCACAGCTACTGAGCCTGAGCTCTAGAGCCTGCAAGCCACAACTACTGAGTCAGTGTGCCACAACTACTGAAGCCTGAGTCCCTACAGTCTGTGCTCAGCAACAAGAGAAGCCAAGACAATGAGAAGCCTATGCACTGCAACGAAAAGTAGCCCCTGCTCCCCACAGCTAGAGAAAGCCCACGCGCAGCAACAAAGACCCAACGCGGTCAAAAATAAATAAATGAAAAATAAATAAATTTATTAAGTAAAAAGAACGCAAGGGAAGGACTTCCCTGGTGGCGCAGTGGTTGAGAATCCGCCTGCCACTGCAGGGGACACTGGTTCAAGCCCTGGTCCGGGAAGATCCAACATGCTGTGGAGCAACTAAGCCCATGTGCCACAACTACTGAGCCTGTGCTCTAGAGCCCGCACGCCACAACTACTGAAGCCTGTACACCCAGAGCCTGTGCTCCGCAACAAGAGAAGCCGCCGCAATGAGAAGCCCGCACACCGCAGTGAAGAGTAGACCCTGCTTGCCGCAACTAAAGCCCGGGCACAGCAACAAAGACCCAACGCAGCCAAAAATAAATAAATAAAACCAGAAAAATAAAATGAAAATAAATCCCTCCCTTAAAAAAAAAAAAAAAAAAAAGCAAAGGAAGACTTGACCAGAGGTTAAAGAAAACTCATCAACCAAATATTTTTAAAAGGCAATTAGTGACTTTAGGAGCAACAAAAATTGTAAAGAAGAGGAGATATAATCCTAGCATGCTACTCAGCTCATCAGTGTACAATTTTTATGTAGTCAAAATTATAAATATACTTAATACATATTTAACCAAAATTTTTTATTCTGGGAAAACAGGGCAGATGAAAGTGAAAAGTTGTGACGGGTCAGAGATTTATCCTGACTTACAAACTAACAAGTTAGCCTGCCACGGTTGCTGGCAGAACGCATGAGACTTTGGATCAGAGAAAAAGGACAATTTATTACTCAGAGCAATAGCAGTAGCCAGGGTGTCATTTTTGCTTTGATTCTCAAAGCCTCCATTCCCCTGGCCACTCACAGAGGCCCTGGTGATACCTGCACACACCACAGGTTGTGTTGCAGGAGAGGAACCCCAAGCTTCGAGAAGCTAAACCTTTCCTTATGGGCAGTAGGCAGGCCTGCTCTTCACTCTGGAAGAAAACACTCTCTCTCCTTCCCAGGCTGTAAGCAAAGCTGCCCTCTGCTCTGGAGGAGATACTATCTCTAGCTTGCAAGGCTAGTCACTATACAAATACCTTTGAAAAGAGAATCTGAAACAAGGGGAGTTGGTACATCTGCTTCCAACACGTGCAGAGACACGAGAGACCCAGGAAGAACTATCTCCCAACAGGGAAGAAAGTTAAAACCTCCGCCGACTAAAACAAGTTAATAGAAATGCCAAAAAGTGATGACTTTTGGAAACACAGCTTTTACAGTAAAGCACAGAAGAGTCATTGGGAAGTGGGTGCCTCTGGGATAAGACGCAGCTATGTGAGTTGGAAGGAGGGGAGAGGAGCAAAGGGAACAGTTTTTTGTTATTGACTTTAACACTATTTGACTTAAATCATGAGCATGTATCATTTCGAGAAATAAAATTCATCTTAAAATATGTAAAAATTTAACAACAAAACACAACCACTGGGAATTCCCTGGCGGTCCAGAGGTTAGGATTCCGTGCTTTCACTGCTGAGGGCCTGGATTCAATCCCTGGTCAGGTAACTAAGATCCTGCAAGCCACGTGGAACGACCAAATAAATAAGTAAAATAAGAGGGGGGGAAAGCCCACAACCACTGTGTATTCATTCTTTTTTTTTTTTTTTTTTTTTTGTGGTACGTGGGCCTCTCACCGCTGTGGCCTCTCCCATTGCGGAGCACAGGCTCTGGACGCGCAGGCCCAGCGGCCATAGCTCATGGGCCCAGCTGCTCCACGGCATGTGGGATCTTCCCAGACCGGGGCACGAACCCGTGTCCTCTGCATCGGCAGGCGGACTCTCAACCACTGCACCACCAGGGAAGCCCTGTGTATTCATTCTTTGGATACAGTTTCAACTGCAGACCAGAGACCTCTCTAAATGTCATGCAGCGTGACAAAGTGCGTACAGGAGAGGTGGCAATACTCGATCTTAAATGATGTTCAACTGTGAAATCGGTGATCCAGCTGATAGGGAAAGCTATTCCAAGTGGAGGGTCAAATTCTTTATAGATCACACATGCCATGATCAACATTTACATACCCCGTGTTATTTTACCAATGGATCCTTGGTAAAAAGCAGAAATAGTTTATCAACCAAATAATGACTACCAAACTATGAGCCAAGTCCCATGGGATCCTACAAAGAAGTATGGAAACAGTTCCCAAACTCAAGAAGGTTAATCCTTGGTTGCCAACACCACCCACCAACTCTGACTAGCAAGCAGAGACGGGATTTGCCCTGGAAGGGTTGTCATCTCCAATGCTGGAGGGAGTCTTAAAGGGCAGTCCCACCAGACTCACAACCCCATGCAGGGACTTCTCATTGGTTTAGCTTTGGTTACGTGCCTCAGCCTTGGGAAAGCAAGTTTCTTCCAGAGCCCTTCTTGTCCCATCAAGACACAAATGTTGAGTCTCCAAACACAAGAGAGGGATTGAGAGGCCAGAAAATAACACGGAAGGAATGTCACTACAATAGATACATGGAGCGCACCACGAAAAACAGCAATCAACCAATGACAAAAGGAGAAATTGTTTTTTTTTGTTTTTTTTTTTTGTGATACGCAGGCCTTTCACTGCTGTGGCCTCTCCCGACGCGGAGCACAGGCTCCGGACGCACAGGCCCAGCGGCCATGGCCCACGGGCCCAGCTGCTCCGCGGCACATGGGATCCTCCCGGACCAGGCAGGAACCCGCGCCCCCTGCATCGGCAGGCGGACTCCCAACCACTGCACCACCAGGGAAGCCCAAAAGGAGAAATTTTAAAATCTCTGGTCCCTATCAATTTCCTCTTTATATAAATTCCTATATACTCCCAGTCTATGTGAATGTATTAATCCTCAAAATATGCTTAAATAGGTAAAAATAATTACATTATTTACCATTTGGAGTTTGAGGAGGAAATAATTTTAGTTCTCCCATCACCCAAATCCCCCAGCTATAACTGTTTCTCCACTAGTAGCAGTCATAGACAGTCTCTCCACTTGTTTCTGGGGAAGCAATCAATGTTTGGCAAAAATGGAAAAACCGACTTTCAGTTTCATCAGTGTTAACCCTATTCAGATACCTCCTAATACTGAACAATGGAGTGTCTGTCTCCCAGGTCACAGACACACACACACTCCTGAGACCGATACTGTCCATGATAGGAGCCACGAGCCACGTGTAACTACTGAGTACATGAGAGGTGGCTCGTCCAAATAGAAATGTGCTGTAAGTACAAAACACACATTGGATTTCAAAGATTCAGTGTGGGGCTTCCCTGGTGGCGCAGTGGTTAAGAATCCACCTGCCACCAAGAAGAAAAAGAAAATATGAACAGACCAATCACAAGTAATGAAATTGAAAATGTGATTAAAAATCTTCCAACAGGGCTTCCCTGGTGGTGCAGTGGTTGGGAGTCCACCTGCCAATGCAGGGGACATGGGTTCATGCCCCGGTCCAGGAGGATATCACATGCCGTGGAGTGGCTGTGCCTGTGAGCCATGGCCGCTGAGCCAGCGTGTCCGGAGCCTGTGCTCCGCAACGGGAGAGGCCACAACGGTGAGAGGCCCGCGTACCGCAAAAAAAAAAAAAAAAAAATCTTCCAACAAACAAAAGTCCAGGACCAGATGGCTTCACAGGTGAATTCTATCAAACATTAAAAAAGAGCTAACACCCATCCTTCTCAAACTCTTCCAAAAAATTGCAAAGGAAGACTCCCAAACTCATTCTATGAAGGCAACATCACCCTGATACCAAAACCAGACAAAGATACTACAAAAGAAGAAAACTACAGACCAATATCACTGATGAATATAGATGCAAAAATCTTCAACAAAATACTAGCAAACAGAATACAACAACACATTAAAAGGATCATACACCATGATCAAGTGGGATTTATCCCTGGGATGCAAGGATTCTTCAATATACACAAATCAATCAATGTGATACACCATATTAACAAATTGAAGAGTAAAAACCATATGATCATCTTAATAGATGCAGAAAATGCTTTCAAAGAAATTCAACACCGATTTATGATAAAAACTCTCCAGAAAGTGGGCATAGAGGGAACCTACCTCAACATAATAATGGCCATATAGAACAAACCCACAGCAAACATCATTCTCAATGGTGAAAAACTGAAAGCATTTCCTCTAAGATCAGGAACAAGACAAGGATGTCCACTCTCACCACTATTATTCAACATAGTTTTGGAAGTCCTAGCCATGGCAATCAGAGAAGAAAAAGAAATAAAAGGAATACAAATTGGAAATGAAGAAGTAAAACTGTCACTGTTTGCAGATGACATGATACTATACATAGAGAATCCTAAAGATGCCACCAGAAAACTACTAGAGCTAATCAATGAATTTGGGAAAGTTGCAGGATACAAAATTAATGCACAGAAATCACTTGCATTCCTATACACTAACGATGAAAAATCTGGAAGAGAAATTACGGAAACACTCCCATTTACCATTGCAACAAAAAGTATAAAATACCTAGGAATAAACCTACCTAGGGACTCAAAAGACATGTATGCAGAAAACTATAAGACACTGATGAAAGAAATTAAAGATGATACCAACAGATGGAGAGATATACCATGTTCTTGGATTAGAAGAATCAATATTGTGAAAATGACTATACTACCCAAAGCAATCTACAGATTCAATGCAATCCCTATCAAGTTACCAATGGCATTTTTTATGGAACTAGAACAAAAAATCTTAAAATTTGTATGGAGACACAAAAGACCCTGAATAGCCAAAGCAGTCTTGAAGGAAAGAAACAGAGCTGGAGAAATCAGACTCCCTGACTTCAGACTATACTACAAAGCTACAGTAATCAAGACAATATGGTACTGGCACAAAAACAGAAACATAGATCAGTGGAACAAGATAGAAAGCCCAGAGATAAACCCACACACCTATGGTCAACTACTCTATGACAAAGGAGGCAAAGATATACAATGGAGAAAAGACAGTCTCTTCAATAAGTGGTGCTGGGAAAACTGGACAGCTACATGTAAAAGAATGAAATTAGAACACTCCCTAACACCATACACAAAAATAAACTCAAAATGGATTAGAGACCTAAATGTAAGACCGGACACTATAAAACTCTTAGAGGAAAACATAGGAAGAACACTCTTTTTTGTGTGTGTGTGTGGCACGTGGGCCTCTCACTATTGCGGCCTCTCCCGCCACGGAGCACAGGCTCCGGACGCGCATGCCCAGCAGCCACGGCACACGGGCCCAGCCGCTCCACAGCATGTGGGATCTTCCCGGACCGGGGCACGAACCCGCGTCCCCCGCATCGGCAGACAGACTCTCAACCACTGTGCCACCAGGGAAGCCCAGGAAGAACACTCTTTGACATAAACCACAGTAAGATCTTTTTTGATCCACCTCCTAGAGTAATGGAAATAAAAACAAAAATAAACAAATGGGACCTAATGAAACTTCAAAACTTTTGCATAGCAAAGGAAACCGTAAACAAGAGGAAAAGACAACCCTCAGAATGGGAGAAAATATTTGCAAACGAATCAATGGACAAAGGATTAATCTCCAAAATATATAAACAGCTCATGCAGCTCAATATTAAAGAAACAAACAACCCAGTCCAAAAATGGGCAGAGGACCTAAATAGACATTTCTCCAAAGAAGACATACAGATGGCCAAGGAGCACATGAAAAGCTGCTCAACATCACTAATTATTAGAGAAATGCAAATCAAAACTACAAGGAGGTAACATCTCACACTGGTTAGAATGGGCATCATCAGAAAATATACAACAAATGCTGGAGAGGGTGTGGAGAAAAGGGAACCCTCTTGCACTGTTTGTGGGAATGTAAATTGTTACAGCCACTATGGAGAACAGTATGGAGGTTCCTTAAAAAACTAAAAATAGAATTACCATATGATCCAGCAATCCCACTACTGGGCATATACCAAGAGAAAACCATAATTCAAAAAGACACATGCGCCCCAATGTTCACTGCAGCACTATTTACAATAGCCAAGTTATGGAAGCAACCTAAATGCCCATTGACAGACGAATGGATAAAGAAGATGTGGTACATATATACAATGGAATATTACTCAGCCATAAAACAGAATGAAATTGAGTCATTTGTTGAGACGTGGATGGACCTAGAGACTGTCATACAGAGTGAAGTAAGTCAGAAAGAGAAAAACAAATATCATATATTAACGCATGTATGTGGAACCTAGAAAAATGGTACAGATGAACCAGTTTGCAGGGCAGAAGTTGAGACACAGATGTAGAGAATAAACATATGGACACCAAGGGGGAAAACTGCGGTGGGGTGAGGACGGTGGTGTGATGAATTGGGTGATTGGGATTGACATGTATACACTGATGTGTATGAAGTGATGACTAATAAGAACCTGCAGTATAAAAAAACAAACAAAAAAAACAACTAATACTAAACTTTCTTTGGGTTCTTTGTACAGAAATATGTTAATATAAATGTTTCAGATATTACATGAAATTTCTAAAAATCTTATATGTTCTGGTATAATGTTATAAGTCTTAATTCTAGTTATTACTTTAAAATGTATATCTCAGAAATAACTAAATTTGCTTGTCAATTGCATTACTATCAACTTTCATCAAATCTTTAACCATGGTCATTTTAAAGTCTTTTGTCGTTTACAGACAGTTCTGAGTGTACTCTGATGCTTTTGCAAACTACCCTTTTGTAGTTCCTATAAAAGGGTTTCATCTTCAAGAAATTCATGGAAAAGACTCTGACAAGTACAGGTTTCTGGTAACTGACTATACTGCTGAACTGAATGAATAAGCATTTTCAGAACTCTAATGGAAAACTGATGGATTCATAAAAGTGCTAACAAAAGATCCATCATCTTTTCATCCAAGATGAAAAAAAAATTAATTACATGGGACTGAGTGAACTGATGAGGATGATTATAATTTTTGTGACTTTCTGTTTCAATAAAAAAAAAGAATCCACCTGCCAACACAGGGGACACAGGTTTGAGCCCTGGTCCAGGAAGATCCCACACACTGCGGAGCAAGTAGGCCTGTGTACCACAACTACTGAGCCTGTGCTCTAGAGCCTGTGCTCTAGAGCCTGCGAGCCACAACTACTGAGCCCACGTGCCACAACTACTGAAGCCCGCGTGCCTAGAGCCCATGCTCCACAAGAAGAGAAGCCACTGCAATGAGAAGCCCACACACCGCCACGAAGAGTAGCCCCCACTCGCTGCAACTAGAGAAAAGCCTGTGCGCAGTAACAAAGACCCAACGCAGCCAAAAATAAATAAATTTGTTTAAAACATCATATATACCAAGATTCAGTGTGAAAAAAGTCAAAAAATCTCATTAACGATGTTTATCTTTCTATTACCAAGTGCTGGTATAAATTTTGGATCTACTGGGGCAAATAAAAGTATCAATGATGTCAATTTTACCTGTTTCTTTTTCCTTTGTTTAATGTAGCCCTGGGAATTTTTTTTAAATTTATTTTCTTGAAGTAGAGTTGATTTACAATATTTTGTTCATTTCTGCTGTACGGCAAAGTGATTCCATTATACATATATATATTAATAGATTCTTTTTCATATTCTTTCATATTCTTTTCCATTATGGTTTACCACAGGATACTGACTACGGTTTCTTATGCTATACAGTAGGACCATATTGTTTAGCCATTCTATATAAATATAACAGTTTGTATCTGCCAATCCCAAACTCCCAATCCATCCCCTCTCTCCCTTGGCAACCATAAGTCTGTTCTCTATGTCTGTTTCTGTTTCGATGATAAGTTCATTTGTGTCATATTTTAGATTCCACAGATAAGTGATATATGGTATTTGTCTTTCTCTGTTTGACTTACTTCATTTAGTATGATAATTTCTAGTTGCATCCATGTTGCTGCAAACATCATTATTTCATTCTTTTTTATAGCTGAGTAATATTCCATTGTACATATGTACCACATCTTCTTTATCCATTCATCTGTTGATAGATATTTGGGCTGTTTCCATGTCTTGGCTATTTTGAATAGTGCTACAATGAACATATGGGTGCATATATCTTTTTGAATTATAGTTTTCTCCGGATATATGCCAGGAGTGGGGTTGCTGGATCATATGGCAACTCCATTTTTAGTTTTTTGAGGAACCTCCATACTGTTTTTTCATAGTGGCTGCACCAATTTACATTCTCCTGAGAAATTTTTAATTGCATATGTGGCTCGTATTTGTGGCTCAAATCCTATTTTGTTTCTATTAGACAGTGCTGCTCTAGACACACGGTTCATCCAGCTCACATCCCCAAATAATCATTGCTATAACATCCCCTCCAAGCTACCCCTTCCTAAAAGGCCTGACGCCACCCAAGAGAGACCTGGGCTTTCAGAGAGTCCTGCCCCAGGGCTGGAACAAAGAGAGGTGGGGGAAATAAAGATGGAGCCCTGAATAACGACTCTCAGAGACAACTTACTTATCAATGTTTTCAACAAACCCTGACTGCCCAGCTACTGGCTCTAGGCAGGTAGTGTCACAGGTGATGGCAACACCCAGCAGAAGAGAACAGGCGCCTGCTGCCGAGGTGCTCGCAGTGTGATGGAGGTGGGGCAGACACCCTGACAACCAAGACGGACACATTAGGGTGCCAGTCTGTGCAAAGGGCAGTGAGGACCCAGGGTGAGACTTTGGGGAGAGCAGAGGAACGGCTGAAATGCCTGGTGAATGTCGAGGATGGGCGGGGTGAAGCCCCCCTACACCCCCTGCTGCCGCCTCTGCAGAGCAGCCCGAGAGTCCACTCCGGGACCCATCCGCTGAGCAGGGCAGCCCCTGCCACCCTGGACGAGGCACAAGTTCGCTAAGTGTGTCTTGTTTAGGCACCAGATGTAGAGGCCACTGTGGCTGCACTGCAAGCCCTGTTCTCCAATCTGAGTTTATCAGCAAGACTGGTGATACTCTGCCCTCCATCTGTTTCACTTCTCTCTATCCTTCTCTCAACCGGCTCTGAACTTGGGCAGAAAAAATGGATGTTATTCAATGGACCTCCAGAAAAACCTCTAACCACACACACACACACACACACACAACCTTTTCATATAACCCCAATGTGACCCCAAGTTTCTCCAACAGACAGTCCCTCTCCTCCTATGCCCACTCCCATCTCTTGGCAGCCTGCCTTCTGGGCCTACCTCTCTGACATAATGTTCTCTGTGAGGTCACTAGTGACTTCCTGAATACAAAATCCAATGACAATATCCTCAACCTTGAGCTCAGGCAATGTAATATTGCTGGACAACACCTCACTGTTTTTTGTTGTTGTTTTTTATTTTTGCCATGCTGCGCAGCTTGTGGGATCTTCGTTCCCCGACCAGGGATTAAAGCCAGGCCATGGCAGTGAAAGCACAGAGTCCTAACCAATGAACTGCCAGGGAACTCCCATAACCTCACCTGGTAAAGTACTTTATTTGGCTTCTGTATCCTTGTACAATTCTTTTTTTTTTTTTTTTTTGCGGTACGCGGGCCTCTCACTGCTGTGGCCTCTCCCGTTGCGGAGCATAGGCTCCAGACGCACAGGCTCAGCGGCCATGGCTCACGGGTCCAGCCGCTCCGCGGCATGTGGGATCTTCCCGGACCGGGGCACGAACCCGTGTCCCCTGCATCGGTAGGCAGACTCTCAACCACTGAGCCACCAGGGAAGCCCCTTGTACAATTCTTGTTCCCTGTGATAGGATGAAAAATCTCCCCCAACTCCCTGCAAAAGATATCCACGTCCTAATACCTGGAACCTGTGAATATTACCCTATATAGAAATGGGGCGGGGGGTGTCTTCTCCAAGTGGGCCCTAAATGCCATCACAAGTGTCCTTCTAAGAGAGAGTCTACAGAAAAGAAGGTGATGTGAAGACAGAACAGAGAGAGATTTGAAGACCTGGCCTTGAAGGTTGGAGTGATGCAGCAATAAGCCAAGCAATACTGGCAGCCATCACAAATCAGAAGAGTCAAAGAACAGGTTCTTGCACGGAGCCCCTGAGGGAGCATGGCCCTACTGATAACTGATTTCCATCTAGGGATACTGATCTTGGACTTCTGGCCTTCAGAACCGTCAGAGAATAAATTCCTAGTGTTTTAAGCCATCCAGTTTATAGTATTGAGTTGGCCCAAAAGTTCGTTCCATATGGTCTTACAGGAAAAACCGAATGAAGTTTTTGGCCAACTCAATACTTTGTTACAGCAGCCACAGGAAACTAAGACATTCCACTCAGACTTTTCTGACTGCCGAGTCTTCTTCTAGTGCCTTATTGTCTTCCCCCGCAAAAGGAGTCATTCTCCAAATTCTGTCCTCTGCCCTCTCCCCTCCTTCGTCAGCTCAGGCTACCATAACATAATACCACAGACTGAATGGCTTAAACAACAAGCATTTACTTCTCACAGCTCTTTCTGGAGACTGGTAGTCCAAGATCAAGGTGCCAGCAGGGCCAGGTTCTGGTGAGACCTCTCTTTGGGCTGCCATTGGCCACCTTCTTGCTATGTCCTCACACGGCCTTTTTTCCTTGGTGCATGTGGGTGAAGAAAGAGAGAGAACAAGTTCCCTGGTGCCTCTTCCTCTTCTTTTAAGGGCACTAATCCCATCATGAGGGTCCCACCCACCTGACCTCATCTAAACCTAATCACCTCCCAAAAAAGCCCCATTCCAAATATCATCACATGTGTGGGCTCAGGGTTTCAATATATGATTTGGGGGGGACACAATTCAGTCCCCAGCACCTCCTGTCTCATCATGATCCTAGGCCGTGTTACCCACTCCCCTGCCCTGATGCAAACACCCCCAAAGTCCATCTCCCTGTCTGTATCTACCTCACTCTCCAGGCCAACATTTCCCACTGACCACCAGCTGTTTCCTTCTCCAAGTAGCACCAGGAGCTAAATTCAGTATACCTCAATTGAAGTCATCTCCTGCCTCTGCTCAGCATCACCCTCATCACTGCTACCAGAACCATCTTTTTTTTTTTCTCTAATCCCTTATTTCTGAGAAATTCTGCCATTCCTCCTGTCCTCTGTGAGCATCAGCAGGTACCAGTATGGCCCCTGCCTGAAAAGCAAGGTATAAAAAATAAAACAAATTTTAAAAAATTAACTCTAGCAATTTTAGATGACCCAAAACTGAACCAGAGCCTACAGATAATGAATCCCCTACACTTCACCTGCATAAATGTGAATGAGTGTGAATTCTGCATCTTCAGAGGTAATCACTGATAACTGGTCTCTGTTGATGACATGACCTAGAGGACAGTCTTCACCTCCGGGCATCACTTTAAACAGGACACCTATCACCTGTAAGTCCAGACAAGGTTGGCCAAGACAGTGGGCTCCAAAATCTACCTCACACAGGAAAAGCGGAAGAGTCCAGGATGCTCAGTCTTTAGAAGAGATGACAAGTCAACAGGATAAGCTCACTCCGAAATTGTGCCATGTGGAAACAGAGATTCATCCTGTGGTTAACAACACAGACTCTACAGTGAAGCTGATCAGGATGTGAATACAATATCTATCTCTTATTAGCTCTAGGACCTCCAGAAAGTTCCATGACTTCTCTGAGACTTAAAAATCCCTGTCTACAAAGGGGGGAATGATAAAACAACCTCAGAGCACTGCTATAAAAATTAAGTATAATCATGTATGTAAAGCATTTACCACAGTGGCCAGTATATATGTGCTTGATAAAATGTTAGCTAGGAAAATAATAACTACGAAGCAGTAGTTAGAAAAACACCACTTCCCTGGTGGCACAACGAAAAATCCACCTGCCACTGAAGGGGACACGGGTTCGAGCCCTGGTCTGGGAAGATCCCACATGCCAGGGGGCAACTCAGCCTGTGCGCCACAACTACTGAGCCTGCACTCTAAAGCCTGCGAGCCACAACTACTGAGCCGGCGTGCCACAACTAGTGAAGCCCGCGTGCCTAGAGACTGAGCTCCGCAACAAGAGAAGCCACCGCAATGAGAAACCCTCACACCACAATGAAGAGTACCCCTGCTGACTGCAACTAGAGACGGCCCACACACAGCAATGAAGACCCAACGTAGCCAAAAGTTAATTAATTAAAAAACGAAAAAGACATTTCATCTGACCATGAAAAAAAACTCTTTTTAAAAAAATTTTTTTTTAATTTTATTTTTAATTTTTGGCCATAGGACACAACATGCAGGATCTTAGTTCCCTGACCAGGGATAGAACCCACGCCCCCTGCAGTGCAGTGGAAGCACAGAATCTTAACCACTGGATCACCAGGGAAGTCCCCAAACTTTCTGAAGTTAGGATTGGGAAACATAAACTGGGTCTCACTAAATTACTAGAATCTCAATAGTAGATGTATTCAAACAAAGCCTGGAGGAACATTAGAATTTACCTAAAGAGTAAAGAATCTCCATGATGGCAACTTAGACATGGTGGTATGTGGAAAGAGGAACCTTCCCTCTGCCCTATGCAGTGGGCACTATTGGAGAACTGAAGGTCTAGTGTCCTTAGCACTTAAAGGTAACGAAATCTACTTGCAACTAAGAACTTACTCTTATTTCACCAGAAATAAATTGTGTCTGTCCCTGCTTCGAACAAAAAATAGCCATCTTTTGTATAAAAATCATTCCCTAAGAATACTCTCTTTATGTGACATGTAAAGTTTAAGCCTCTGCTTTCACGAGACTGGTACATCAATTACTCTGTGATAAATATCTCTTCAGTTCTGATACCATATTTCCTCATTCACAGTAAAGAATAACCTGGGATTGGATCCAAATGCTCACAAAATGACTACATATACACACTACTCTTTTTCAAAAACAATATGAAGAAGTCTCCATTTTGAAAATGTACTTCATCAAATAAACAAAGTTCACTTGTCATCTAAAAATGCTACAATGTTTCTAAATGCAATTAATGGGAATGCCAGGAATTCCCCTGAATTAAAAAAAAATGCATCATGGATAAGGTACCCAGGTAAGAAATATAAACTCCAAGATTTTCTGGTAAGATAGAAATGGTAGGTTTTATTTTTTTTTAAATCTCCCTGAATTCCCCCATAAAAACAACAGAGGAACTAGGATAGAAAAACCAAAAACTCAAACATTTACAACAAAACTAGGTGAAAGACATTTACAGAAAACATAAAATATGACCACTGACCTTCATACTATCAGCAGTGATTGGGAAGAAACAGAAGGGAAAACCCCAAAATCAACAGATAACCACCAGAATGAGTAATAGGTCAATCTGAGAAAGGCAGCCCAAACTGAGAGAAAGCCTTACAAGCTCCAACTCATGGGCAAGGAACAGCAATAAGGTCTGTTAAAGCTGTGTGCGCTGAACTAGCATGGCAAACCTCTTTTTTAGGACACAGTTCGACACTGAGAAAAAATTACTAAAAGTAGAATCCAAACAAAAAAGACCAGAAACAACTGGGGCAAAGGAAAGCTCCATCATAATGAAAAATGAAAAACAGGCACAAAACCAAAGAATAGGAGGCAGACCCAGAGAAGGAGGCCATATTTTTTTAATCACTTTATGGGAAAAAAAAAAAAAAAAAAAAGACTTCTAGAAACTCTCATGCTCAAAAACCTCTCCAAACTTACCCTTCCTCGTAGAAGTACAGGAAGACTTCTTTCATTTAAACATGACTAACAGGGGACTTGCTTGGTGGCGCAGTGGTTAATAACCTGCCTGCCAATGCAGGAGACATGGATTGGAACCCTGGTCCGGGAAGATCCCACATGCTACAGAGCAACTAACCCCATGCGCCACAACTACTGAGCC
This sequence comes from Mesoplodon densirostris, assembly GCF_025265405.1. NCBI lineage: Eukaryota > Metazoa > Chordata > Mammalia > Artiodactyla > Ziphiidae > Mesoplodon > Mesoplodon densirostris. The sequence continues at coordinate 56,128,303 of NC_082668.1, forward strand.
CGCGTGCTGCAACTACTAAAGCCTGCATGCCTAGAGCCCTGCTCCACAACAAGAGAAGCCACTGCAATAAGAAGCCCGCAAACCACAATGAAGAGTAGCCCCTGCTCACTGCAACTAGAGAAAGCCTGCGCACAGCAATGAAGACTCAAAACAGCGATAAATAAATAAATAAACAAATTTATTTTAAAAATAAATAAATAAACATGAGTCACAGAAAAAGACTGCACCCAAATATTATTCAATTAAATAAAAGAATGAGAAACAGGAAAATGTCCCTCTACGTGCTGAGCACACACACACAAGAAAAACATGCTCACTAAACTGATGCAAACTCTAGCATAGCATCTCAAAAGCAATACATAGAAATAAAGAAAGTAACACATGTATGTAAATATGTGTATATATAAACCACAATTTAAAATTTCAGAAACATGTGATTGGAGAAATAAAACATTTGAAAAACACAAATGAGAGAACTCAGCAAAGGCTTAAAACCAAAAGAAAATTTTCATTTCAGCAATGAAGAGAACACTAGAAAGACCACAAGTGCAAAAAAAAATACTAATACTATTTTCTAGAAAATGGAAAGGAGGAAAATCTTTAAACTCAAAAAGAAATGAAACATAAAAAGATTTGAGGAAAATTAACAGATACAGATGAAAGGTAAAGAAGATCCAACACTATCAGAAAACTTACACAAGCCTTTTAGATAACCTCATCCACCAGAGGGTAGACAGCAGAAGGAAGAAGAACTATAATCCTGCAGCCTGTGGAACAAAAACCACATTTACAGAAATATAGACAAGATGAAAAGGCAGAGGGCTATGTACCAGATGAAGGAACAAGGTAAAACCCCAGAAAAGCAACTAAATGAAGTGGAGATAGGCAACCTCCCAGAAAAAGAATTCAGAATAACGACAGTGAAGATGATCCAGGACCCTGGAAAAAGAATGCAGGCAAAGATCGAGAAGATGCAAGAAACGTTTAACAAAGACCTAGAAGAATTAAAGAACAAAGAAACAGAGATGAATAATACAATAACTGAAATGAAAACTACACTAGAAGGACTCAATAGCAGAATAACTGAGGCAGAAAAACTGATAAGTGACCTGAAAGAAAGAATGGTGGAATTCACTGCTGTGGAACAGAATAAAGAAAAAAGAATGAAAAGAAATGAAGACAGCCTGAGAGACCTCTGGGACACCATTAAGCACAACAACATTCGCATTATAGGTGTCCCAGAAGGAGAAGAGAGAGAGGAAGGAACAGAGAAAATATTTGAAGAGATTATAGTCGAAAACTTCCCTAACATGGGACAGGAAGTAGCCACCCAAGTCCAGGAAGTGCAGCGAGTCCCATACAGGATAAACCCAAAGAGAAACACGCCGAGACACATAGTAATCAAATTGGCAAAAATTAAAGACAAAGAAAAATTATTGAAAGCAGCAAGGGAAAAATGACAAATAACACACAAGGGAACTCCCATAAGGTTAACACCTGATTTCTCAGCAGAAACTCTACAAGCCGAAAGGGAGTGGCATTATATACTTAAAGTGGTGAAAGGGAAGACCATACAACCAAGATGACTACCCAGCAAGGATCTCATTCAGATTCGATGTAGAAATCAAAAGCTTTACAGAGAAGCAAAGCCTAAAAGAATTCAGCACCACCAAACCAGCTCTACAACAAAGGCTAAAGAAACTTCTCTAAGTGGGAAACACAAGAGAAGAAAAGGACCTACAAAAACAAACCCAAAACGATTAAGAAAATGGTCATAGGGACATACGTATGGATAATTACCTTAAACGTGAATGGATTAAATGCTCCAACCAAAAGACACAGGCTTGCTGAATGGATACAAAAACAAGACCCATATATATGCTGTCTACAATAGACCTACTTCAGACCTAGGGACACATACAGACTGAAAGTGAGGGGATGGAAAAAGATATTCCATGCAAATGGAAATCAAAAGAAAGCTGGAGCAGCAATACTCATAACAGATAAAATAGAATTTAAAACAAAGAATGTTACAAGAGACAAGTAAAGACACTACATAATGATCAAGGCATCAATCAAAGAAGATATAACAATTATAAATATATATATGCCCCCAACATAGGAGCACCTCAATACATGAGGCAACTGCTAACAGCTATAAAAGAGGAAATCGACAGTAACACAGTAATAGTGGGGGAATTTAACACCTCACTTACACCAATGGACGCATCATCCAAAATGAATATAAATAAAGAAACTGAAGCTTTAAATGACACAATAGACAAGATAGATTCCATTGATATTTATAGCATATTCCATCCAAAAACAGCAGATTACACTTTCCTCTCAAGTGCGCATGTAACATTCTCCAGGAAGGATCACATCTTGGGTCAAAAATCAAGCCTCAGTAATTCTAAGAAAACTGAAATCATATCAAGCATCTTTTCGGACCACAACGCTATGAGATTAGAAATAAATTACAGAAATTTCCAGAAAAAGAATTCAGAATAATGATAGTGAAGATGACCCAGGACCATCAAAGAGATCAAAGAGGAAATCAAAAAATACCTAGAGACACAGGACAATGACAACACAATGATCCAAAACCTATGGGATGCAGCAAAAGCAGTTCTAAGAGGGAAGTTTATAGCTATACAAGCCTACCTCAAGACACAAGAAAAATCTCACATAAACAATCTAACCTTACACCTAAAGGCTCTAGAGAAAGAAGAACAAACAAAACCCAAAGTTAGCAGAAGGAAGGAAATCATAAAGATCAGAGCAGAAATAAATGAAATAGAAACAAAGAAAATGATACCAAAGATCAATAAAACTAAAAGCTGGTTGTTTGACAAGATAAACAAAATTGATAAACCATTAGCCAGACTCATCAAGAAAAAGAGGGAGAGGACTCTAATCAATAAATTGAGAAATGAAAAAGCAGAAGTTGCAACAGACACCGCAGAAATTCAAAGCATCCTAAGAGACTACTACAAGCAACTCTATGCCAATAAAATGGACAACCTGGAAGAAATGGACAAATTATTAGAAATCACCTTCCAAGACTATCACCTTACAAGACTGAACCAGGAAGAAATAGAAAATATAAACAGGCCAATAACAAGTAATGAAATTGAAACTGTGATCAAAAATCTTCCAACAAACAAAAGTTCAGGACTAGATGGCTTCACAGGTGAATTCTATGAAACATTTAGAGAAGAGCTAACACCCATCCTTCTCAAACTCTTCCAAAAAATTGCACAGGAAGGAACACTCCCAAGCTCAATCCATGAGGTCACCATCACCCTGATACCAAAACCAGACAAACATACAACAAAAAAAGAATATTACAGACCAATATCACTGATGAATATAGATGCAAAAATCCTCAACAAAAACTAGCAAACAGAATCCAACAACACCTTAAAAGGATCATTCACCATGATCAAGTGGGATTTACCCCAGGGATGCAAGGATTCTTCAATTATACGCAAATCAATCAATGTGACACACCATATTAACAAACTGAAGTATAAAAACCATATAATCACCTCAATAGATGCAGAAAAAGCTTTTGACAAAATTCAACACCCATTTACGATAAAAACTCCAGAAAGTGGGCATAGAGGGAACCTACCTGAACATAATAAAGGCCATAAACGACAAACCCACAGAAAACATCATTCTCAATGGTGAAAAACTGAAAGCATTTCCTCTACGATCAGGAACAAGACAAGGATGTCCACTCTCACCACTATTATTCAACATACTTTTGGAAGTCCTAGCCATGGCAATCAGAGAAGAAAAAGAAGTAAAAGAAATACAAATTGGAAAAGAAAAAGTAAACCTGTCACTCTTTGCAGATGACATGATACTATACATAGAGAATCCTAAAGATGCCACCAGAAAACTACTAGAGCTAATCAATGAATTTGGGAAAGTTGCAGGATACAAAATTAATGCACAGAAATCACTTGCATTCCTATACACTAACGATGAAAAATCTGGAAGAGAAATTACGGAAACACTCCCATTTACCATTGCAACAAAAAGTATAAAATACCTAGGAATAAACCTACCTAGGGAGAGAAAAGAACTGTATGCAGCATACTATAAGGCACTGATGAAAGAAATTAAAGATGATACCAACAGATGGAGAGATATACCATGTTCTTGGATTGGAAGAATCAATACTGTGAAAATGACTATATTACCCAAAGCAATCTACAGATTCAATGCAATCCCTATCAAATTACCAATGGCATTTTTTATGGAACTAGAACAAAAAATCTTAAAATTTGTATGGAGGCACAAAAGACCCCAAATAGCCAAAGCAGTCTTGAGGGAAAAAAACGGAGCTGGAGGAATCAGACTCCCTGACTTCAGACTATACTACAAAGCTATGGTAATTAAGGCAATATGGTACTGGCACAAAAACAGAAACATATATCAATGGAACAAGATACAAAGCCCAGAGATAAACCCAGGCCCCTATGGTCAACAAATCTATGACAAAAAAGGCAAGGATATACAATGGAGAAAAGACAGTCTCTTCAATAAGTGGTGCTGGGAAAACTGGACAGCTACATGTAAAAGAATGAAATTAGAGCACTCCCTAACACCATACACAAAAATAAACTCAAAATGGATTAGAGACCTAAATGTAAGACTCGACACTATAAAACTCTTAGAGGAAAACATAGGAAAAACACTCTTTGACATAAATCACAGCAAGATCTTTTTTGTTCCACCTCCTAGAGTAATGGAAATAAAAGCAAAAATAAACAAATGGGACCCAATGAAACTGCAAAGCTTTTGCACAGCAAAGAAAACCATAAACAAGATGAAAAGACAACCCTCAGAATGGGAGAAAATATTTGCAAACGAATCAATGGACAAAGGATTAATCTCCAAAATATATTAAAAGCTCATGCAGCTCAATACTAAAGAAACAAACAACCCAATCCAAAAATGGGCAGAAGACCTAAACAGACATTTCTCCAAAGACGACATACAGATGGCCAAGAAGCACATGAAAAGCTGCTCAACATCACTAATTATTAGAGAAATACAAATCAAAACTACAATGATGTATCACCTCACACCAGTTAGAATGGGCATCATCAGAAAATCTACAAACAACAAATGCTGGAGAGGGTGTGGAAAAAAGGGAACCCTCTTGCCCTGTTGGTGGGAATGTAAATTGATACAGCCACTATGGAGAACAATATGGAGGCTCCTTAAAGAAGTAAAAATAGAATTACCATATGATCCAGCAATCCCACTACTGGGCGTATACCCAGAGAAAACCATAATTCAAAAGGACACATGCATCCCAATAGCCAGGTTGTGGAAGCAACCTAAATGCCCAACAACAGACAAATGGATAAAGAAGATGTGGTACATATATACAATGGAATATTACTCAGCCATAAAAAGGAACGAAATTGGGTCATTTGAGACATGGATGGATTTAGAGGCTGTCATACAGAGTGAAGTAAGTCAGAAAGAGAAAAACAAATATTGTATATTAACGCATGTATGTAGAACCTAGAAAAATGGTACAGATGAACCAGTTTGCAGGGCAGAACTTGAGACACACATGTAGAGAACAAACATATGGACACCAAGGGGGGAAAGTCGCGGGGGGGCGGGGATGGTGGTATGATGAATTGGGTGATTGGGATTGACATGGATACACTGATGTGTATAAAATTGATGACTAATAAGAACCTACTGTATAAAAAAGTAAATAAAATAAAATTCAAAAATTAAAAAAAAGAAGATCCAACACACCTACACCTGAAGTTCCTAAGGTATAAAACGAAAGCAATAGAACAGAATACTAAAAACTATAATTCAAGAAACGTTTCTGAAATAGAAAGACATCAAGCTACACCTTCTACCTGGGAAAAGTTGACCCAGAATAGCAATCACCAAGACATAGTTTGACAAGACTATAAGTCATTTTTACAATCTGGCATTTTTTCAATAAGTCATTGTATCAATGACTAAGTCATTTTTTCAATAAGTCACTGTATCAGTCTGTCCTTGTAGCTGTCACATTCAAGATGACTCTGCATGTGCACACCAATATACCTCTTTAGCCCTTGTTTCAAATGTCCTTACAAAGGAAAATGTCAGCAATGGGATCTTATTTCTCTTATATACCAACTTCCTCCTTATTTGCAGGTGTAATAAACTAACTGCTTAGTTGTATCTAATGATATCATCACACCAAGCATTTATATGTTCACATATACACTATTTTCTTCAAAATTACCTGCCTTTTATTTCTCTAGTATATTGCATTTAGGATATAATACTATTTTTGTAAATGTTATGTATACATGGAACTTCAAGATAGTGAAATAGGTATGATGAAATATTTGTTATAAAAAGGGTACATTGGCTCTCATGAAGCTGCAAACTGATGCTATATATAGAGATCCACAGTATTAAGACACTGCAATTTATCAAATCTCCTGTTAATGGACATCTGTCTCCCTCCCAGTTTTTTCTTGTTACAAACAAAAGTGCTATGAACAGTCTGTGTATCTCTTAAACACATATAAAAGTTGCAGGCTTTGTAAATATCTTCTCCCAGTCATAGGCTCATCTTCTGTTTTACGTAGTTCTTTCTTATGCACAAATATTTTAGTCTGCTTGTAGATAAATTTATTGATGTTTATTTTACTAATGTTAAATTTATTCATGCTTTTATTGCTGTGGTTAAATTTATTGATGTTTGTACTTTGTCTTAAATTTACAAACTTTCTTTATTGCCAAGTCATATGCATATTCTCATATTTTAATTTAAAAGTTTTAAATTCCTGCTTTTCAGGTTTAATATCTTAACTCACTTGAAATTTATATGTGTGTATGGTAGGAGGTAGAAATTTATTTTCATTTTTTCTGTGCAGACAGCCACTTGTTTCAGTACTGTTATTTCCCTCCCCAACTTGTGACGCTACCTCTCTCACATATCAAATTTCCATATACGTTTGGTGCTAATTCTGAACTCCCTATTCCACTTCCTTGGTCTGTTTGTCCCTAAAAACAAAATCTCAACTGCCCTAGTTTTTTTTTGTTGTTGTTGTTATTTTGTGGCCAAGCTGCGCAGCACGCGGGATCTTAGTTACCTGTCGAAGGATTGAACACGACCCCCTGCAGTGGAAGCACAGTCTTAACTACTGGACCACCAGGGAAGTCCTCAACTGCTCTAGTTTTTAAGGTTTTGACAAGTGCATGCACCTCGTTCTTCAAAATCACCCTAAATATTCTTAGCCTTTTATTCCTCCACATAAATTTTAGAGCTTACCAACTTTACTGAAAAAAAAAAAAAAAAACTATTGGAATTCTTAGTGAAATTGCATGTATTCAGGTTAATCTAAGGAAAATTGATATTTTTATTATATTGTCTTCCCAATCATGAAAATGGGATTTTTAGCTTTACTCAGATTTTATTTTATGAATTTTAATAATATTTTGTAACTTTGTGCATTAAGGAATTGTACATGGATTTATTCCTTTTGGTTTGTTACTATAAGACATGGTATTGTTATGAAAATTAAAAATTCTACTTCTGGGTTGCCATTGTATAGGAACACAATTGATTTTTTTTTGAACTTTTGATTTTTATTTATTTTTTTATATAGCAGGTTCTTACTAGTTATCAATTTTATACACATCAGTGCACACATATCAATCCTAAATGCCCAGTTCATCACACCACCACCCCCATGCCACCTCCGCTTTCCCCCCTTGGTGTCCATACATTTGTTTTCTACATCTGTGCCTCAATTTCTGCCCTGCAAACTGGTTCATCTGTACAATTTTTCTAGGTTCCACATATATGCGTTAATATATGATATTTGTCTTTCTCTTTCTAACTTACTTCACTCTGTATAACAGCCTCTAGACCATCCAAGTCTCAATAAATGACCCAATTTCGTTCCTTTTTTATGGCTGAGTAATATTCCATTGTATATATGTACCACATAGGGATTGCACTGAATCTGTAGATTACTTTGGGTAGTATAGTTATTTTCACAATATTGATTCTTCCAGTCTAAAAACATGGTATATCTCTCCATCTGCTGCTATCATCTTTAATTTCTTTCATCAGTGTCTTATAGTTTTCTGCATACAGGTCTTTTGTGTCCCTAGGTAGGTTTATTCCTAGGTATTTTATTCTTTTTGTTGCAATGGTAAATGGGAGTGTTTCCATAATTTCTCTTCCAGATTTTTCATCATTAGTGTATAGGAATGCAAGTGATTTCTGTGCATTAATTTTGTATCCTGCAACTTTCCCAAATTCATTGATTAGCTCTAGTAGTTTTCTGGTGGCATCTTTAGGATTCTCTATGTATAGTATCATGTCATCTGCAAACAGTGACAGTTTTACTTCTTCATTTCCAATTTGTATTCCTTTTATTTCTTTTTCTTCTCTGATTGCCGTGGCTAGGACTTCCAAAACTATGTTGAGTAATAGTGGTGAGAGTGGACATCCTTGTCTTGTTCCTGATCTTAGAGGAAATGCTTTCAGTTTTTCACCATTGAGAATGATGTTTGCTGTGGGTTTGTTCTATATGGCCATTATTATGTTGAGGTAGGTTCCCTCTATGCCCACTTTCTGGAGAGTTTTTATCATAAATCGGTGTTGAATTTCATCAAAAGCATTTTCTGCATCTATTGAGATGATCATATAGTTTTTATTCTTCAGCTTGTTAATATGGTGTATAACATTGATTGATTTGCATACATTGAAGAATCCTTGTGTCCCTGGGATAAATCCCACTTGATCATGGTGTATGATCCTTTGAATGTACTGTTGGATTCTGTTTGCCAGTGTTTTGTTGAGAATTTTTATGTCTATATTCATCAGTGATATTGGTCTGTATTTTTCTTTTTGTGTAGTATCTTTGTCTGCTTTTGGTATCAGGGTGATGGTGACCTCATAAAATGTGTTTGGGAGTATTCCTTCCCCTGCAATTTTCTGGAAGAGTTTGAGAAAGATGGGTGTTAGCTCTTCTCTAAATGTTTGATAGAATTCACCTGTGAAGGCATCTAGTCCTGGACTTTTGTTTGTTGGAAGATTTTTGATCACAGTTTCAATTTCATTACTTGTTATTGGCCTGTTCATATTTTCTATTTCTTCCTGGTTCAGTCTTGGAAGGTGATACCTTTCTAAGAATTTGTCCATTTCCTCCACGTTGTCTATTTTATTGGCATAGAGTTGTTTGTAGTAATCTCTTAGGATGCTTTGTATTTCTGTGGTGTCTGTTGCAACTTCTGCTTTTTCATTTCTACGTTTATTTTTTTTTATTTTGTTTGTTTTTTGTTTTTTTGTTTTTGCGGTATGCGAGCCTCTCACTGTTGTGGCCTCTCCCGTTGCGGAGCACAGGCTCCGGACGCGCAGGCCCAGCGGCCATGGCTCACAGGCCCAGCCGCTCCGCGGCATATGGGATCCTCCCGGACCGGGGCACGAACCCGCATCCCCTCCATCAGCAGGTGGACTCTCAACCACTGAGCCACCAGGGAGGCCCCATTTCTACGTTTATTGATTTGAGTCCTCTCCCTCTTTTTTTGATGAGTCTGGCTAATGGCTTATCAATTTTGTTTATCTTGTCAAAGAACCAGCTTTTAGTTTTATTGATCTTTGGTATCATTTTCTTTGTTTCTATTTCATTTATTTCTGCTCTGATCTTTATGATTTCTTTCCTTCTGCTAACTTTGGGTTTTGTTTGTTCTTCTTTCTCTAGAGCCTTTAGGTGTAAGGTTAGATTGTTTATGTGAGAATTTTCTTGTGTCGTGACGTAGGCTTGTATAGCTATAAACTTCCCTCTTAGAACTGCTTTTGCTGCATCCCATAGGTTTTGGATCGTCGTGTTTTCATTGTCATTTGTCTCTAGGTAGTTGTTTTTTGTTTGTTTGTTTGTTTTGGGTTTTTTTGTGGTATGTGGGTCTCTCACTGTTGTGGTCCTTCCCGATGCGGAGCACAGGCTCCAGACGTGCAGGGTCAGCGGCCATGGCTCACGGGCCCAGCCGCTCCACGGCATGTGGGATCTTCCCGGACCGGGGCACGAACCCGTGTCCCCTGCATCGGAAGGCAGACTCTCAACCACTGCACCACCAGGGAAGCCCCCTCTAGGTAGTTTTTGATTTTTCTTTGATTTCTTCAGTGATCTCTTGATTATTTAGTAACATATTGTTTAGCCACCATGTGTTTGTGTTCTTTACGTTTTTTTCCCAGTAATTCATTTCTAATCTTATAGCATTGTGGTCAGAAAAGATGCTTGATATGATTTCAATTTTCTTAAATTTACTGAGGCATGATTTGTGACCCAAGATATGATCTGTCCTGGAGAATGTTCCATGCACACTTGAGAAGAAAGTGTAATCTGCTGGTTTTGGATGGAATATCCTGTAAATATCAATGAAATCTATCTGGTCTATTGTGTCATTTAAAGCTTCTGTTTCCTAATTTATTTTCATTTTGGATGATGTGTCCATTGGTGTAAGTGAGGTGTTAAAGTCCCCCACTATTACTGTGTTACTGTCGATTTCCTCTTTTATAGCTGTTAGCAGTTGCCTCATGTATTGAGGTGCTCCTATGTTGGGGGCATATATATATTTATAATTGTTATATCTTCTTCTTTTTTTTTTTTTTTTTTTTTCTTTTTGCGGTATGCGGGCCTCTCACTGTTGTGGCCTCTCCCGTTGCGGAGCACAGGCTCCAGATGCGCAGGCCCAGCGGCCATGGCTCACGGGCCCAGCCGCTCCGCGGCATGTGGGATCCTCCCAGACCGGGGCACGAACCCGTATCCCCTGCATCGGCAGGCGGACTCTTAACCACTGCGCCACCAGGGAGGCCCTATCTTCTTCTTTGATTGATGCCTTGATCATTATGTAGTGTCCTTCCTTGTCTTTTGCAACATTCTTTGTTTTAAATTCTATTTTATCTGTTATGAGTATTGCTGCTCCAGCTTTCTTTTGATTCCCATTTGCATGGAATATCTTTTTCCATCCCCTCACTTTCAGTCTGTATGTGTCCCTAGGTCTGAAGTGGGTCTCTTATAGACAGCATATATATGGGTCTTGTTTTTGTATCCATTCAGCAAGCCTGTGTCTTTTGGTTGGAGCATTTAATCCATTCACGTTTAAGGTAATTATCCATACGTATGTCCCTATGACCATTTTCTTAATCGTTTTGGGTTTGTTTTTGTAGGCCCTTTTCTTATCTTGTGTTTCCCACTTAGAGAAGTTCCTTTAGCATTTGTTGTAGAGCTGGTTTGGTGGTGCTGAATTCTTTTAGCCTTTGCTTCTCTGTAAAGCTTTTGATTTCTACATCGAATCTGAATGAGATCCTTGCTGGGTAGTCATCTTGGTTGTATGGTCTTCCCTTTCACCACTTTAAGTATATAATGCCACTCCCTTTCGGCTTGTAGAGTTTCTGCTGAGAAATCAGGTGTTAACCTTATGGGAGTTCCCTTGTGTGTTATTTGTCATTTTCCCTTGTTGCTTTCAATAATTTTTCTTTGTCTTTAATTTTTGCCAATTTGATTACTATGTGTCTCGGCGTGTTTCTCTTTGGGTTTATCCTGTATGGGACTCGCTGCACTTCCTGGACTTGGGTGGCTACTCCCTGTCCCATGTTAAGGAAGTTTTTGACTATAATCTCTTCAAATATTTTCTCTGTTCCTTCCTCTCTCTCCTCTCCTTTTGGGACCCCTATAATGCGAATGTTGTTGTGCTTAATGGTGTCCCAGAGGTCTCTCAGGCTGTCTTCATTTCTTTTCATTCTTTTTTCTTTATTCTGTTCCACAGCAGTGAATTCCACCATTCTTTCTTTCAGGTCACTTATCAGTTTTTCTGCCTCAGTTATTCTGCTATTGAGTCCTTCTAGTGTAGTTTTCATTTCAGTTATTGTATTGTTCATCTCTGTTTCTTTGTTCTTTAATTCTTCTAGGTCTTTGTTAAACGTTTCTTGCATCTTCTCGATCTTTGCCTGCATTCTTTTTCCAGGGTCCTGGATCATCTTCACTGTCGTTATTCTGAATTCTTTTTCTGGGAGGTTGCCTATCTCCACTTCATTTAGTTGCTTTTCTGGGGTTTTACCTTGTTCCTTCATCTGGTACATAGCCCTCTGCCTTTTCATCTTGTCTATATTTCTGTAAATGTGGTTTTTGTTCCACAGGCTGCAGGATTGTAGTTCTTCTTCCTTCTGCTGTCTACCCTCTGGTGGATGAGGCTATCTAAGAGGTCTGTCCAGGTTTCCTGATGGGAGGGACTGGTGGTGGGTAGAGCTGACTGTAGCTGTCTGATTTTTGTATATTAACCTTCTATCCATCCACACCAACTTTGCTGAAATTTCTCATTTCTTTTAAAAGTGTCTGCAGACTCCCTTGTCTTTTCTATGTACAGCAGACTATACTATTTATGAGTAATTCTGGTTTCTGTTTTTCCCCCTCTCTAGTCAATATGTGTGCTTTTATTTCTTTTCCTTGCCTTATTGCACTGTCTGGGACATCCTAATATTAAGGAGAAGGGATAATAGCAGCATCCTTATCTTCACTCTAGATTTTATGGAACTGCTTCTAATCTTTGTTACTTATAATTGTTGACATTTTAAGTTAGATACCCTTTATCAGGCTAAAACAATTCCCTTCTTTGCTAAAAGTTTTTATCTGGCCTTGAATTCTATCAAATGCTTTTTGTATATGTACTGAGAGATGCTATGTCTTTTCCTCTTAATTTATAAACATGGTGAATTATGTAATAACTGTTCTAACTACACCATCCTTGCATTCCAAAATTAACACAATATGGTAATGACGGTTATTTACTGTTTTGTTATATAAACAGAGACATTCAGCTTGCTAATATCTTATTTAAGATTTTCACATCTATATTCATGAGTGATACTTATCTATAAATCCTTCTCTGTCGTCTTTGGGTTTTTGGTGTCAAGCTAGTACTACTCTCAAAATGATATGGGAGGACTTCCCTGGCGGTGCAATGGTTAAGACTCCAAAGTAGGGGGCCCAGGTTCAATCCCTGGTTGGGAAACTAAGATCCCACCTGCTGTGCGGTGCAGCCAAATAAATAAATAAAAATTTTTAAATGATATGGGGAGTTTTCCTTCTTTTTCAGTGAAACAGAATACATGAGACTGGTATTATATAATCCTTGAATATTCATAAAAACACCTGTAAAACCATGTTGGCCTAGATCCGAGTCTCTCAACCTTGGACTATTGATATTTTGGGCGAGATAATTCTTTGTCTGGTGCGGGACTGTCCTATGCATTTTGGGATGTTTAACAGCATCCCTGGCCTCTGCCAGCCAGATGCCAGTAGCACTCCTAACCCCAGTTGTGACAACCAAATATGTCTCCTGACGTTGCCAAACGTCCCTTGACAATGGAGGGGGCAGGGAGTTTGGTGCAAAATCATACCTGGATGAGAACCAATGGCCTAGATTAACTTCTTTAATTTAAGTCAGGCATATCTGGTCCTTTTTTTCTTTCAGTCAATCATGACAGATTATGATTCTAGGAAACCATGCATTTCACCTAAGCTTTCAAATTTATGGGCATAAAACTGTAAATAATAGTCTTGTTACCTAAATTTTTCTTTATTACTAATTATTATTCTTCATTTAACTTCTAAGTACTTTTCACTCATTCCTTTTCTGTTATGATCAGTCTTACCAGAGTTTAGCTTACTTTATTAGTCTTAAACAGCTTTTAGTTTTATTGATTCTACTGTATCTTTTTCTCTTTCATTAATTTGTACTCTTAAATGTATTGTTTTCTTCCTTCCACCTATTTTGGATTTACTGCTTTTCCCTTTCTTAGTCTCTTGTTTTAGTTTTGCTCATCAATTTTTAGTGTCTAATTTCCTTTAAGTTCTAAATATTAAATATTTAATATCTCTCCCCCTTGAGATACTCAGAAAGGTGTTAATTTCCCACATATGTCGTGATATACATAAGTATTTTAACTATACTTGAGTCCAAGTGTTCATTGCACTGTGGATACAGAACACTGTAAAATATAGATTCTTAGTAATTAGATGAGACTTCCTTTGTGACTATGGAAGTGGTCACATTTTAAAATGTTCCATAACGTTAAACAGACTTGTTGGATGCATGGCTCTATATCGACCCATTGGGTCAGTGCTCTTCAAACTGAAAGTTACAGCTCACTGGTGGCACACAAAATCAATTTATTAGGTTGTGACCAGCACTTTTTTCAAATGAAAGAGCAATGTTCAAGTGTACTTTTTTTTCCTAATTTTAAAATCTCTGACATGAAGTCATTCACACATAGTCAGTATGATATAGTTCAATGACAACATTTTTTAATTTTCCTAGTAGCACAAAAAAAAAACATGCTGCGTATTATAATTAAATGTGCTTAGATATGATGACATGTAGTGTATATATAAAACATAAGTTCAGATATACTAGGTGACATGTGCATTTTTTACTACAGATAGCAGTCAAAAATGTTTGAAAACCACTTAATTCCATAATTCAAATATTCGATGTCTTCACTAGTTTTTTGTCTTTTCATCTGTCAACAAGTAAAAGAGGTACAAAAAAGTCTACCATTATGATTATGATTTATCAATCTCTACCTGTAATTCCATCAGTTTTGGTAGGGGCTTTGGAGCTTTGTTTGGTATAACAAATTCACAAGTGTTTTGTCTTCTGGGTGAACTGAATCTTTGTTTATAGAGTAACACCCTTTATACCTAATAATGTATTTTGTCTTCAAGCCTCTATTTTCTCTGATTAATATAGCAACAAAAATCTTTTGTTCCTATTTGCCAAACATATTTTCTATCCCTATACTTAAGCCATTCTGTGACCTTATGTTTTAAGTTTATCTCTTACTAACAGTATACAGGTAGATTGTTTAAATCCAAGCTATCTGACTTTTACCTAATGGATTTAATCCATTTATATTTTTTAAATTACTCAAATGTTTGGATTTCTTTCTACTTTTTGCCATTTCTCTGCTTTTTCTGTGTCATTTTTTTTCACTTCTCCTGCTGCCTACTAAATAAGTTTTTAATTCTTTTCCCCTGTAATGGTTTGAAATGTATGTACTCCACTACTTCCATCAATTCCAAAACAGCCTCAGACACTTCTAAAAATACTGACTATTCTCTATTTCCTCCTTTTTCTACTTTTGTAACCCTTATTCATTTATTTTAGAAATTTTCCTAACTTCCATGTCTCTTAGAAAATATGAAAGAGAAGAATCACTTTGTGCTACATTCTGGGTAAGTTCCTCAGACTATATTTTGGTTCACTATTTCTCATTGGTTTCTGATTCACTTAGTATATTTTTCACTATAAATTACTGTATTTGACACTTCCCGGGAAATATTACAGGATGGTTCCTCACATTTACTTTTGCTTCCTCTAAAAAACTCACTAAACTAAAAGTAGAGATATATTAAAAAAAAAAAAAAAAAAGAGAACCCCATTAGAAAAAGAAAATGAAAGAGGCAGCAGAAAGTATTTTTAGATGCTAGAAAACATATGGGCAAGCAGTAATTGATTTAACAGACTCCAGAAAGCAAATTCCTAAGACAGCTGTGTGAAAGCAAAAAGGCAACCCAATTTACACTCAGGGCACTGAAGAAGAAAAAACAACAATTGGTGGCACAGGGTAACAAAGAGAAGACTGAAAACAGAATGACTGGTTCAAAGTCTATTTAAAAACCACTCCTCCAGATTCCCTCCCCAACTCCTATCAGACACTAGAGGTTTATTCTCTGAAGAAGGTGCAACAGTCTCTTGTTGGAGGAACACCAGACTCAGCTAAAGGTGGGAAAACCAAACTGAGCTCTTAACCGGCAGACCAAGTTAAGAATTCCAAATAGAATGCTGAGATCTCAATCTTCCTCCTCAATTTAGCTCGCAAAACTCAGGCAGTCAGGTGTCTACCCTCCAGGCAGATCAGAAAGCCCTTCTCTGGGCAACCTGGGAAGTCCAAGAGGAAAGATCAGGAAGTATTAAACTGGAATCCACCCAACAAAATAAATAGTCCAACCCACAGGGAAGTCCATCTACATGTTCAGAACTCTAGTCAGCTTTTATTATTTTTTTATTTTATTTTTTTAACATCTTTATTGGAGTATAATTGCTTTACAATGGTGTATTCTAGTCAGCTTTTAAACACCCACTCTACTTGTCTCTCTTTTTTTTTTCCATTATGGTTTATCACAGGATATTGAATATAATTCCCTGTACTATACAGTAGGACCTTGTTGTTTACCCATTCTCTATATAATAGTTTGTATCTGCTAATCCCAAACTCCCAATCCATCCCTCCCCCACACTCCCTCCCCCTTGGCAACCACAAGTCTGTTCTCTATGTCTGTGAGTCTGTTTCTGTTTCGTATGTAAGTTCCTTTGTGTCATATTTTAGATCCCACATATAAGTGATATCATACGGTATTTGTCTTTCTCTGTTTGCCTTACTTCACTTACTATGATAATCTCTAGGTCTATCCATGTTGCTGCAGATGGCATTATTTCCTTCTTTTTATGGCTGAGTAGTATTCCATTGTGTATATATGCCACATCTTCTTTATCCATTCATCTGTTGATGGACATTTAGGTTGTTTCTTGGCTATTGTAAATAATGCTGCTATGAACATAGGCGTAAACACCCACTCTTTTTTTTTTTAACACCCACTCTTAATATGAACAGACTATCAAGGATCACCACTCACAGAATTCCTCACATGAGCCATGAACCCAAGGCAAGCAGGAAAAAAAAAAAGCACCTTGGAGGAAGACAACACAAGAACCGGAAAAAGATTTTTTTTAACTATCATTAATATTTGCTCAGAAAGATAAGAAAAGGTCTATGGAAAAGATCAACAAAACAAGATTTGGATCATTATTTAAAAGGCACACTCAAACAATTAAAAATAAACTTGACAGTAGGAACAAAAAGCTCAATAGAAACGTAGGAGTATAAAGTGAAGGAAATTTCCCCGAATGTAGAGTAAAAAGACAGAAAAAGATAAATGGCAAATAAAAAAAAAAATAGAAAGGAAGGGCATACATTCATGAAAAAGACCCTACTGCAGCAAGTCTCATACAAAGGATTATGATTTAGAAAGGTTTAGGACTTAAATAGTAACTCTAGAAATAAGAACTTCAAAACTCTTAAGGAACATTATTTCCTACCGAGAATTTTCTATTAAGGCATCAGTCAAGTGTCAGGATATATTAATGACATTTCAGGCTTGAAAGCTTCCCTTCCCTTGCGCCCCTTCCTAGGTAGAGGAGCTAAAAGAAGATAAGGGTGTCAATCAGAGAAGAGAAAAACGTGGTATCCAGGAAACGGGGAACTCAGCAGAGGAGAAAAATACAGGGAATGCCCAAATCCCTGGTGAAGGGTGATCCTAGGATGCAGCTGGGCACCTAATAAAAAGGGCAAACAGATTAGAGGATGTCAAACAGCTCCAAGAGAGATTTCTTCAAGACAAAACTGACAGAACTATCAGTGCATCTGAAAATATTACAGAGAAGTTGAGGTTGGAATAAAAATGCTGAATTAGAGTTTAGTAAGAAATAGATGCAGAGAAAAGTAAACATAGGACTAAACAAAACAGATATTAAAACCAAGAGAAAATAAAAAATGGTGCAGGAAAGAAGTAATCGTTCTTCACCATATAGCTCAGTGAGCAAGATTTATGTAGTCATAATAATGCAAACCGTAACTATTATGCAAGGATGGATATTCAAGAAGTCAGCATGTTTGTGTGGGACCAGGAGGGTAAAGAGTAAATTATCTTCTTCCATGGTGGGAAGTCAACAAATAATGCCTAAGTGACAAAAATTCAAGAGCTGGCATTAGAAGCCTGTTATTTATACAGATATAAGTAAATGCAAGGATCAGCTAACTAGAGAGGCAAAGTGATTGCCAGGATGGGGACAAGGAGGAAATAGAGGAGAGAGAGTGGGGGACTGTTATAGTTCTTAAATTTTAAAAAACTACATCCATGTTATGGCTTCCATAAAAACAACAAAAATATATATTTCTTTGGTTATTTTCCATTTGGACTTTTCAGTGTCTTTTCCTTTCGTGTGTTTGATTCCTTTTTGATTGTCTACTCATTAAATATACTCATTTTAAAGATTTTGTCAGGTAATTCTCTTCTCTGGAATTGGGAGTTCTAATCACATGCTGTCTGACTTAGTCATGGTGGATCCTTTCTCAGAAGCTTCCTATTGTTAGATTATGAGCTCATCTTTGGTGGAGCGTCATCCATGGGATGCTGCTGGGACTTACCTGAGGTTCTACACTTGCTTCTTTCAGGCACTCCAGGGATATTTCTGACCTAGAGCCACGTCTCTGTTAATATCTCAGCTTGAGGGTTCCTAGGCTACTCGGGCAGGGTAAACTCCTAAAGCGGATGCCACGGTATATCCCCTGGGTCCTCCCTCAGGACCTGAGCATTCATTCCTCAAGCCACCAGGAATGAGGGCTGCTGACGGCTCACAGTTACATCCCTCTCCTGGAACCAACCTCTACTGAAGGAAGCTGCCTCTCCCAAGGTTACACTTTTCCGTGGGGCAGCTCACACCAGTGACTGCTCTGACAACCTTGCTTCAATTAGACAATTCTGAAGGGCCATTCCAGCTTCTAAGTCCCTGTGGGACAAGCCTCTGTGGTAACAGCATCCAAGTTCAACTTCTCCCTCTGCCCAATCTTGATTCCCTTGCTCCCTTTCAGATATTATTCCTTAGAGCCTCTCCCAGCCTCCACTCCCAATACACCTCTTGCAGTAAATCTCAGTCTCAGGGTCTATTTCTTAAGAAATCAACCTATGAAAATTCCAAACACAAACTTGCACAAGGTCAGTCCCGTGGTTATAAGTTCTAGTGGAACACTCCCCAGCCCTCAAGAAGCTAAGCTGAGTCAGATAAGCTTCCTTATGGTCTTCCTAGGCTAGTGAGTGGGTTTATTCTGCTCCATCCTTTCATTGAAGGTACAAGTCCTCTAGTCCCTACTATTTGCTCTGACATCTGCGGAGTTCCCCTTCCCATTAGGCTGGATCTCTTCAAGGGGACCAAGAGACTGTCCCACTTCTTTTTTTTTTTTAATTTAATTTTATTTTTTTTATACAGCAGGTTCTTATTAGTTATCTATTTTATACATATTAGTGTATACATGTCAATCCCAATCTCCCAGTCCATTCCACCATCCCCACCCCTCCCCCCCCACCTTCCCCCCTTGGTGTCCATACGTTTGTTCTCTACGTCTGTGTCTCTATTTCTGCCTTGCAAACCGGTTCATCTGTACCATTTTTCTAGAGTCCACATATATGTGTTAATATATCATATTTGTTTTTCTCTTTCTGACTTACTTCACTCTGTATGACAGTCTCTAGGTCCATGTCCCACTTCCTAATGTTCTCTGTCGTACCTAGCAGAGCAGACAGGCAACAGAAATTCGCTAAGGACTGGATGAACACATCCACCAGCTAGAAGGAAGGATGAGCTGATAGGCATGGGAGAGTTGGCAGAAAGTGAGGAACAGGTCCCTTTACTGGGGGAAGGAGGGTTCTCTCCCACACTCTGGCATCATCTTCAGCCCTCAGGATGGGACACCAAGAAATAACCTCTTGTCAAGAAGTTTGCCAGACATTCATCTTCAAGACGCAAATCCCAGAGGACCAAATCACAGCCCTGGAGTACAAGCAGACCAGAAAACCCCTTCTTGTCCAACCAGCTAACAAATATGCCTAGAAAGAGACTGAGAGGCAATAGAAAAAGCCCTCAGGAATTTCCCACAGGGCTCTGGCCCATTTCCTAGCAGAGCCCAGGCGCAAGCAAGGAGGGCAAGGACCCAGCGAGCCTAATGAGATGAGTCCAGCCAGGGCTCACTGCCCAGCTCCCCTGAGTCATTGCCACCGCTGTGTGACAAAGACACCCCCATGCAAATGCACCCTGGCCATACTTTTAATTAAAGGCTATGTGCAGAATGCAGGGAGAAGGAAGGCAGAACAAACAAGCAGCTGCTAAGACCCCTCCTCCACCGTGGCTGGAAACAGCAGCTCATGTTAAGCGTGGAGACTCAGGAACATATGCTCTCCTAACAGCCACAAGCGAGTCCGGTCAAAAGAACCCTGGATCCTTCGGTCCAAGAGGAGGCAGAGGGAGAGGGGAGGGCGGGAGAGTGGAATGAGGGGGAGGGGGAGAGAAGGTGCCTGCATGCCCCCTCCCCCTTCCCCACAAAGTTGAAGACGGCTTTCCCCCTTGTTTCCATTCACTTGAAAACGCTGTCGTGCCTTTCTCGGAGCTCTTTACCTGCAAATGTACATCCTCAACCTGCTGCAGCCACGGTGGCCTCAGCAGGAGGATGTCAAAAATTACTCCAGTCCAACCAGTATCTGAGCTCCAACTGTGTTAGGGGCTGAAAAAGCAGACTGGAGAAGACGGCGCCCTGCCTGTGAGGAGGGTGTATCAGTGCACAAAGCGACAATGATTGTGTGTCACGTTCCTGACTGCTGGGTGCCCACGCGGCTATGGGCAAAAGGGGCATTTCAGACAGCCCGGAGGGTCAGGGAATGCTTCCTGGAAGAGGGGATCTTTCATCTTAGTTTTGGGGGATAAGTACAATTTAGCAAGAAAACAAAGCGGGGGGTCAGGAACAAAGGGCATCTGAGGCCAAGGGCAGAGCAGGTGCACAGGTATGAGAGTGCAGGGCTGGACGCAGCATTTGGGGAACTACACGGGGTGTTTGTGGGCTGGCATGGCCGGGAGATGGGAGGAGCCGAGCACAGCCAGGAAGGTGGGGCCAAGATCAGGAGGAGCCTCTAGGTAAGCAAAGGGGTGGGACGAAAACACTACTCCGCGTCCGTGAGGCATCACTGAGCCAGCATATGGGGGAGGGGACCAGGCAGCAACCTGTGAGGACAGGACCTCGAGGATATGAAGGAGGAACCCAGAGGCAGGGCGTGTTGTCAGGATGAGGCACCCAAACTGCGATTCAGCCTGTTCCTCCCTCCCGGTTTCCACCTCTCAGAATCAGCATCCCCGGTTATCATTCGCCCGGCACGCTCCCGGGTAGCAAGTTATCCCACTCAGCACGCCCAGGATGTGGCTCACAAGCTTCCTGCCCACATCCTGCCCCCACCGTGTCACCCGGCTCAGCAGCCCAGGCAGGCCGTGGTTGGGAAGTTGTTCCGGAAAACTCTCCACCTCGAATGGACTTCATACTACACTAGAGAAACAGCAGCTTGGGAAGAGGCCGGGCTCTTTGGAAGACCAGCAAGAATAAGACGCCATATCTAACCTAAGTACCAACGGGAAGCGTGCACGGCACCACATCTGGGCTTCCTGTGCCCAGAGAATGTCTAGAAGAAAATACAAGACATGGGCAACAAACATAGTCCGGAAGGAGCAGTAACAGGGAGAGAGGTTAGGATGGAAAAGAGACTGGCACCGTGTACCTCTGGCCTCATGAATTTTTATAATGTGCACATACTTTTTTATCAATAGGAATAAAAAAGAACAGCAAACAACACGAAGGATCATTCTATGAAGAGAATAGAAACCGAGTGCTGAAGTCTTTGGTTCAGGGAAATAGTTCAGAGGCTGAGTCTTAAGGACACAGGCAGGAGAGGCGAGGGCCTCACAGACGTCATCATCCAATGGCGTTGGGGACACAAAGGGGAAAACTGGGATGAAGAAAATACACTGTGTGATGGGTAAAACTACTCTGAGGGATGAGTCCTGGTGGCTGGGGAGCCCCCTCTGAGGATTCAGCCACCTGGAGATCCATGGGAAGATGAGCTTTGCTGAAGGATGCCCACTCGCATCCTCAGGAAAAGTTGGGGTGTCTGAGAAAGTGGGGCAAGGGTCAGATCAGGACACACGTTTTAGGCCACTGTAAATTTTTTTTTGGCCACGCTGCGGGTCATACGGGATCTTAGTTCCCCGACTGTCCTGCACTGGAAGCAGAGTCTTAACCACTGGACCACCAGGGAAGTCCCCCCCACTGTAACTATTTAGACGTTACTCTTAGGGCACCAGAAAGCCACTGGAGGATCTTCTGTCTTCTTTCCCACCTCACAAATGTGTCACTTGAGAGATACCTAAAAAAGTTCCCAGACATATTTTGCTGTGTTTACAGAAGAATCTGTAATTTCATTTCACTTATCTCTCAACTCTTGGACTCACAAATTGAAAATAAAAAGAATAAGTACACTTATTCTACCATTTTTAAGGGTCAACAGTTTATATGAAAATCAGATATATTATTTTACAACTCCCAAATATAAAATCACTCCTTTCAGAAAATTTTCTAGTTCTTAAATCTACTGATTCACAAAATTTTTGAGTGAGCTTTTTCTGAGAAGATCTTGGTTTGGAGTACTTTTTTAAAAAAAGTAGAACTGTGTATCTTAGGAAAAGTTTTGCCCTGAGGATGTTTCAAATATATCTTCATTTCTCACAGAACATGTATTGAGTGCCTAAAAATTAACTTGCACTCATTCAAAGCTCAGAAAGAGTTAGAATGCATTTTCCTAAATCATTCTAACGAAGACATCAATGATGTCAAAACCCTGAATTTTGAAACAGAACTTCTGTTCTCTTTCTAGCCTCATTATTAAAACAGATTTTTTTTAAGGTTTGTTCATAAGAGGATTGCCATTTTCCATGCTGCCTACCGATTATAAACAGAAGTAATTTTAAAGCTAAACTAGAGCTCTCTCTGAAATATTCAAGATGTATTACCATCTGGTTTTATATCAGCATTTGAGCAGGTCCAAAAAATCACATTACCAAGTATTATCAAAAATAGTTCATTTCCCTTTCAAAGCACATATTCCTCTCAAAATACCTTCATGTCACAAACTTTGAAAATTCACCTAATTTTTCAAACTACACCAGACACATGAATGTCAACCATAGTTACATATTTAAGTGATTTGTCACAGATCACTCAGTAATACTGACCAAAGCTAGTTTCATCTAATGGTCTTTTGGAAAGTACTAATTTGGGAAAACACTGCATACCTGATTACTTGGAAGCATATAGGAAGTAAAGGGTAACAGTCTTTATTTGCAATGTACACACTATGTAAAAATACAAATTTTCCCAGCCCTGAGAAAAGGTGTCCCCCTAACTTATATATATCCAGCAGCCTCATTTCCTAACACAAAAGAGACAACAGCCTTCCTCCAGAGGATGCTCAGCTAAAAATCAGCACCTACGAGTAAAGAGAAAATGACAGGTGGGGAGATAAAGATGGGTTTCTAACTGAACCTGCAGATACAGCTTCAAGACAGGGCCCTTAGCAAGAGAATGGCTGTCGGATTTTCCAGCTGTCTCGACAAGATTTCAATTGTTCATAAAATAAATGAGACCTAAGCCTGGTATCTAAACAAATGTTTAGATGAAATTTATTTCTAAGAAATCTTTTCCTTCCACCTAACTGAAAAAAAAAACACTTTTTAAAATTTCTCTCAGTTCATTCATTCAACAATCTTGAGTACTGATTCCACGTAAAGATGTTCATCCTGTCCCCAAAGAGTTTACCATCCAGTAGTGGCAAAAAGGCATGACAATAAACAGTCTTCTACTCTTCACCATGATTATCACCTCCTGGAAACACACACACACACACACACACACGCACGCACGCGCGGACACACACTCGGAACACTTCTCTGCCATCTCAAAGCACTGCATTCTATAGCAATTCTCTTTAAAATGCTAACTGGTTCAACTTGACCATTTCACAGGATAAAACGGGGATTTGCCAAGCCAGACCATATTCCATTTTATCCCATCTCTCTGTCAACCACCTCCTTGGAGAATAAGACTGGGGGCTCCTTCTGACACTTTTTAAAAAATACTTTTACTGCACTTTCTGAAATGTACCATTTTCCTTGAAATACTAATTTACACAACTTCAAGAGTCAGCTTATATTGCTTAATCTCTACTGATTTTCTCTCCCTTCAAAACTATGAAAAGGATTGAGCGAAGGCCTGTCAACATGTAAACAATGCCTTAAATTTTTTTAAATATTTCATATTACAAAATAAACTTAGGAAACTAAAGAGTAAAACCAGCAGCGCTAACAACACAGCCACAGGCCACCTCAAGGGCCTAAAATACGAAACACAGACAGGTGCACATACACTGAAGCTACTCTGTAGTTAAAGTGGGAAAAAATATAGTTTATCTTCTACGTGTTTTGGTTTCACTGGACCAGAACAAGTTGAAAGCAACTTGGGAACAAATTGAATGTACCATAGAAAGCAACAAAGATCATATCATGTATATGTCAATGCCAACATTTTATAGGCAAGAACTTACAGGAGTTAAATTGTTTGCTTGCCATAAAAAAGTGGTAAGATCGTTCTGAAAAGAAACAGAACGCTTCTCACAAAGCAATATTCGAATTCCACATGCATTATGCAACAGTCTTTTCCTATTATAAGAAATGGAACAAAGTTTTTATGATAACTCAACTGATCAGGCATAATACGGGAAACCAAAATTTCCTCCAAATTTGTTCTTATTCTGAGATTAAAGACATCAAATGTAGGATTCTTCTCCCAAAGGAAAGACTTGTTCAATATTGCTTCACATTCAGGTCCTCATTCAAACACATTATAGAGTCGTTAACATCTCTATCAGGCACACAGACGCGCATCTGAGTAACTATTATTCTGTTTATAAATCACCTCTCCCTTCCTGGCATTCCTCTTTCTTTCCATATGTAAATTATGGTGTCAGATTCCGATCCCACCACCAGCCACCGCGACCAAATTATCCTGCAGGGACATCAATCGGGCTCCAGGGACATCAATCAGGCTCGTTATTCTTGTTTCAGCATTTAAAAAAAAAAAAAAAAAAAAAAGGAGGAGCAGGAGCTATTTTCAGGAATCAGAATTCCTCTTTTTTTTAAACATCTTTATTGGAGTGTAATTGCTTTACAATGTTGTGTTAGTTTCTGCTGTATAACAAAGTGAATTAGCTATATGTATACATACATCCCCATATCTCCTCCCTCTTGCGTCTCCCTCCCTCCCACCCTCCCTATCCCACCCCTCTAGGTGGTCACAAAGCACCGAGCTGATCTCCCTGTGCTATGCGGCTGCTTCCCACTAGCTATCTATTTTACGTTTGGTAGTGTATATATGTCCATGCCACTCTCTCACTTCGTCCCAGCTTACCCTTCCCAGAATTCTTCTTGATCAGATTTCTGGCTCACTGGTAAATGTTTCTACCCTGAAATGCATTATCCTTGGCTGCTAAATA
This sequence comes from Mesoplodon densirostris, assembly GCF_025265405.1. Lineage (NCBI taxonomy): Eukaryota > Metazoa > Chordata > Mammalia > Artiodactyla > Ziphiidae > Mesoplodon > Mesoplodon densirostris. The sequence continues at coordinate 56,153,622 of NC_082668.1, forward strand.
TGTGGCTTTAAGAAAACAAAAAACAGGGCTTCCCTGGTGGCGCAGTGGTTGAGAATCTGCCTGCCAATGCAGGGGACACGGGTTCGAGCCCTGGTCTGGGAAGATCCCACGTGCCGCGGAGCAACTGGGCCCGTGAGCCACAATTACTGAGCCTGCGCATCTGGAGCCTGTGCTCCGCAATGGGAGAGGCCGCGATAGTGAGAGGCCCGCATACCGCGATGAAGAGTGGCCCCCGCTTGCCACAACTAGAGAAAGCCCACACACAGAAACGAAGACCCAACACAGCCATAAATAAATAATAAATTAATTAATTAAAATTGCAACCTCCCTTTAAAAAAAAAAGGAATCAGAAAAAAAAATTTAACAACAAAACAAAACAAAAAGCCAAGACATGGTACAGTGTTTCCAATATAAATTGCTTCCAGGAATATATGCTGAGTTTTGCAGGGAGCACTTGGTCAAATTCTAATATTCCCTCTTGGGAGCCAACACCAACTTCCAGCAGCAGCTCTAACTGTGCAGAATGGAATTTCACACACACACAGGGCAGCATCTTCCGGCGGACACAGCCCTTTCTTCTCCTACTCTGTGGGGTGCCACATGAGACCCCTCGTACGATACTTATCACTTAGAATATAGATCTTTCTGTTAAAGTCATAAATTAATCACGAAATGCACAAAATACATTCTTTTCCCTAACATTAAAGAAAATAAATAAATAACACTGTGGTTTCCAGCAAGGTTGAGCTGAAGCTCAATGTCACTGCTTAAGCTTGTGAATCACTGCACGATTAATAAGAATAAACACCACACATACATCTCTATAGGCTGCAAATGTTAGCAGAGAAAACGCATGTCATGGGGCTTCCTAACACGGAAACAGGATCATCCATGGGCAGAATGTGTCCAGTTGTCTTAGTTCTTCTTGATTACAGTAAATATTTTTGTTTCCGTGGCCACTGAAAACTTGAGAAAGGACCCTCCCATTCTCCTTTCATTAAACTGTACGGATGATTTTATTCTAAACCTTACGCAAATATAATCGGGGGAAAGATTGCACTCATCTGGTGGCATGAAGCTCAAAATACGAATCTCAAGGACGTATATTTGTCACATGTCAGCCCAGGCTGAAGGCATCCACCAAGAGAATATTTTCACTATTCAGCTGGCAGCCAGAATCTACTGCCACGAACCCGCATACTGATGAGAGCCAAAGCTCCCAGTCCCGTTCTCTATTTCTTCTTCCTAACCACCTCTTGCCTCTGCAGAGGAGAGAAGCCATTTTGCTAAAGCAACCTGACTATGCAACCACTGAAAAAAATTTACTCATCAATGATAGTCAGCTAAAAGCAAAAGCACATCCCACAGGAGTCAGAGAATAAAACAGGCAACACCAGCACATACATCGATCAGCAAGACTCCAGATACTCACTAAAGGCAGCCACCGCCAGGGCCAGTGTGACAATAATGGAGAACCAGGAGACCCACAACGCCTTCTTTCTGTAGTTCTGGGCTTCGTGGGGTTTTAGCCGAGTGCTGCTTTCTAGTAAGCCTGACAAAAACAAGGAGAAAAGGAAGTTAGGCATTTCCTTATTAAGAAACCCACAACTAGAGCTATTCTTTCTTAGCCAAGGATTGCAAACTGACAGCCCGCGGGCCAAGATGTGGGGTTTTTCAATTGAAATATAGTTGATTTACAACACTGTGTTAGTTTCAGGTGTACGGCAAAGTGATTCAGTTATCCAAGAGGTGTTTTAACATTTAGGAGAGTCACATAGAAATCAAGCTTTCTGGTCTCTCTTGAAAGATCTTGGGCTCTGGCAATATATGGCTCGTGTTCCCAAGGGTAATGGCAGCTGTCTTCTTTCTAAAGTACCCTACCACCCCCTGACCTGACATATGACCCCAGCCATCCCCCTCCCCTGTGGCTCACTGGCTCACATAGGTGCTGCTCCTTCTAACGAGACTTTTTCTTTAGAAAAATAGCACAAGTAGGGGCTTCTCTGGTGGCGCAGTGGTTGAGAGTCCGCCTGCCGATGCAGGGGACACGGGTTCATGCCCTGGTCCGGGAGGATCCCACATGCCGCGGAGCAGCTGGGCCCGTGAGCCATGGCTGCTGAGCCTGTGCGCCCAGAGCCTGTGCTCCGCAACGGGAGAGGCCACAACAGTGAGAGGCCCGCGTACCGCAAAAAACAACAACAACAACAACAACAACAAAAGAAAAATAGCACAAGTAGCCCACATCTGGTTGGGCATGTGGGCTCCTCAGCGTGGCACTGATTTGCATTGCTCCATCAGCATGGCCCTAACTGGCGGACCGGGTTTTGGGGTTGTGGAATACAGATGCCCCCACGCCTCCCCTCAACAGTTAACAGAAGGAGGGCCATTTCTCTTTAACCACAACCAACAGCCACCAGGTGTAAATGACATGCCACGTTTTCTTCCCTCCTCTTTCTGCTCTATAGTATCTATTCCTGTGTATCAGTCAAATGTCAAAAAATTCTCACAATGTTGCAGCGAGGTAAACCTGCTAAAACTGGAGGTCGCTTCCCAGGTGGGTCACGTGTAAGAAAGGTTTGATTTCGTCTCCTATGCTTTCAACATTGAGAGTCCTCAACAGCAACAGAAATTCAGGACGACTCTGAGGCAATGCCCAAGCTTCAGCTTGAAGACTAAAACATCTTCAGCACGATCTTGATTTATGTTTTTTCTTCTCCTTTGTAAAGAGATCATATACGGCACCTCTTAGCTGCATGAAGAACCAAACTCTCAGCCCGGCATTCTACATAAACAGGACAACATCTCTGGCCAAACAACCCATAATATACCTTTCAGAGGTGGAGCAGCCTCATCACAACAGCTCCAAATGATGAAGAAATTGGTAGTCAGACCTTAAGCACCCACCTGTAAAATAAGGCACAGTGTGCAACAAATCTCACCTAAGCATTGTGGAAAAGGCATCTTCCCGTTAGACTGACTGGGTACCACATTAAGCCTCTGGTTGCCAAAAACTGCATCCTACTCAAAAATTATAACAAGGACCCTGTTAAAACTTCCCAATTCCATTAACTACCCAGATTCAAGCACCCTGAAGAGGGCCTAAATAAAGAGGAAATGTGGAGAAGCCTGCTTACTGAGTCCAGTGTACAGCCACAGATTTTTTAAAAAATAAATTTATTTTATTTTTTATTTTATTTTTGGCTGTGTTGGGTCTTCGTTGCTGTGTGTGGGCTTTCTCTAGTTGTGGTGAGTGGGGGCTACTCTTTGTTGCGCTGCGCAGGCTTCTTATTGCAGTGGCTTCTCTTGTTGTGGAGCATGGGCTCTAGGCGCACGGGCTTCAGTAGTTGTGACACGTGGGCTCAGTAGTTGTGGCTCGCAGGCTCTAGAGCGCGGGCTCAGTAGTTGTGGCACACAAGCTTAGTTGCTCCACGGCATGTGGGATCTTCCCGGACCAGGGTTTGAACCCATGTCCCCTGCATTGGCAGGCGGATTCTCAACCACTGTGCCACCAGGGAAGGCCCCACAGATTTTTTTAATCATTGAAACCTGTAGACTTATTTACAACCAAAAGGTAGATGAATTTGCAAAAGGTAGGTAATAAACTCCATCTCCATCACCTCACTGTAAAAATCTCCCCAGACCTTCCTTTAAAAATGCACTTGGACGGAAAAAAGAAAGACCTTCTCTCTTATCAAATTGTGCCCTGGGTACAAGTGATTTCAAACTGTCCCTTTGTCTGCTTCCCTAGCTGCTGAAAAACACCCCATTCTAATTTTCAACTGTGATCACCCTTGACTCCAGTTAAAGCCACAACCCAGAATAAGCAGGTCCCAGGGACTCCCGATAATTTATTTCCCTTTGCCCAAATGATATGGAAATCTTTCTTTCATCCTGGCCAATTGATTTTCAAGAGAAGTGAAGCTGTAACATTTAAGTACTGACTCAAATAAGCAGTTCATTTGCTGGGTACTTTGACAGCAACCATCTTGAGAGGTCATCCCCTGGGGGTAAAAAACGAGGTTTCTTCTAGATGGAGATTTAATTTTCTAAGAGAAACAACGAGGATCTGAGTTTTCAATTCCAACACATGATATTTATTTTCCCTACCAAGGCCAGCTGTTTCCAACAACATGACTGGAGCTGACGGCACAGACCAATCATGTGCCTCACCCCAGAGAGGGCCAGCACTCCCCTTGGAGGGAGTCTGGGATGCCAGCTCACCTGGGCTGCACTGCCCTGCTAAGGTGGCAGCTGAATCCTCTGATCAGCAGGACTGGTAGTCCCCCCCCAGATCCGACCCTGTATGTGCTTCCTCAAAGGGAGTGGGGTATAATGACCTATGAGGACCCAGCTCATAAATGAATGGTCCGCACACAGGTGCCACTACCTCCGCCCCGTGTTAGCTGCACGCACACGTGCAAGCCACAGAGATGTGCTGAGAATTCCTGAAGCGTTCAGGAAGCTGTGTGTCAAAGGTAGAAGAAAAGCAGCACAGCCTACAGAAGCCAAGGCAGGCCTCAGATTTGCACACAGGGCTGGATCCTTCCTATCCATAGTTGGCCTCCACATTGAAATTTTTAATCTCACTTGAATTTCACCTACTTGTAATTTGGGCCTGGCAATAGTAAGCATAAGGGTTGTATTAATGAAGGACTGATACCTTATTTGGGGTGGAGGAGACGCAAATATATGCAGGGAGATTGAAGCCATCAGTCATTTCCATGCTAGTATGAGTTAGTTCCAATTGCTTTCTCCTAAGAGTTAGTCCTGCTTGGATTCTCTGAAGGAAGGGGTATATTCATTAGATGGGAAGGTAGTAGGAAATGCTGAAGCATGTAACACTCTAGGGCCCTAAGGCTTGGGACAGAATGATGGGAAAACACCTGTGGGGAGAAGAGTGGGTATTAAAAGGTGGGGCGTGGAAATGCGTAAGACAAACTTGGCCTATCTTTTGTTTTAGTCCCTAAAGGTCTTGGGCCACAAACCTCTTGCTCCCTGAACTACAAGGCTCAGTAACTGCAATGTCATTTGGCTGACAATATGAGCTCATTAGGGTTCTGGGAACCAACCCACATCACTTCTAAGGAAAAAATACCTCTCAAGTCTCCAAACACTAGATTTGTATAAAGCAAGCCTTTGATCAAAGTTAAATGGAGCCTGTCACAGGGTCCTGATAGCTCAGAAGGAATTTAGGGCAAGAGAGAAGGCCAAGTATAGGTACAAATCCAGGTGTCCACCCACCACAAACACACATACTCATTGTTAGGTATTTAGGCCTCGAAGAAAGCAAGCCAGGCATGATGTAGAGATACACATCAGGCAACTGCTGAGGCCTCCTCCTCCCCAAATCCTCTCACCATTAGGAAAAAGGTAGCAGCAATGGAACAGTTCCCAAGGGATACAAAAAAATCGATATTGGAAAAATGCAGCCCCGTTAATAAAAAATAACACAAACCCCAAATATTATAAGAAACCTCCCTAGGTAAGCTTCTGATTTATTTAATAAAAATGACTCATTCAGCATTAACTCTTTGCTGCCAGGAATGGGTCAAACAGAAGAATGAATGTCACACTGACTTTCAGCTTTCAATGCCACATGGCGCTGGGTTCTTTGGGGGACAGGGTTCATCTTAACAGAGAGGCAGTGTGTGACATACAGTGCTTTCACACAGTGACAGTTTATGAACAGTGAATACTTTCATGCTATAACATAATGGAAGATGAAATTCAGTTGACCAGTGAAAAATAACCTTAAGAATAAATTCAGAAGGGCCTTTTACACTTGAGCATGAGCTACAAAATGGCACTAAATAGTAACTGGCCCTAGCACTTTTTTCCCTCCTATCATGAGGTGGGGAGAAATAGGCCAGCTTTTACAGATGACCTGCAATGCTACAAAAATAAGCCCAGCCCAGAGTTCGGTCTTTCTTCAATGCAAAAATTTTTAATGCTACATTAGTTATAGTGGGAAAGGTAATTAACACGACCCACACTAAAAATAAGAGGTTTTGCTGGGTGCTTGTGATGTCACCCATCATCAGCTCGAAAATGATAATCGAGTTAGGTGAAAACAGGAGGAGAAACTGCAACATAGGCGCGGAACTCGTTGCACCTGGAGGGGTTCCAGTTCTCACCCGAGCATCCCTGCCGATTCTCTGGGAATTGCCGTTTGCATGCTTCACATGCTACAGTTTAAAATTTCTAAGACGAAAGAGATCGTGCATCCGAACACTAAACCGGAATAAAAATGTACAGGAGATACTAAGAATAGGACAGAAACCTGCGAAGACTGAAATATACAAATCCGCCGCAGCCAACAAATAAGGCTTCCAAGAACAGGGGGTGGAAGTGGCGACGAGCCGGCTCCCCGTGAAGGGCCGGCTGTCAGAATCCCGTTTCGGCCACTAACCGGGTTTAAGAAAGCCACCGAGTCTCTCTGAGGGGGCCGATTTGGATTTCGATTCAGCAAGAAGCAGAGAAGGTATAGACGTGGCTACGATGAGGGCTCCCTCTGAGCCAAAAGGAAACGAGAGAGGGAGAAAAAGAGGAATGTAGAGAGACACAGGAATGAATAGGGTAGTCTCTCCCATTTCTTATGGGCAACTCAAAGGGGGCATCAGCTGTCGGTCAGAGGGTCGGGTTTGGCCTCCCCGGAAAGGGACGTTTGCGGGCTTCCAGGCCAGTGTCTTGGGAAGGATTCTGAAGGGGCTAGGGATGGGCGCTCCGGGAACCATCAGGTTCTAGTGGCATCCATCCAGGATTGGTGGCCCAAATCCAAGTGTCCCAGGCCTCTCCCCCAACGGGAGACAGCGGGGCAGTGACCCACCGTAAACTGGGTGGGTAAATGAGTCGGGAGTCACCCGACTCCTGTTCGCCGGGGCGGTCGCCGAGGGACTCCTCGAGGCTAAATCCGCAGAGGGAAGTTCTCCCGGGGAGCCGGAGGGGGCCGCAGGAGACTGGGGAAGGAGGATGCACCGAGCTCAGGACCCTCCCAACTGAGCGGGACCCGCAATCCCCGGGAGCGCTCGGCTCCGAAAGCAAAGAAAAAAAAAAATCACACACACACAGAGACACACACACACGCCTCCCGCAAACTTTTCCAGTGGGCGCCGGAGGGACCAGGGCTGGCCGAGAGGAGGACGCGGGCCCCGGCGGGGTCGCCCAGGAGGCAGCACGGTTCGCGGGTTCCGGCGAAGGCTCCGCGGCCCCGGCGGCGCCGGCCGAGGGAGGTGGGGCTGCCGCCCTCTGCTCTCCGCGCTTTCGCGGGAAGTCCCGGCTCCGCGCCCCCGCGCGCGCCGAGGCGCCGAGCCCCGCGCCCGGCCCCACCCGCCAGCGGGGAGAGGCGGGCCCGGAGCAGCGGCTCCTCAACGCGCCCGCCCGGCGGGAGGAAGGGGCCGGGCCGGGGGAAGGGACCCGGGGCGGCGCGCGCTCACCTCGATCCTCCAGCCCGTCGCTGAACTGGCCGCTCTCGCTGATCCGCAGCTGCCGCTCCTCCTCGGGCTGCAGCGGCTCGTGCGCGGGGGAGCTCAGCGGGCCCGGGCCGGGGGCGGCGGCCAAGGGCGCGTGGACCCGGGGCGGTGGCGGGACGGCAGGGCCCGGGGGGCTGCGGCGCTCGCTGCCCGCGGCCGGCTCCATGGCGCGGGGCGGCGACGACGAGCGCGGCGGGGACTCGAGTCAGAAGTGCGAGGCGCAGCGGCTGGGAACAGGCGGAGGGACGCACCGACCGCGCGGAGAGGGAGGGCGGGCGCCGCGGAGTGGAGGTGCGGTGGTGGCAGGGGGCGGGGGGTGCGGGCGCGGCGCGGCTCGCGTGGCGGGTGGCAGAGCCTGAAGCCCAGTAGTCGGCGCCGCGCTCCGCCCCCGGGGCAGGTGCGTGCGGCAGGGACCCGCCCCGAGGCCCGGGCGCCGGAGCCGGCGCTCCAAGGCCGGCGGGAAGGGAGGGATGCGGCCGGGCCTGATACCCGGAGGCTCGGCGGTGTGGGAGGACGACTGGGAGAGCCGTGACTAGCAGGCGGCCGGGTCAGGGCCTGGTGAGGGTGTGACGAGAGACCTGCCCCACTCGTGCCGCGGGATGGTGACCAGAGGAGACCGCCCCGTCCCCCGACCCCGGACCCCACTCCTTTACCGTCCGAGAAGCCTGAGGCCGCGCTTGAGTAGAAAAGCCATCAGCGCCCTAATTTGGCATCTTTCTCCTCTGGAGTCGCACAGGCTTCAGAGACTATGGAGGGTCTCCTGCCTGGGCTGCCATCCTCACCGCCCATCCCAGGAAAACGAGGTTCACCTGCCCCCAAGCCCATCCGTGTCAGGCCTTCTTCTAGGAGCTTCGATTGCCTTCCAGCACCAACTTAAGGGGACCGGGTATCTTAGGACCACAGGGCGTTCTAGAAGATGTTTGGACCCCACCCCGCCCTCCTTGCGACTGCCCCTAGGCCTTGGTCCCAGCCGGTCCCCCACCAGCTCTCTACTTCCCCTCTGAGTAGCCGAGTCTTGCCCGTACTTCAGGCCTCCGATGGAAGCCTCCCTCCTACAAGAAGCCCTCCCCTGGCTTTCTTGGCGCGGCCAACTGTCCCCACCTCTGAACGCGCGGAGCTCGTCCCTTTGCGCCGTCGGGCTCATCTCCGCAGCGAGGCGGCGAATTAGTCCACTCCGGGACCCACGCCCGGCGGTGTAGTTCGGAAAGGTGCCCAGGGGGGATCGGCCATTTGTCAGATTCAACTAGAATGTAATAGCAACATCCAAATTCACGAACCTAGATTTCACCTTCCTATGTATAATCAGTCTTCAGATTTAATGAGTTCTCTAAAATGCCAATTCCTCGTTTAAAGCCTGCCTACTGTGGGGAACGGCACCCTGTTTTCTGAAGAGTAACCAGTTTCCTTTCTCATTCTCGCTTTGCCTGCGATGGAAATCGGAGCGGGATTTAAATGCCTCTGTCGTGCAGTAGAAACAGCACTAGCACTGGGAAGAGGGTCTCATTTTATTTTGTTGCTGTTGTAGGGTTGGAATGAGAATATCTGAGTTGACCTTGGCCAGCTCACGTTACCTTTTGGGCCACTCATCTAACTACAAACGGAAAGTTGGGACTAGGGCGTTTCAAAGGCCCCTTCTTGCTAGGAAGGGAGGGAGGAAAGGAAGGGGAAAAAAGCAAAGAAAAACGCTATGATTCTTTGGACAAAAAAAACAACGAAAATTTTTACCCACTGGTCTTGCTTCTCTCTTCTGAGGTAGACAGACTTCGGGTATTTGCAGATACCCCAACATACACACCTCTGTTACTCTCTCCCACCCAGACTGTTTTCCTCCAGGTTTTCGCATTTAATCCGTCAATTGCTCTCAAACATAAGAATCACCTGGGGAGTTTACAAACAAAAATACCCAGGACTCACCTGCTGCTAGAGATTCTAATATCACAGGTGATAATGTGGGTATTTTTTAAAGCTCCCTTCCCATTCTTTTTCTTTTTTTTAAACGTTTTTATTGGAGTATATTGCTTTACAACGGTGTGTTAGTCCCTCCCCATTCTTAAATCATCCGGGGAAGCTTTTTTTTTAAATTTATTTAAATGTTGATTCCTTGTTCTTTGAGATTCTGATTCAGTAAATCTGGGATCTGGCAGAGAATCTTCATTTGAATAACACACACATTCTGATATAGATTGATTGCTCTAGGACCACCTTTGAGATTCTCACTACCTAACTACCCTCCACAATCTGAACTTTTCTCTCTCTCCTCTCTCTATTCCTCTCACACAAGCACCCAAGGTCTGTGTTCTCTCAAAGGATAAAGTATTATTGTTCTTTCCTCTGGTTCCTCAGTTGGTTCTCTAGGCCATCACATCGCAACTGTGAATGTGCAGTTGAACACCTGGGATTCTTGTTAAAATGCAGGTTCTAACTCTGTGGGTCTAGGGTAAAAGCTAAGATTTCTAACAAACCTCCAGGCGCTGCTGATGCCGCTAGTCTGAAGACCGCGCTCTGAGAAGTAAGGGTCTAGGAGTTATTTATTATTCATGGGATAAATATATTTTCCTTCAAGTACCAGCTGCCCTGGCTCAATAAGACAATCTTGTCTCCTCCAGAAAGATTCCTCTGACTCCAGCTCTCCCCGGGCTCTCCTTTTTGTGAGCTGTGTTTAATAATTCACTCCTTATTTCATGTTGGAGGCAGGGAATGTGGTGCTTGCCTGATTCCCATCTTCACTCACCCGCATCTGCCTGGGGGAACACAGTGTTCCCCCAAACAATCTCTGCTGATTGACTGGGAGATAATATTATATTACATTCTGGAGGACGTACTGTGTGCTAGGCACCTTGCTAAGTGTTTTTTACGTGCATTGTCTCCATCCCTTAACTACTGCTATCCTCATTTGACAAAGGAAGAAATCAAGGCAAGTCCCCTGTTAAGGCGTCTAGCACCTCAGCCCACAGCAGTACCGCCCCCTAGGGGGCGTTTTGGAAATTTGCGTGTGCTTTGATTGGTTCTTACAATGATGAGAAGGGGGCAGTGACATTTAACGGGAGATGCAGGAGGACGCAGGAAGTGGCTCCAGGGCAGGATTTTGCAGCACAGGGGTTGTTTGTGTGTCGGACTGGACATTTGGGGCAGTTAAAATGTGCTTCTAATTACATTAGAACTTTAACTCTCTTTTCCATATAGACAAAATATTTTTTACACCATTTGAGTACACACTGGATTTTCTGTAAATGCAACTACTGCATACATCTAAGCAAAATTGTACTTTGTTCATCGTTTTGGAAAATCAAGACAGTGACACCAGTTCCACTCATGGCAATCAATACATCAGCACCTGTCAAATGTATAACTGTCACAGGCCCAGTAATTCCAAATGTGTATATGAGTATTTTTTATTTACTCTTACTTCAAAATGTCAAAAATAAAGAAAAAGTGTCAGTAATATTCCAGAGTCTTGTCTTATTGCTCTTGAATGTGGGGTACAAGTATCTGACTATTTTATGATTTCTGATGCAGATCTGAGCTTATAAAAGCAACTACATATTAAATATTTATTGTCTTACTCCTCCTTCATTATATCAATAGTTAGGTCATTATACTGATGTTTAAACTATGTGTGTAGGGACTAACTATGCATTCTGTTTCATGATCACAATAGTTAACAGTGCCAAATAACTTACAGTAATATAATAATTGTCATGACAAGGGAGCCTTAACAGTCACAGCCAAGAGGAGCCTAGGGAGACATGACAACTAAATGTAAAATATCCTGGATGGGATGCTGGAACAGAAAAAGAACATTAGGTTAAACTTTAAAACATCTGAACAACTGGGGCCTTACTAATAATAATGTATTAATTATAATTCATTAATTGAAGCAATGTACCATACTAACATAAGATGTCAATAATAGGGGAAACTGGGTGCAGGGTTGAAGCAATGTACCATACTAACATAAGATGTCAATAATAGGGGAAACTGGGTGCAGGGTACATTGCAACTTTCTATACTATCTTCTCAATTTTTCTGCAATCTAAAACTGTATGAAAAAATAAAGTCTATTTTTTTTTCGCGGGCCTCTCACTGTTGTGGCCTCTCCCGTTGCGGCGCACAGGCTCCGGACGCGCAGGCTCAGCGGCCATGGCTCACGGGCCCAGCCGCTCCACAGCATGTGGGATCTTTCCGGACCGGGGCACGAACCCACGTCCCCTGCATCGGCAGGCCGACTCTCAACCACTGCGCCACCAGGGAAGCCCAAGTCTACTTTTAAAAAAGTAAAATTAAGTGGGGGAGATGGGAAGACTTGAGTAGAGGTAGACATCCTAACCTTAAATTTTGCCCATTGCAGAAGAGAAACCATGGAAAGCCAAAGTACATGGGGTCCTTAATAATACTTTAAAGTTACTTGGAAACTTTAATATGGTCATCAGGAGTACAATGTTCATGAATAATGGTTAGAAAGAATATGACAGGGCTTCCCTGGTGGTGCAGTGGTTGAGAGTCCGCCTGCCGATGCAGGGGACACGGGTTCGTGCCCCGGTCCGGGAAGATCCCACATGCCGTGAGCCATGGCTGCTGAGCCTGCGCGTCGGAGCCTGTGCTCTGCAACGGGAGAGGCCACAAAGTGAGAGGCCCATGTACCGCAAAAAAAAAAAAAAAAGAATATGACATAGAATTAAACTGAGTCACAATTTTAAGCCTATTCCACTGGCTTTTACTGGAACTTGTTAGTATATTTAAAGATTTAGGAACTTTTGTGAAATCTCAAATTCTTAAATCAGGGGGCGTCCACCAGGACACTTTAGAACGTCACATTTGGGTAAGAGCACATGAACATGTAACCTGACTATTGAAATACCACAAATTGAGTGGTGTCTTTTTTTTTTGCTATTTATTCCCTTATACATCTTCGGTATAGGCATGCCTTCTTTTATTGTGCTTTGCTTTACTATACTTTGCAGATTGCATTTTTTAACAAATTGAAGGTTTGAGGCAACCCCACATAAAGCAAGTCTATTGACATCATTTTTCCAAAAGCATTTGCTCACTATGTGTCTCACATTTTGGTAATTCTCACGATATTTCAAACTTTTTAAATTATTATTATATTTGTTATGATCTGTGGTCAGTGATCTTTGATGTTACTATTGTAATTGTTTTGGGGCTCCACAAACCGTGCCCATATAAGATGGTGAACTTAATCGATAAATATTGTGTGTGTACTGACTGCTCCACCACCAGCCGTTAGGCCAGTTAATAACCCTACATTGGAAAAATAAATAAATAACCCTACATTGGCATCTAAGTGTTCAGGTAAAAGGAAGATTCACACCTCTCTCACTTTAAGGCAAAAACTAGAAGTGACTAAGCTTAGTGAGGAAGGCACGTCAAAAGCTGAGATAGGCCTCTTGCCCTAAATAGTTAGCCTTGTTGCGAATGAAAAGGAAAAGTTCTTGAAGGAACTTAACAGTGTTACTCCAGTGAACACATGAATGATAAAAAAGCAAAACAGGGGCTTCCCTGGTGGCGCAGTGGTTGAGAGTCCGCCTGCCGATGCAGGGGACATGGGTTCGTGCCCCGCTCGGTGAAGATCCCACATGCCATGGAGAGGCTGGGCCCGTGAGCCATGGCCGCTGAGCCTGTGCGTCCGGAGCCTGTGCTCTGCAACGGGAGAGGCCACAACAGTGAGAGGCCCGTGTACCACAAAAAAAAAAAAAAAAAAAAAAGAAAGCAAAACAGGCTTACTGCTGATATGAAAAAGTTTTAGTGGTCTGGATAGAAAATCAAACCAAACACAACATTCCCTTAAGCCAAAGCCCTATCCAGAACAAGGCCCTAACTCTCTTCAGTGCAGTGAAGGTTGAGAGAGATGAGGAAGCTACATAAGAAAAGTTTGAAGCCAGCAAAGGATGGTTCATGATGTTTAAGAAAAGAAACCATCTCCATAATATAAAAGTACAAGGTGAAGCAGCAAGTGCTGAAGCTGCAACCAGTTATCCAGAAGATTAGCTAAAATAAGTAATGAAGGTGGCTACACTAAATAACAGATGTTCAATGTAGATGAAACAGCCTCCTATTGGAAGAAGATACCATCTAGGACTTCCATATCTAGAGAGGAGAAGTCAATGCCTGGCCTCAAAGCTTCAAAAACAGGCGGACTCTTGTTAGGGGCCAATGCAGCTGGTGACTTTAAACTGAAGCCAATGCTCATTCACCATTCTGAAAATCCTAGGGCCCTTAACAATTATGCTAAATCTACTTTGTCTGTGCTCTATAAATGGAACAACAAAGCCTGGATGACAGCACATCTGTTTACAACATGGTTTACTGAATATTTTAAGCCCACTGTTGAGATCTACTGCTCAGAAAAAAGATTCCTCTCAAGATATTACTGCTCATTGACAAGACACCTGGTCACCCAAGAGCCCTGATGGAGATGTACAATGCAATTCATGTTGCTTTCATGCCTGCTAACACAACATCCATTCTGTAACGCATGGATCAGTGGGTAATTTCAAATTTCAAGCCTTATTATTTCAGAAATACATTTCGTAAGGCTATAGCTGCCATAGACAGTGATTCCTCTGATGGATCTGGGCAAAGTCAATTGAAAACCTTCTGGAAAGGATTCACCATTCTAGATGCCATTAATAACATTTGTGATTTATGAGAAGAGGTCAAAATATCAACATTAATAGGAGCTTGGAAGAAGTCAATTCCAACCCTCAAGGATGGCTTGGAGGGGTTCAAGACTTCAGTGGCGGAAGCAACTGCAGATGTAGTAGAAACAGCAAGAGAACTAGAAGTGGAGACCAAAGATGTGACAGAATTGCTGAAACCTCATGATAAAACTTTAATGGATGAAGATTTGCTTCTTTTGGATGAGCAAAGAAGTGGAATGGAATCTACTCCTGGTGAAGATATTAAGAAGATTGTTGACAACAAAAGTTTTGAATATGACATCAACTTAGTTGATAAAGCAGCAGCAGGGTTTGAGAGGACTGACTCCAATTTTGAAAGAAGTTCTACTGGGGGTAAAATGCTATCCAATAGCATTTCATGCTACAGAGAAATCATTCGTGAAAGGAAGAGTCAATCCATGCAGTAAACCTCATTGTTGTCTTATTTTAAGAAACTGCTACAGCCACCCCAGCCTTCAGCAACCATCACCCTGATCAGTCAGCAGCCATCAACATCAAGGCAAGATGCTCCACCATCAAAAAGATTACAACATGCTAAAGGCTCAGATGACAGCTAGAACTTTTTAGCAATAAAGTATTTTTTGAGATATGTACATTGCTTTTTAGACATAATGCTATTGCACCTTAGACTACAGTATAGTGTAAGCATAACTTTTTTTTTTTTTTTTGCGGTACGCGGGCCTCTCACTGCTGAGAATTGTGGGACTCACTTTATTATGACATTCGCTTTATTGCAGTGGTCTGGAACCGAACCTGCAGTATCTCCAAGGTAGGAGTGTAAATGTCTCCAGATCCCTAATCCTAGGAATATATGCAAGAAAGAGAAGAAAGGACAAGAAGCCCAAAGAAACAAAGCAGGCAGTAAGAGCCTCAGCAGGAATAAAAGTCCGCAGTTACCTCTGGTAGAGCCACCTGCTAAGGGTCATGAGTTCTAAGGCTGCCACAGGTAAGAGTCCTCTTAGTCCTCACAACCCTATGAAGCAGGTATTATCAGTATCTCCATCTTAGGGATAGAGAAACTGAAGCACAGGTTAAGTACCATTGCTAATGAATCCATGAGTGGAGCTCCCTGAGCCTTGCTCTTAACCAATACACTGCATGGCTGCTACAGAAGAATCTAAAGATGACCAAGAGCTTGGCTTCCGCACCTGACTCCCCATCTTGGATTGCACACCAAAGTATACTTGTCTTACTTGGTTACATGGGTGGACTTTGGAAAACCAAATAAAAACATATTGTCATCTTTTGCAAGTCTTGAAGAAACGTAAGAGACACTTAGAGCTAGCTAGTGCACCCTTGAAGGAGTGAACCCCAGGCCTGGGGCTGGGTAAGGAGCTGTCCCATGATGGGGTGTCTAAACGGGCTGCCAAAGTCAACCCAGAATGGCAGGAAGGGCCCTAAGACCTTTCCTTGGAAAGTGGGAAGTATGTGTGTGCATACATGCCTGCTGGTGGAAGTGTTACATTATAAACTCCCTTTACCATAAAAAAAATTTGTAAATGAGGGCGTGACTATGGAACATTTAGAGAAATACCATATTAGTGATAAGCATTAGTAAGAGGCTTTGTGTGCAAAATACCATCATACAAGACATACCAAAAGAATCGTTCAGTGCCATCTCTGCTTTTAAGCGACTTAAGGATGGTGTAGTTCTGCATCCCAGCCGTTGCCATGTGCTCTCCAGCAGCGCATCTCAGCTCTACCTGCATGTTACAATCACCAGGGCTAGGGTGACCGACTTGTCCTGATTTGCCGAGGTGAGGGTGTTCCTGATTTTAGCACTGAAAGTTCTAAATCCTGAAAAAAAAAAATCTCAGTCCCATGAAAATTGGGATGCTTGTTAGAATCCTGATGCCCAAACCAACTCCCTGATCAATTGCAGTGGAATCCCCAAGTGGTTTTGGAAGAACCGCCCCCCCCCCGCCAGGTGATTCCAATATGCAGCCAAGCTTGAGAAAGCACTGCTCCAGGACAGTTCTCCTCAACTTGGAATGTGCACAAGAACCACCTGGGGATCTTATAAGATGCAGGTTCCAATTCAGTAGGCCTGGTGTGGGGTGCAATTTTCTGCATTTCTAACCAGCTCCCAGGTGATGCCAGTGCTGGTATTCGGCCCACCCTCTGAGTGGCAAAGGTCTGGAATGCACGAGCAGTAGGTTTGGTTTCTACTTCGAAAGAATCTACAACATAGTCAGGATGGGGAGAAATATGGGGACAAAATTGACAAAGGGGAAAAATCAAATAAGCAAAATGTAAGTAATTAGTAATGCAATACAGAGAGGGAGCAGGATAGGGCACACTACTCTCTGGGACCCCTCAGTGCTCAACACACACAGTGGGCATTCAACACAGAGGAAAGGGCAATCTGGAACAGCTTCCTGGGGGTGAGTGCTAACAGTGATTTGCAGTTACAGGGGGGGAGCATCCCAGGACAGGGCAATGATGGGCATGAAGATTCTGTGATCAAATTAGCCAAAACTTGGCAGAAATGACAAGATCCACAATTCTCTCCATATAATGCTTACCTAGGGGAAGAAGGGAATTGGGATGGGAATGGGATGGGGATGGGGCATGTTAAAAGGGGCTTCTGGGGTGACTGGGGAAGTTCTAGTTTTTGACCTGGGGAGCACTTGTTTTATAATCAATCGTTAAGCCATACATTTGATTTGTGTGGTCTGCAATGTCTGTGTTTTATTTTGCAGTAAAATATTTATAATAAGTCTATCCAGAAGAACCATCTATATTGTGAGGGATAGATGACATTGCAGCTAAAGCAGTTTTTACTGAACCCAGACAGAGGTTGCCAGGGGACACTGAGCAAGACTAACGAGTCATCTCGGCTCAATGGGCTGTCAAAGACAGGGAGGAGTAGGGCATTTAAAAAAAATGCACTACAGTGGTTAAGAATCTGCTTGCCAATGCAGGGGACACAGGTTCGAGCTCGGGTCCGGGAAGATCCCACATGCCGCGGAGCAACTAAGCCCGTGCACCACAACTACTAAGCCTGCGCTCTAAAGCCCACGAGCCACAACTACTGAGCCCACGTGCCACAACTACTGAAGGCCGTGCGCCTAGAGCCCGTGCTCCGCAACAAGAGAAGCCACTGCAATGAGAAGCCTGCGCACTGCAAGGAAGAGTAGTCCCCGCTCGCCGCAACTAGAGAGAGCCTGCACGCAGCAACGAAGACCCAAAGCAGCCAAAAATAAATAAATAAATTTATTTTTTAAAAAAAGAATGCACTACATTTGGTAGTGTAGGGAGGGTGGGAGGGATGGAGACACAAGAGGAAAGAGATATGGGAACATATGTATATGTATAACTGATTCACTTTGTTATAAAGCAGAAACTAACACACCATTGTAAAGCTATTATACTCCAATAAAGATGTTTAAAAAAAAAAAAGAATGCAGTACAGAGTTAGCTGAATCTGATATGGGAAAATGGAGTCATATAAACACAAAAAAACTGTTGCATTTTCCCCTGCTCATGTAAAAAAAAAGTTTATGACATCTACTCTCCCCTGATTCTCTTCCCACCTCCCCAGAGCCCTCAGAGCCCTAGATCCCACTCCATCTCCACCTGAGTAACCCTCCCAAACTCAATCTGTCCCTAAGCAAAACACATTATATTTCACCCCCAAACCTGCTCATCTTCAGTCTCCCTTTATTGGAGAATTACAGCTCCATCCACTGTCATCTCGTGCCAGGATCCTAAAAATACCTCCTCCTGACTTCACTCTTTCTCACCCCTACAAGCAGCAGGTGATTGTTGACTGACCTCTGTTGATTCCACCTTCTTGACATCCCTTATATCATCCCCACCTTTTCAACCAGGCTCCTATTGTTTTATTTGCAAACCTCCACCAACTTTTGCCTGGACTGTTGCAGTGGTCTCCTGGCCAGTCTGTCTTCCTCTTTTCCAGCTCCCTCCATCCTCTGTTATAGTTCTTTTTCCAAGAAGTCACTCTGACCATGTTGCTCCTCTGTTTGCTATTGTTTATAGAATAAAGGCTTTAAAAATCTGTTAGGTTGGTAGGGAAAGCCCTCTTCATCTATGTCCCGATGTCCTTCTCTTCTACTGAAATGACCCTCCCCATTCCTCCAGCCCCTGTCTCTCCAACTGGGCAAAATCTCTTTTGTTCCCCAAACTTGCCTGGATAATTCATTCACACCTCTGTGCTTTTGCCTTTGCTACTCCCTCTTCCTGGAATAACCTTCTAGACTCTCCCTTAATCCCAGCCAAATGCCGGCACATCCAGTACCTTCTGTTCTTTCAAGAGTTCCATTCTCTGAAAGTCTTTCCTAATACACCCACCAGCTATAACTTCTGTTATGGCCCGAATCACACTTTATTTCTCTAATTTTGTTTATATAAGGACTTCTTTCTGCCTGATGGGAAATGTCTCAAGGCAAGAACGCAGTTATTTATCCTAGTGTTTCAGGTATTTACCACAATGCATGCAGAGAGTTAAAAAAAAAAAAAAGTGTTGAAGGAATAAATGAATAAACTCAGCTACACCCATATCAAGCCTTAGATAACTGAGTTGACCAGATAGATCATTTATGACTAATTTCATAGCCAGCTACTGAAGCAGTACCCAGAAATTATACCTCCCTCATAGCCCCTCCCTCAGTGGGAAGAAAAAGAGAAATCCATGTTCTAGCTTTTAAACTACTAAAATGGGAGAACTTTCAGGGGGAAAAAAATGTATAAATTGTACTGTCCCTTTAAAGATGGCAGACACCCCTCCCACCCATCTCTCAATGGCAGAGGCTGTTGAGATTACATGTTATTGTTTTTTTTTTTTTTGCGGTACGCGGGCCTCTCACCGCTGTGGCCTCTCCCGCCGCGGAGCACAGGCTCCGGACGCGCAGGCCCAGTGGCCATGGCTCATAGGCCCAGTTGCTCTGCAGCATGTGGGATCCTCCCGGACCGGGCCACGAACTCGTGTCCCCTGCATCGGCAGGTGGACTCTCAACCACTGCGCCACCAGGGAAGCCCGAGATTACATGGTTTTAAACGTGACAGACCCTCGTCCCAAAAGCCCACACTGTTTTTTATGTATTGGGTTGGCCAAAAAGTTCATTCGGGTTTTTCCATAGGATGTTACGGAAAAACCCAAATGAACTTTTTGGCCAACCCAAATAAAACGTTGACTGAGGTTTAACATACATGTAGAAGAGTACACACATCCTAAGGTTAAAGCTCGATTTTCACAAAGTGAACTGCCACATGGAACCAATTCAATAAACAGAATATTATCAGTCCCCCAAATCTCCTCTGTTGTCCCGTCAGTCCCTAATCCCCACACCCCCAAGGGTAGACTGAAATAATTCCAACATGGTTTGGGCACAAACTATTTTGTGAAAAGTTTATATCTTTATGTATTTTATATAATTAAAAATCAGTTTTTAATTATAAAAGAAAATAACATAGGCTCATTGTAAGCAGTGAAAACTAAATAGAAGTGTAAAAATGTGGAAAGTGAAAGCATTTCTCCCATCTACACTCTGACCACAGTACACACATATGAACACCCCATTTCCAAGGTTAAACACTTGTAACAATCGGGTGCATGTATCAGTGAAGACTATACAACAAGTGAGAGAAAATTCTACTCCAAATGGTTGAAACAATAAGATAATGCATTGGCTCTCATAATTTATTTAATTGTTTTCTGAGTGAATGAACATTTAGATTGTAATGTTCAACTTAGTTGTAAACAATGCCACATCTTCCGATTTATTTTGAACATCTTAAAGAGAAAATGTCAAGAGATTCTAAAAGTCCAGAGGTAGGGCAGGCTTTGGGATTTTATTTAGTCACTCAACTATGTCACCAAAGACTCAAGTTTCTTTCTGTCTCCTTGGTCTGCCTTCCAAGATATCAGCTTCATCCTAAGTGGCTCACTTCATGATCAAAACATAGCTGCTGAAGGGGTTCAGGTGAGCCTCCTCAAAATGTGTCACTTTTGGCCTGTGGATTCTTTTGGGGTAAAGGCAGTGGAGACCCTTTGGGGTCAAGAGAAACTTTTGCCCCTCCCTTAACTACCTGGAAGAATTTAAATTGGGGGTCTTCCCCAGAATGAGTATTATTATCAGAGTTAAATTTTATCTGAGTGGCCCATCTGTATGTCAGGGCAAACATCTAATTACCCAGCATCTGCTTTTCTTCTTATCATCCTGTGAATGACCCTCCTGTCCTTGGAAGCCCCAGAACTCTATCCCATTCCTTAGCTCCGATGGCCACATATCTCATTTTACCTTTCTGTCTTTGAAACTCTCATGTATGTGGGGTCCCTGTATGTGCAAAATTAAATGTACTTTTTCTCCTGTTAATCTGTCTCATGTTGATTTGATTATTAGACCAGCCAAAAGAACCACTGAACGGTAGAGGAAAATTCTTTCTCCCCAACACGGCCACATGCTTCTTCAGAGAGGGGAGAAAGGAGGGAAAGGAAAGGAAGAGAGAGAGAAACTCAACAACCATGGAGTGAACGTCGTAGGCTTCATTCTGATTAGACCAAATTTGGCCCCGTGCTTATTTATAAATACACCACTGAGACCTGGGGAATGCCAAGTATTGATTGGGTCAGCTCCCATTCCTGAATCAACCTTTGTGGCAGAATGGATGGAATTATCCTAGTTGGCTCCATGAAGAGGGCCAATGTCTGGAGTTGGCATGGGGTCCATTCCACCCAAACTCAGTTACTACACAATGGGGTATGGCTGGAATGGATGTTGGGGAGACTGCAATATTATTCACTACAGTGAATAATATCCTTTGAGTCTTTTTTATTTTTTTGGTCTAAACATACACTCATATACACATGAACATAATTTTTAAATAAAATGGGATCACAGTATTCTGTAACTAACACTATTCTGCAACTTTACATACATATAAATCTACCTCAACTTTTAAAATTACAGGATATTCTATCATATGGGTAAGCAATAATTTTTTTAACCATTTCCTTAATTGGTGAACATTTAGACTGTTTTAAACATTTCTTTTACAAAAATTCTACATTGATCATTTCATTCTGAACAATATCTTAAACTGATATAATTTTTGAAAGAGATATTTTTAAATGATTTTTATAAACACAAGAGGACACATGTTCTTTAAAAGTCAGCTAGGAACATCTGTACCAGTCTCTATCTAAAGAACAATTTCCTTTTCTTTCATCATTTTGTTTAATATAGATATGCGCTACACTGCCTCTGTCAAGGGAATAGTAAATATTTCACTGTTGATTTAGATTGCAAGGAAATAAAAGCCAGTTGCAGAAATAGAATTTAGACTGGGAAATGTGAAAATGTTATTTGGTCAAGGAGGAACCTGAAATTGATGGAACTGGAGAATTGAAATAAAGCCCAGTGGTCACCCAGCCATTCCTCTGCCTCCACACCAGAACCCATTCAAACACACCCAGACACTTAGCTAGAAAGCCACTTGGATGCAATTTGGAGTCAATACAAAATACTTGATACAAACAACTTTCCGTGAAATACCCTTCCCATTGTCTTCAACCGTAAACACAATTCCTTATGTTCTCTCCTTCATAATATTTTTCTAGTTTTTACCATAACTTTGTCCTTTTTTTTTTTTTTTTTTTTTGGCGGTACACGGGCCTCTCACTGTTGTGGCCTCTCCCGTTGCGGAGCACAGGCTCCGGATGCGCAGGCTCAGCGGCCATGGCTCACGGGCCCAGCCACTCCGCGGCATGTGGGATCTTCCCGGACCGGGGCACGAACCCGTGTCCCCTGCATCGGCAGGCAGACTCTCAACCACTGCGCCCCCAGGGAAGCCCACTTTGTCCCTTTTATTCATCTCCCTGATGCAGAGTAGTGTCCGAATGAGGTGTCCCGGTGATCTGCTCCTGCCTGTCAGAGGTTTTCTGAGACATAATCTAAAAACCCTCTTGCTATAGCTCAGGCCTGTGTTCTCTCAGCCTGCCTTTGATAGAAAGCTTCTATTTAGGTACTCTCGTTCCTTGTGGGTGTTAGAGCCTGTCTTACTCTCCCTTTCCAGCTCAAGTCACCTGTTATGAGCTGAACTGGGTCCTCTGCAAAATGATTTGTTGAAGACCTAAGCCTCAATACCTCAGAACGTGAGTGTATTTGGAGATGGGAGTCTTTAAAGAGGTAACTAAGTTAAAATGAGGTCTCTAGGGTGGGCCCTAATTCAATACGACCAGTGTCCTTATGAGAACAAGCAATTAGGAAACACACACTCAGAGAGAAGACCATGTAAAGACACAGGGAGAAGGTGGCCATCTGTAAGCGAAAGACAAGGACCTCAGAAGGAACCAGCCCTGCTGACACCTTGATCTTGGACTTCCAGCCTCTAGAACTGAGAGAAACTAAATTTCTGTTGTTTAAGCCACCCAGTCTGTGGTACTTTGTTAGGGCAGCCCTAGTGTACTGATACAATGCCCAAACCCAAGCATGGGATGGAAACTCCTGACTGGGCCAGGCGGAGCCCCCTTGACCTTCCATCCCTGTCTGGGTGGCCCCTAGGTCCCTTCTCCCCTGTGACCTCCTGGACTTCTGATGGCAGTCCTCCCAGGGGCAGGAAGTCCTCTGCCTCTCCCAGGTTCTGCTGGTTACCTCCCTTACTATGCCTGTAGAGTGTTTTTCCAATCTTGGGGAGCTAAGAATCACTGCTTTGTGAATGCAGATTCCCAGACCAGGGCTCCAGGGATTCAGATTCACTAGTTGAGTGATGGGGCTAGGGAACCTGTACTTCTAATAAATGCTCCCAGATACTTCTAAGAAACCCCATCAAAAATATTTCCTCTCCCTTATCTCTCTAACCCAGTGGTTCTCCACCTTAACTACACATTACAGTCATCTGGGGAGCTTTTAAAACCCATGGCCAAGCCTACCCAAGACATTCTGATTTAATTAACTTGGGGTGAAGCCTGGACATAAGTATTTTTTTTAACTTGTTCGGTGATCTCTACATAGCCAAAGGCAGAACCAATGGTCCAGCCCCACTGCCATTTTCATGAAGTCAGGCTATCCTCATCGGCAGGGGAATTGAACAGAAGCCTCCCAATGTCTCACTCTGCCCCACCTTTACTCTCCCACCCCACTCACTCTCCACAATGAAGTCTGAGTAACAGTTTGAAAGCATGAGTTCAGGAAATTCCCTGGTGGGCCAGTAGTTAGGACCTGGTGATCTCACTGCCAGGGTCCTGGGTTCAATCCCTGGTCAGGGAACTAAGATCCTGCAAGCTGCATGGTGCAGCCAAAAAAAAAAGAAAGAAAGAAAACATGAGTTTAGTTACATCTTTCCCCAGCGAAAAGTCCATCAATAGCTCCTCATCACGTCAGGTTAATGTTTACAAGCTCCTTAGCCTGACATTGAAAGTCCTCCACATTCTGGCCCCTGAGGGCCTCTCCCCTCTCGACCCCTAAGCTCTAGCCACACTCACATGCTGGGTTCCCCCCAGTTACCAAGTTCCTTCACTGCTCTGCCTTCACTCTTGCTTTCCCACTGCCTGGAATGCCCTTCCATCTGGCTAATGCCTTCAGTTCAGTGGTGACGTGGTCTAGGAAACCTTCTGTGACACCCTCCCCATGCCCAGGCTGGGAGATGAGCCTTCTTTTCAGAAGCCCACCAGTGCCCACCTCTATCAGCACGTATGACACTGTATTGTAATTGCTACTTATCTGTCTCTTTCACCTGACTGCATCCATCTTTCCTCTCAGCCTCTCTGGGTCCCAACACAGTGCACAGGTACACAGGAGGGCTTGGTGAACATCTGTTGAATAAACGAATGAATGAATGAATACCTTGCCCTCTCACAGCTGTGCCCAGTGTCTGCTGTCTCGCTACCATCCACAGACGGGCCTGCCTCCCTCAGATCTGAAGTCCCTCCTTACTGCTGCTTCCACAACTACTTAAATCCCAGACTGTTTGCACCAGGGCTCATCCAGCCCAGAACTAGGAGTGAGAACAGGTAACAGAATCATAGGTACTCTGGGCCAAGCATTTTCCAGTCTTTAATACTCATGACAGCAATATAAAGTCATTCTTATCATCCCCATTTTACAGCGGAGGAAACAGAGGCTCAGAGAGGTTGAAAGTGACTTTCCCAGAATTGCACAGATGGGAGTGGCTGAGCCAGGAATGGAACCACAGAATCTGGCTCCACAAGCTCCAGCCCTCCCAGCTGGGCCATGTGCACATCCATTGAAAGGAGAGGCAGTTGTGTGGGTGGGAAGGAGGAATAGCTGCCCAAGACTCACGTTGACTAAGTGACTCAGTTCCCATTCCCATGAAGGGGCCATGGGCAGTGCCCCAATTCTATAGCCATCAGCGTTTCTGCCATTGGTCAGGGTGTACCCAAATGACCTGTCTGTAATGTCACCTCCATCAAATATATTTAGAATGTGCAGTCCATACACAACCCGTGTCTAGAATAGTATCTAGTATAAGGTAGATGCTTAATAAATATTTGTTGGTTTAATGAAAGAAAGAGTGAGTAAACAACAATCACCTTATTAGAAGTACTCAGGGGCTTCCCTGGTGGCGCAGTGGTTGAGAATCTACCTGCTAATGCAGGGGACACAGGTTCGAGCCCTGGTCTGGGAAGATCCCACATGCCGCGGAGCAACTAGGCCCGTGAGCCACAACTACTGAGCCTGCACGTCTGGAGACTGTGCTCCGCAACAAGAGACGCCGCGATAGTGAGAGGACCGCGCACCGTGATGAAGAGTGGCCCCCGCTTGCCACAACGAGAGAAGGCCCTCACACAGAAACGAAGACCCAACAGAGCCAAAAATTAAAAAATTTAAAAAATTAAAAAAAAAAAAAAAAAGTACTCAGTGTAGGGGCTTCCCTGGTGGTGCAGTGATTAAGAATCCGCCTGCCAATGCAGGGGACACAGGTTCGAGCGCTGGTCCGGGAAGATCCCACAACTACTGAGCCTGTGCTCTAGAGCCTGCGAGCCTCAACTACTGAAGCCCGTACACCTAGAGACTGTGCTCCGTAACAAGAGAAGCCACTGCAATGGGAAGCCCACACACCGCAACGAAGAGTAGCCCCCGCTCGCCGCAACTAGAGAAAGCCCGCATGCAGCAACGAAGACCCAACACAGCCAAAAATAAAAATAAAATAAAATAAATAAATTTAAAAGTACTCAGTGTAGTTTTTCTCTGTATTGTGCAGGATTTTAACATTTTATTTTATTTTTTTATCTCCTAGGGTTTTTTGTTTGTTTGTTTTTTTCTTTTTTGGCAGCACCACACGGCATGTGAGATCTTAGCTCTCCGACCAGGCATTGAACCTGTACCCTCTGCAGTGGAAGTGTGGAGTCTTAACCACTGGACCACCAGGGAAGACCCTGTGCAGGATTTTAGAAGCCAATTTTCCAAGGAACCCATATACAAGGGCTGAAATTTTTGTTCTTCTCTCTCCTCCATGATATGTTCTTCCCCTTTTCTCATGCAGAGACTGAAAATTATAAGTACTTACTGGGTAGAAATGCACATTAAGATCTTCTGATAAAAAGCCCCTTAATAGGCAAAAAATGTCCTGATGTTACTTTAATTCCAAAACAGTAGTCCCGATGGCACTACCTCATGAGATCATGAGGTTTTGTAGCTGTTTATAAACTTGAAAATTGGCTCTAATTCATCACCATGAGCTGTTGCTCATCACCTTGACTCTGACTTTCAAGTCCCAAGTCTGACCTTGAGCTCTCGTCTCGTGATGCCAACACCACTGAAACAGGCTCAAATTGTTCTGTATCCAAATACAATATAAGCAAGAAAGACCTCTTCTAAGACTCTTTTATCTAATGGAAATGAAGAGACAAGTGACCGGGTTTTAGTTTACCTCGGCCATAGGAGTGTGTCCTTATATATCACTAGACCTTGATTTCTTAATGTCTGTAAAAGACATAGATACTTATTTTGTCTAGCCCAAAAGAAAGCTAGGATAATGACTGTGGAATGAGAAAGAGAGTTAGATGGGGCCATGGAGGTCATCTAAGTTTGCCCGAAGCTCCACGTTACAGTGAGGAACTTGAGACAAGCATTACATTAGTTTCCTATTGTTCCCGTAACAAATTATCACAAACTTGGTGGCCTAAAACAATACAAATGTATTCTTGTGTATTTCTGGGAGTCAGAAGCCTGAAATGAGTCTGAGGGGCTAAAACCAACACGTCAGCAGGCCTGGTTCCTTCTGGAGGCTCCAGGGAATAATCCATTCCTTGCCTCTTCCAGCTTCTACAGGATGCCAGCACTCCTTGGCTGCCCCTCGCTTCACCCCAGTCTCTGCTTCCATGGTCACATCACCTTCTTCTCTCTGATTCTGATCCTCCTGCCTCCCTCTTAGAAGGACCTGTGTGATCACTTTGAGCCCGCTGAATACTCCAGGATAATCTCCCTTAGCTCAAGATCCTTCATGTAATCACATCAGCAAAATGCCTTTCGCCACGTGAGGTAACATTCACAGGTTCCAGAGATTAGGAGATGGATATCTCTGGGGCCATTATCCAGGCTACAGCATGGGGTAAAGAGATCTGCTTAAGTTGACACCATAAGGAAGAAGCCAGGATGGATGGTAGATACACGGCTGCTCCTGTGTAGCTACCATCTGGGTGTCTGCTGAGGCCTGTCATTCAAAATTATGTAAAATTGAATCCAGCCCCCATCCCAGGTTCTGTGAGAAGTTAAATGTGCTCTGTTTAACTACTGATGGGCTAGCTCCTCCATTGTATCTTCTCAAGGTCACCTCTCCCCACACTCTCTGAGTTCCTGCTGCCATTGAATTCCTAATCCTACGTGCATTTGAACTCCTACAGCCATTCTCTTCTCTTGGTTCCTTGTCTTCTCCCATTCTGCGCTGATCCAGTTCTGGGACTCAGCCCATTTCCTTGATTTACCTGAAACCACTCAAAGAGGCAATTACTGTCACTCATGCATATGTTCATTCATTCATTCATTCATTCAGGGTTGTCCAGAGGGACTGAGTCCCAGTTACCCTTAGAAGTAACTGACTTGCTAACACACCACGTATTTATTTCTATCCCTTCTCTTTCTCACTTTCATCATCTCTTTCTCACTTTCATACCCCACTATCAGCATTTCTCAAGATTACTTCCCAAATGAATTACTTGCATGCAAATTCTCACCATAGGGTCTGCAACTGGAGCAACTCAAACCAAGGCAGTAGGCAAAATCAGTCCATTAGAATAAGCAACATCAACAAGGAGACAGTCTCCAAAAAGAACCTGTGATCATGCACTTGTACTTCCAGGAAGTGGGTAGGACCCCACGGCGCCTTTAGTCAGGGATACCCTTACATGTGAAAACAGAAGGTTCTGGAGGGATGCTTTTTTTTCCCATTCTCACCAAAAAAATGCCTCCTACACCCATCATTCCCTGAAGTCTTTTAATGGGAAACAGTGTTTCGTTTTGTTTTTATAGATTACTGTGGTTTAAATTTATTTATTTTACTTATTTATTTTTGGCTGCGTTGGGTCTTCGTTGCTTGCACGGGCTTTTCTCTAGTTGCAGCGAGCGGGGTCTACTCTTCGTTGCGGTTCACGGGCTTCTAATTGCGGTGACTTCTCTTGTTGCAGAGCACGGGCTCTAGGTGCACAGGCTTCAGTAGTTGTGGTGCACAGGCTCAGTAGTTGTGGCTCATGGGCTCAGTAGTTGTGGCGCACAGGCTTAGGTGCTCCACGGCATGTGGGATCTCCCTGGATCAGGGCTCAAACCCGTGTCCCCTGGATTGGCAGGCAGATTCTTAACCACTATGCCACCAGGGAAGCCCGAAACAGTATTTTTTTAATTACCCAAATATATATCTAGCTTCCAAAATCTCCCAGAGTATACAGTATCTCATTTCACACAAAGCCATAGTTAAGGGATATTTGATCCCCTCCTGAGAAGAGACTTTAATGCAGGGAGGGGTGTGGACACATGAGATGCAGTCAGGTGAAGTAGAGGAAGAGGACAAAGAAGGAAGCCAGTGTGCACTTCCCCTCATTCCCCAGGACCAGCACTGGAGTGGCTCACATCTGCATGAACTGTGATCAGAACTCCCAGCCCCACCCTGAGTAGATTCCTAAATTTTCCCTGGAGGAGTAAACATAGTAAGGAAAACCACAGTAGGACAGAGAGTCCCATGAGGACACCCCGCTTTGCGGGGGTTAAGCAAAGGCCAAAAATATCTCTGGGACTTGCCTTTTAACAACTTCTTTTCCCAACTTCAGCTCCAGATCTTCATCTGCTGAAAAGACCTGGGGGAGGGCTTCCCTGGTGGCGCAGCAGTTAAGAATCCGCCTGCCAATGCAGGGGACACGGGTTCGAGCCCTGGTCTGGGAAGATCCCACATGCGGCGGAATAGCTAAGCCCGCGAGCCACAACTACTGAGCCCAAGTGCCACAACTACTGAAGCCCGCACGCCCAGAGCCCATGCTCCGCAACAAGAGAAGCCACTGCAATGAGAAGCCCGCGCACCTCAACCAAGAGTCGCCATAAATAAAAAGACCTTGGGGAGATGTCTCTGTGGAGGGACTTCTAGCTGAATGGGATCCTCTAGACCTAGTTACATCTTCTGAGCTCCTTTCCAGCTGATTTGCATCCTGGTCATTCACTACTCAGGTGCAAGGGCTGGTAATTCCAGCTTTTCCAGGGAATAAAGGGAACAGGACCCAGAGTCAGGAGAAGTGATTTCTGGTGCTAATTCTCACCTTCTGATGACAGAGTTGCTGATGTGCCCTTGGAGAATCTAGCCTGTCCCCTGGGATCCTTCCTCCTGTAAGTGACATCTAGCTGTGCTCAGTGTTGATCAGAACATTTTCAGGCACAACAGACAGAACTCGATGAAAGGCCTACCCTGGGTTGTGTAAGCGGGAAGGACAGGATGCCTCGGCGTGACAGATCCAGGACTGCATGCATGTTGTCAGGACCACTGTTTTCTCTCTCGCCACCTCTTAGTGATGCTGCTCCCTGGGTGCTGGCTTAGTGTCCATGACCTCAGAAGGGCTTTTTCCACATAGCAGGGAGGATGGCCACTCACAGCCCCAGGTTCAAATCCTTCCAGCATCTCAGAGGCAGGAGGCTTTTTCGTGGTTTCTATAGAACAGTCCCAGTAACGGCTCTAATTGGCCTGGCTTGGTCATGTGTTCACTTCTGAACCAGTCTCTGTACCCAGCTGCGTCGTGTGCCCACATGTGGCTGAAGTTGGGCCAGGTGGCGGGGCGCAAGGTGTGTTATCAGCGGAAGGGGCACGAGGAAAATCATGCCAGGCAGCCAAAATCCATGGCTACCTCGGCCCCCAGCTTGCCTGCGTGGGTCGGATAGCCATGGTCCATGGTGGATGATGGGGGACAAGGGTGAAACAGAAGCCAGGGAAAGGATGAAAATAAGAAAGAGTGAACCCAGAGGGTGAAGAGCCCGTAAAGGTGAAAATACTCCTCTTATCCTTGGGAAGCAGTAGTTTCAAACAGGAGAAACCTCGCCTCCCTGGGCAGGGAGTCCAGAGTCACATCACACCTCCAGAAGCAACTCGGAGTGCCTTTAGTGGGGACAGTACCTCCACGATCTCACGCTGCAAAAATACAGATGGTAGTTGTGGACTCACAGAACTTGTCCGAGGTTCTATAGAAGCAAGGCCTGAGACGGGGATTCTTGGTAGGAGTGTTCTCGGGAGAAGAGGAATGAGGAAAGCCGGAGAGGACAGAGGAAAAAGCCAAGAAAGATGTGGTGCAGCTGAGTTCTAACCTCAGCCTGATCCCGCAGGGAGCTCTATAGCACTAATGGCGCCAGAGTTGTCTGGCCTTGAGACAAGGGACTAGGCTTTTGCACCCCGTATCTGTCAGTCATTGGCTGGGGGTCATCTCCACAGGGAAGGCAGTCATTTCTAGGCAGCCCAGGGCTCTGAAGGAGGAAACAGCTGAGAGCCGTGAGCAGCCGGCACTCACAGCTGCTGGGGGAAGTGTGGCCAATTAAAGGGGATTGGGTGGGCCCCCTAGAGGGCTGCTGTAAGGTAATGTATTTCAAGTGCCCATCAAAATGCTGGGAGTTATCACCATCATTTTATCTCTGTTGTACAAAAGTAATAGTAAACATTACATAACGCGTGGTTCTCTGCCAGATGCTGCGCTCAATAATGTAAGCATGCATAGGCAGTAGGAGTCTAGACAGATGTAGGTTCATATCCTGTTCCAGTGCTGCCCTGGACTAGTTTTGTGATTTGGGGTGCGTAATTTAACCCCTTTGAGCCTGAAAGGGTTCCTGAACCCAATTCCAACGTGTGTGCGTGCATGTGTGTGTGTGTGTGTGTGCGCGCTTCCCACACCAACAAACTCAATTTTGACACTATCTACCAGGAGATAGAATCGGATTCCACAGGTAAAGGGTTCAGTCCCACAAGACTGCCCTTCACCTCAGATGCCAGTTGTAAGCCAAGACTGTTACCTGTGCTTCTGACTGACTGGCTCTAAATCAGAGGTCCCCATGACCCCCTCCTTGGGTTTGATTAATTTGCTAGAAGAGCTCACAGAACTCAGGAAAACCCATTTACTCACTAGATTGTCAATTTCTTACAAAGGATATCAAAAGATACGAATCAACAGCCAGATGAAGAGATACATGGGGTGAGGGCCCCAACAAGGAGCTTCTGTTCTTGGAAAGCTTGGAGCCTGGCTCAGTGGCACGTGGAAGTGTCTGGTTCACCAATGCAGCTCTCCAAAATCCCTCCTTTTTTGGTTTTTTTGGAGGCTTCATTACATAGGCATGATTGATTAACTCATTGGCCACTGGGAATTGAATCAACCTCCAGCCCCTGTCCCTTCCCTGGAAATCAGGGAGTGGGACTGAAAATTCAAACCCTCTAGTCCTGCTTGGTTGCCCTGGCAACCAGCCCCCATCCTTACTTAGATGCTTTACAGAAGCCACCTCATTAACATAAACCCAGCTATGGTGGAAAGGGCTTGTTATGGGTAACAAGACACCCATTTCACCTTCCTGGCTCCGAAGCAGTTTTGGGGTTTTTTTGATTTGCTTTGTTTTTTGTTTTTGTTTTGTTTGTTTTGTTTTGTTTCAGGAATTAAGGACGAGAGACCAAATATTGTAACAAAAGATGCTCCCATTGCTCTTATTGTTCAGGAAATTTCAAGGGTTTGGGGAGCTGTGGATGAAGACCAAATATATCTGAGAAATATACTTTGATCCTCTGAAGGACCTAATTATATATATTTCTTATAAATCACAATATTGCAAAGCCTCAGAGTCTAATCCATAAAATGGGCTAATAACCAGAGCTACCTCTTGGAGCTGTTGCGAGGATGATGCGAGATCATCCCTGAGATGCTTTTGGTGCATTGCTTGGAGGAGAGGAAGCTCTCAAGTAATTCTTAGTTATTTTTAGCTTCTGAGGCCAGACCGTCTAAAAGACCAGAGCTTTAGCTCACAGACACGTGGAGGTCACTGACTTATTTCACAAAGACAGGAGTAAGAATTTGCATTATGTACAAGATTAAGCCAACGGTGATTAAGGGATCAAATCTGTTTTCAAAAAGACAATGTGAAAGCACAGCCTGAGCCTGTCTGGGGATGGAAAGTGCGGGCCTTGGTAGTGGTTCCTCTGGTCCACGCAGATCACTGCTCGGAACCAAGGGGACTCAACCTTAAGCTTCCACGAAGACTTGTCAGCCTGAGGTCACTACCTCTCGCGTGGTGGATCAGCTTTTCCTGCCTGTAACCAAAGAGGATGTATGTCCTGGTACAGATTAGCTCAGGCTCTGCCGTCAGACAAACCCGGGGTGTGCCCTTGCTCTGCACCCTAACAGCTGTGTGGCTATGAACACGGCCTCGCTAAGTTTCATTTCCTTCTCAGTTAATAGAGGAAAATAATATCTGCATCTAGGGTTATGGTAGAGAATTAAATGATATTTGTAAACACTTAAATCAGTGCCTGCTTCCAAAGAGCAGCTACTATTGTTGTTATCGATGTTTATTTGTTCAACTAATATTTACTGACCCCCTATTATGTGTCAGCACTGTTCTTGGTAGTGGGAAGATTTTGACAGGAAAAAACATGATGTTTCTGCTCTTAGGGAGCTTCCAGTGAGAAGAGACAGTTAACAAATAACCAAGAAAAACCCCAGGGTGTGGGATGAATGGGAGATTGGGATTGACATATATATACTATTGATACTAAATAGTATCAATGTATAAAATAGATAACTAATTAGAACCTACTGCGTAGCACAGGGAACTCTACTCAATGCTCTGTGGTGACCTAAATAGGAAGGAAATCCAAAAAAGAGGGGAATATATGTATACGTACAGCGGATTCACTTTGCCATACAGCAGAAACTAACACAACATTGTAAAGCAACTATACTCCGATAAAAATTAATTTAAAAAAAAGAAAAACCCCAGAGTGGTTAAGTGTTATGCAGGGAATTAAAATAGGATATGTGATAGCACTGAGCCAGATTATTTAGTCTAGACTCTACTTTAGAAAGGCCTCTCTGAGGAAGTGAGGTTCAGGTTGAGATCTGAAAAACAGGATAGCACCAATGAGGCAATGATGTGGGGAAAGGAGATTCCAGGCCCAGAAAGCAGCTAGTGCAAAGGTCCAGAGATGAAAATGAGTTGTGAGTGATTAGAGCAAGGTCAGAATGTTTGAGGGACGCACAAAACTCAGGTAGCTGGAGTATAGTAAGAGAGGGTGGTGGACAGGTGAGAGGTGAGCTTGGGACAGTAGACAGAAGGGACCATTTAGGATTTTTCTAAGTCAGGTGAGGAGGTTGGGTCTTAATCTAAATGGAATAGAAAGCAACAGGATTTTAAGCCAAAAAGAGACATAATTTGAAATAAGCTTTTAAAAGTTCACCTGGATAATTTCATCCAGTATTTAAAGAAGTAATAATACATCCTATATATATTTCAGAAAATTGAGGATGCAGGAACACTCCCCAGTTCATTAGATGAGGCTGGTATTATCCTAACAACAAAGCCAGACAGACATCATAAGAAAACTAAAGACATGAATATCGATGCAAAAATTCTTAACAAAATATTAGCAGTCTGAATCCAGCAACATGTCTTTAGTGACTTTTCCTCTGATCCTCCAGCTGCAGTCTTCCAGACCTCTCTCTTCCAGCTTCACCCAAGGTCTAATTCCAATATTTGGCCTATTAAATCTTGAATACATGTAAAAAATGCATTTGACAAAATGCAACACCATTCCTGATAAAAGCTCTCAACGAAATAGGAAAAGAAGGGAACTTCCTCAGTCTGAAAAGGGGTATCTGTGAAAAACCTACAGCTAACTTCATACTTAATATGAAACACTGATTGGTTTACCCCTGAGATCAGGAACAAGGCGAAGATGCCCCCTCTCATCGGGCCTATTCAATATTGTACTAGAAGTTCTACTCAATGCAATAAGGCAACAAAAAGAGATAAAACACATCCAAATTGGAAAGAACAAAGTAAAAAACTGTCTTTATTTACGAATGACATGAAAATCCTAAGGAACCTATCAAAAAACAAACATACAAGCAAACAAACCCAAAGTACTATGACTAATAAATTCAATGACTAACAATCCAATTTTTAAATGAGCAAAGGATTTGAACAGACATTTCACCAAAAACGACTTCCAAATTGCTATTAAGCACATGAAAAATGCTTAACATCACAAGGAATTAGAGAAACACAAATTAAAACGAAAATGAGATACTACACACCTACTAGAAGTATCAAAAAGACTGACGATACCAAATGTCGGCAAAGATATACAGCCACTGGAACCCTCAAACATTGCTGGTGGGAACATAAAATAGTACAGACACTTTAGAAAATATTTTGGCAGTTTCATAAAAAGTAAATCATGCACTTACCACACAACCCAGTAATTCCACTCCTAGACGTCTACCCAAGGTCACAACTTTGTTAACTTTTAATTCAAGAAGGTGTCTGAAAAATAAGGACTATGGTTATTAATTAATCCTACTAAGAAGCATTGTTCCTATGGATTGATTTGGAAACCTATAATACGAGACAAATTTACTAACCCTTCCCCCAACCATGACTTAAATCAACTATACTCCAATAGAAAATAAACATTTTTTAAATAAATAAGTAAATAAAGTAAATGTAGGGCTACAGGCGTTATTTTTAAAGTGTTAGAATGCTTGACTTTGGTTACTGGTTCCTATAAACTTGTCCAGTAACCCTCTTTAATGTCATGAGCACAGATGTCCTGTTCCCTTTCATAGTTCTTCAGCCATGGGAACACCAAGATTAAAAGTCCAGCATTCAGGGGGCCTCCCTGGTGGCGCAAGTGGTTGAGAGTCCGCCTGCCGATGCAGGGGATACGGGTTCGTGCCCCGGTCTGGGAGGATCCCATATGCCGCGGAGCGGCTGGGCCCGTGAGCCATGGCCGCTGAGCCTGCGCGTCCGGAGCCTGCGCGTCCGGAGCCTGTGCTCCGCAACGGGGGAGGCCACAACAGTGAGAGGCCCGCATACCGCAAAAAAAAAAAAAAAAAAAAAAAAGTCCAGCATTCAGGAAAAAAAAAAAAAAAAGGGACTTCTCTGGTGGTCCAGTGATTAAGACTCCAAGCTTCCACTTCGGGGGGGCATGGGTTCAATCCCTGGTCGGGGAACTAAGATTGCACATGCTGCGTGATGCGGCCAAAAAAAAAAAAAAAATTCCAGCATTCTCCATGAGCGCTGGTTCTTTCTCACTTGAATTCTGTTTGCCCAGAGTGGAGAGCACCACTCCCGAGGCGGGGTATGGCTTTGGAGGAGAAAGACTAACCAGGGCTGTTGTCTGCGGTTGCCCGTGCCATGCCCTCTCACTGGGGAACATTTTGACGTGATCTAACCGCAACTCTTAGATGACCCACAGAAACTATCTAGATTCGGTAAATTCACAAGCATTCCCCCTAACCCTCCAAATTAGTCTTCCTCCTTTTTCTCTCTGGCTATGCCTCCTTCGTCTTAAGACCATTGATAGAAGAGTTGTGAAGCCTGAGTTTGAAGCCTCGTACACTAGCTAATGAGCTACGCGGCCTTATTCTAGTTCTGGGACTCAATGAGCTTATTTGTAAAGGAAGAATGGAACAAAGTGAGTGGTTCTTAACCCTGGCTGCATGTTAAAAGTACTGGAGGAGTGTTTAAAAATTGCTAATGTCCTGGCCAGACCCCCAGACAATTTATAAATTACCCATTATTCTTTATTCTTTATGGTATAAATAATTCCAAAATCTGTAAAACAAAGAATGTAAAGACAAGAAAGTTTGCAAGTTTCAAACTGTCTTCTTCCAGGAATTCCCTGGCGGTTCAGTGGTTAAGACTCCACACTTTCACTGCTGAGAACTGGCTGGGGAACTAAGATTCCACAAGCCACGTGCCATGGCCAAATAAATAAATAAATAAATAAATAACAAATCGTCTTCTTCCCATTTTAGCCACAGTAATTCTAAGCCCCCTGTGATGTTTCCCATCTCAGCACCCAGCACCATCTAAAGACCCTGGAGCATCCTCAACTCTGCTCTTTCATGCCTATATGCCTAAGGCATCAGCAAATCCCACTGGCAAGACCTTCAAAACATAGCCCTAGTCTGACCTTTACTTACCACTCTTTTTCAAGCCACATTTATCTCTTTCTTGGGTCTGGCTTCAACACCTGTTTGCTTTGTGACCCATAAAAGGAGGCAGCTGGCCCAGCTAACCTCTGAGGTCCCTGCTAGACCCAAGAGTCTAGATAGTCTAACCCACAGGAGGGAGTGGACGCTGAGTAAGCACTCGCTATGCACCAGGTGCTCTCCTTTTGCTATTCATTTCATCCTCATACCAACCCAGTGAGGCAGGTATCATTATTCCCCCTTTGAAGAGACAAGGCGCCTGAGACTCAGATGCTTCTGGCTGCCAACCCAGGGCCCCCACCACTTGCTTCCTTGTTAACCGAGCCTGATTTTTGTCAGGGGTGGCAATGAGTCCAGCTCCTAGTGAGTCAGCAAGTCAAGATTTAGTCAAAGCCGGTTTTGGTGACCATGCTCTGCTTTACTTGTAGTTGGTACACGTGCGGGCATGAGAGATACAAGGGGAGGGCAGTTGGGGGGTCCTGGGAAAGTATTTTCTCCCTCATGAGAGAAAAAGGAGCGGAAGAGAAAGCCCCTGATGCCTCATTCCTGCTGTTTCCGGCTCTGGATGTTATCAGGAGAGGAGGAGAAGCTGGAGGCTTTGTCAGTTTATGGCAGTTGCGGGGGGGGGGGGGCGGCGATGGGATGTGTCTGAGGATGCAGGAGGAAAGGATGGGAAGTTTGGTCCTTGATGGTCTCACTGAGCCTGGTACTGCCTACCTCTGGGGCTTCTTCTCCAGCAAATCACAAATGTCCTTATAAATGAAGGCAGGCTAGTCGAGAATCCTGTCACGTGGTACCCAACGCATCCTGACACAGAAATAACTTGCCAAGGACACGCAGCTAGGAAATGGCAGCACCAGGCTGCAAAGCCGAGTCTGTCTTCTGTCTGCCTGTCTGCAAAGCCAAAGTGGACAGGCTCTCACCTCTGCCCCGCCCCCAGTTTAATTCCAACTCTGCAACTCTGAGAGAGGATGGGCTTGAACAAGCATGCAAGGGCTTCCCAGACACAGCTGATGCTGGACCCAGATCTCAACACAGCTGCTCCTCTCACCCTCCTGGGCGGACACTTCCTGAAGGTCGGCCCTGTGGGAGTCAGGTTCCCCCCTCAGTGTTGTGGAGGCTGTTGTCAAGGGCCGTCATAATAAACAACAAGACTCGTCACTCATCTGCCTTCGTGGCACCCCCTTCATTTCACTGTGCTTATGTCTGGAGCTTGATACACTCCACTCGCCTGTTTTCTGGAATTGGGGCTCAACAGGTAGGCCCTTCCCCCAAACCAGCATGTTCTCATCAGGGGGCCTCAGAAATCAAGCTACGCACTTTGTACTGGACTCAGAGGGCTCAGGGGAGGATGAATGGAATGTCCTCTCTCCCTACTCCTGGCCTAACCCTGCACCCCAATAGGCTGGCCTACAGGTGTTGAAGCAAATAGATCTGAGGGCTGCCAAAAGATTCGGCCACCTTCAACTGTCTGTCCCACTGACCTGCTCCAGCATGAGAAATCCCTACCCTTAGTCCTAGGATATAGTAGTATTTCCAGACTGTACCTTTTACAAAACAAATACATTACTTAATAGGGATAGCAAATCAGTTTCCTTGCTATACATGAGACTTTTACATGTTGCTTCCATTTATATGGAGGTAAAACCTACCTCTGTTTGAAACTGCATACTTTTAACATGTGATTTCTTGTTATCTGTTTCTCTTTCTCAATAGTCTGTAAGCTCTACGAGTGTGAGAGGGCTTATATTTTTTTTACTTGCTATTGTAGTCTGAGCAGCTAGTGTGGTGCCTGGCATTTGATAGGCAGTTAATACATATATACGGAAGGAATAAATGAATTGCAGTATAACGGAGAGGGAAAGGAAGGTAAAGAAGTGGAGACAAGTGTAAGAACTCTTTGAAGGAGATTGGCTGAGAGGAGAGAGAATGGGTATGGTTAAAGGAGGGCACAAAGGGCAGGGAGATTGTTAATGGGACACAGGCAGGAGGAAGGGATGGGAGAGAAGTAGGATTTTCAAGTCAGCGCTGTCCATTGCCAACCCCAGGTGGTATCGTTTACATGGCATTACATGTGGATGACACCTGCTATGGCTGTGTGATGCAGTGGCCCAGTTGCATATAAGAAAGAAGTGATCATTGATGGAGAGGAAGATAGAGCCAGGATCTAGAGCATAGGTGCAGTACTCATCCTTTGAGACTGGATAGAGGAATATATTAGGGGTAAAGTGGGAGGCAGGAAATAAGGACAGTTTTTGCCCAACAACCTAATTTTTTGGTCACCTAGGAGATGAAGCCATCCCACTATGAGAGAGCTGGGCTGTGTGAAAGGCTTAAGGAAAGTGATGAGGGTTTGTAAGGGAAGAGAGAGTTGACTAAAGACAAGTAAAAGGTCTGGCACAAACAGAGGACCCTGGCAGATCTGGGATCATCAAAGAGAAAGAAAAGGAGGCTGGGAAACACAGTGGGGGAAGAGCTGAAGGCTGGAAGGGTGTCTTCCATGCACAGACTCTGATCCACAAATGGTGACAAAACTACTTTTATGTAAGTTGTCAGGGCTCAGAAAGCATTGTCCTATTGGAACTATTGTTTACAGTGATTCAGTTCTCCAGCCAGCAACCTGCCAAAGCCCATTTATTCTTCAAAGTCCCTGAGGTCATGAGCTAATGCTATATTAATACTTCAATATCACCTCCCATGATTACTAATTAACAACCTTTTAAGGGAAAATGTATTCCAAGTTACAGATCGGTAGAACTGGAACACTTCTGCCCACCACCGTCCATCTCTGAGTCTCTCCCCCAGCATCCCTGCCCAACATGTGCTAAGAGACTTGGTCAGCCTTCAGAGACAGCCCCTTTGGTGGAACCAAGCCTCTATGTACCGAGAACTTGTTAGTTGCATTCATTGAACCAGGCACTGGACCTGTATGCACTTGTAAAGGGACCAAGAGCTCCCCCAGGAGTTCTGAATTGCACACTACTGGCAGTGCCATCGCTCATGCTTGGGGGAGGACAGCGTTTAAAAAGGGCACTTTCTCAGACAAGTCTCTCTTTGATGGAGAGGTCATTACTATGTCATAACACTTGACCATTGAAAGGGCCTTTAGACTTTGATCCAGCAGTTCTATTTCTAGAAATCTCCCTGGTTGAAATACCAGCACAAAGGTGCAAAGATAATACTCAAAGCTGTTCACTGCAGTATTATTTGTAATTAATAAAAGCTGGAGGGCTTCCCTGGTGGCACAGTGGTTAAAAATCCACCTGCCAATGCAGGGGACACGGGTTCGAGCCCTGGTCTGCGAAGATCCCATGTGCCGCGGAGCAATTAAGCCCATGCACCACAACTACTGAGCCTGTGCTCTAGAGCCCGTGAGCCACAACTACTGAAGCCCGCGTGCCTAGAGCCCGTGCTCCACAACAAGAGAAGCCACCGCAATGAGAAGCCCATGCACCACAACGAAGAGTAGCCCCCGCTTGCCGCAACTAGAGAAAAGCCCGCGTGCAGCAACGAAGACCCAACGCAGCCAGAAATAAATAAATAAATTTTAAAAAATAAAAAAATAATTTAAAAAAAGCTGGAAACATGCAAATATTCGTCAACGGGGGAAAATGAGTAAATTAATTTTGGTAACTTTGTCCCACTGTATAGTGGCCCACAATGTGACCCTTAAAAGAATATGATAGATCTACATGTATTAACATGGTATATAATCGATATATTCATGATACATAATTGATGAAAAAAGTGGGTTTGAAACAGTATGTGTGATAGGAAATTAGATATAGCTACATAACAAAAGATGCACATGTTAAAATGTATATATGTATACATGATTACAAAAGTACATATTAAAAAATACCATGTAGGATGAGCCTCTAATTATTAATAATGGTTACCTTCAGGGGAAGGACTAGTGGAGGAGAAATGGAACTTCCATACTTTCTACATTACAGAGTTGCCAGAACTTCTTTACAATGAGCATGAATTACTTCTACATTAAAATAGCTTTTGAACTAATCTTTACAGATATTAGACACTGTAAATATGTTAGTGCACCATAAATTAATCTATAAATAGATTGTTCTCCCAATGAAAATTCCACAGGGTCTTTTTTTGGAATCTCACAAGCTGATTCTAAAGTTCATATGGAAAAATAAACATACTAGAATAACCAAAAATTTTCTGAAAAGGAAAAGAAATGAGAGGAGACAAACCCTAGCAGGTATTAAAATGCACTGTCAAAACTACAATAATTAATAGACTCAGCTGGAGAGTAACCCGTGAAAAGACAGGCAGATCAATTCAATACAAAAGAGCCCAGAAATAGATACAAATGCTTGCGAAAATTTGCTATGGGATAAAGGTGTCCTTTCAAACCAGTGAGGAACAACAAGTCCTTCAATAAACAGTATTGGGGGCTTCCCTGGTGGCGCAGTGGTTGAGAGTCCGCCTGCCGATGCAGGGGACACGGGTTCGTGTCCCGGTCCGGGAGGATCCCACATGCCGCGGAGCGGCTGGGCCCGTGAGCCATGGCCGCTGAGCCTGCGCGTCAGAGCCTGTGCTCCGCAACGGGAGAGGCCACGGCAGTGAGCGGCCCGCGTACCGCAAAAAATAAAAAATAATAATAATAATTTATAAAACAGTATTGGAACAACTGGGTTGCCAGCTTGGGAGAAAAAAGAACTGAATCCCTCATTTGATCCCTACCTAATAAATTCCAGGTGACTCTAGATATAAATGTTAAAGAGAAAAACTATAAAAGTACTAGAAAAAAGTATGAGCGAATATGAGCATATTTTATAATAAAGGAATGGAGAGTAGGACTCAGACATCTTTGGGGGCCATTACTCTGCCTGCCCCAAAAGGTACCACTGAGCTGGTGCCTCTTCTACCCCGGGCACTGAGGACATAGGAGGACAGTAGCCACATAACCCTTGCCTCATAGAGTTCATATTCCAGCTGCGGGCATTACAGAGCCCAAGCTCATTCTGCTCACTGCACGACAGGCCCGTAAATTAGGAGACAAGCTGTTGCAACAAGGAATAACGCTTTTAATCAGAAAGCTAGCCGACCGAGAAAACACACCAGCGTCTCAAAAAAACCATCTTCCCTCAGTCCGAATTCCGGGCTCCTCTTATACAGAAGAGGGGGAGGGGGCGGGGCCACCGCAGCGCCGACCAATGGCTGAGCGGGGCAGCTACAGCTCGCGCCTGCCCCACCCCTATTACAGGGGGAGGGAGGCAATAAACAAAAACACAAATAAAATAAATCATGTTAGATGGTGATCAGTTCTATGGAGAGGTACAGAGCAGGAAAGGAGGCAAAGGTGAGTTGAGGCTGGGTGAAGGGATTTAGAGCCAGGAAGCCCTCACTGGGAAGGGGACACTGGTCTGGAGGAGGAAAGGGAGCAGCTGCGCAGACACCTGGGGGGAAGAGCATTCCAGGTAGAGGGGACAGCAAGTGCAAAGGCCTTGAGGCTGGAGTGCCTCTGATACATTCCCAGAGCAGAAGGTGACAAGTGGGGCTGGCGGAGGGTAAGAGAGATGGTAGGGAAAAAGGCCAGAGAGAGTCGGGAGGAGGTCTTTTCCTTGGAGTGAGATAGAGCCTCTGGAGGAACCTGAGCAGAGACTAACAAGATCTGCCTTCCTAAAATTCTGTTCAAATGCAAGGCAGGAAGCCAGGAGGTTATCACAGTAATCACGGTAGAAAGTGATAACGTGGTTCACGGTACCAGCAGTGGAGGTGAACAGGAGCAATGTGATTTTATGATATGACAGGATATGACAGGATATGACATACAGCCAGAGCTACAGACAGATTGTAGGATGTGAGAAAACTGATAAGTCAAGAGTGACCCTAAGCGTTTTGGTCTGTGCAGTTGGAAAGATGGAACTGCTGCCATCACTGGAGAAAGAGGTTCAACAGAGAAGTGAATTTGGGGGCGATAATTAGTTCAGTCTGGGAAATGTTAATTTTGAGATTCTATGTTAATGTTAATAAATGTTCATAAAATGTTAATTTTGAGACATCCAGTAGAGCTGCCAAATGGGCAGTTGTAAATCCAAATCTTGACTTCAGGAAAGAGGGCTAGAAGATAAAAATTGGGAGTCAGAGAAATGGCATTTAAAAACGTGAGATTGAACAATGGGTCACTCGTTGGCAAAGCCAAAGTTTGGACCCAGATCTTGGTCCTGCCTTTCTACATTGAAGATTTGAGGTGGAGAACTAGCTGTATTCCTTATCCTTTGTTTCGTCTAGAGAGCAATTAATTTCTATTTTTCTTTTTTTAGTAGGAAAGTATTTCATGTTCAATTTAGAGCCCAGACACCAGATAATAAACACCCAAAATGTAAATGACCTATAATCTCATTAAGCATAATCGCTCTTAACCATTTGATATATTTCCTTTCAGACTCTTGCTAGTGTATATTTTGATGACACACAATGCCCAAAAAGTATTAGTTGGTTTTGCCTTTTTATAAAAAAAAAAATATGAGAAAGGAAATGCGGGGTCCCTTGGGAGACTCACCTGGTGAATATCCATCCATGAAAATATCATTACTCTCTCCAAGGCAGGCTTTCTGCCCAAGATGCCTCGTTTTGCACAAGGATGGTCAGTGCTTCCCCTTGGGCTGTGTGGCCACTCGGCTCTGCCGTCTGCTGAGCAGATGAGGAGCCTGGCTTTCTGACGTGTACCTGTGGCACCTGGTGGATAAACACATAAATGGGCGCTTGGCTGGTGTGACTGTCTTGTGTATAACACGCCTCACCGCCACGGGGCTTCCACCCATAGTTGGGTAAGTGAGAGGCTCGTTCTGTGGCAGCAGGAAATTTACTTCCTTACACAGACTGTGAGGTTCAGCAAAGGGTATTCAGCAGCGGTTTCACAGTGGAGAAAACCCCTGGGAATTCATTTTGTCTTTTCAGCTCCCAGAACATCTCATTCAGAGAGGAACTGTCATCTTTCTATTCCTGACCTAGTACTAAGGCTCAGAACCAGTGACCTGCCTGCATTTTGCTTGAATTTCTTGCAAACTGTGAGGCCGAAGAGAGAGCAGCTGCTCTAAATACTGATTTGCAAAGGGAGTACAGGGTGAGGGGCAAAATCTGGCCCCTCAACTGCTCCCACACACACACCTTCCCCACTCCATGCCCCATCCTTCCAGCTGCTCCCACCAGGACAAGGGGAAACTGTGACACGACCACAGGGGCCCCAGAGTCAGGATTTTTATCACCATGGAGGTCAGTCATCTCTTACAAC
Source organism: Mesoplodon densirostris (assembly GCF_025265405.1). Taxonomy (NCBI): domain Eukaryota; kingdom Metazoa; phylum Chordata; class Mammalia; order Artiodactyla; family Ziphiidae; genus Mesoplodon; species Mesoplodon densirostris. The sequence goes on from NC_082668.1 coordinate 56,196,693, forward strand.
AATGCCCGTAAGACACAGCCTCACTCACCCCTGCCAGAGCCTGACATCATGTGCTGATAAAAGCACAGATTTTTGTTTTAAATATTCTTTTTTTTTTTCCACGCTGTGTGGCGTATGAGATCTTAGTTCCCTGACCAGGGATCAAACCCGTGCCCTCTACATTGGTAGGGTGGAGTCTTGACCACTGGACCACCAGGGAAGTCCTATTCTTGCTTTTTGACCAAGTAATCCTACTTTTTAATATATATATATATTTATTTATTTATTTTTGGCTGCATTGGGTCTTCGTTGCTGCGGGAAGGCTGGGCTTTCTCTAGTTGCAGTGAGCAGGGGCTACTCTTCATTGTGGTGCATGGGCTTCTCATTGCGGTGGCTTCTCTTGTTGCAGAGCACAGGCTCTAGGCACGCAGGCTTCAGCAGTTGCGGCTCGTGGGCTCTAGAGCACAGGCTCAGTAGTTGTGGCACACGGGCTTAGTTGCTCCACAGCATGTGGGATCTTCCCGGACCAGGGCTCGAACCCATGTCCCCTGCATTGGCAGGTGGATTCTTAACCACTGCACCGCCAGGGAAGTCCCAAAACCACAGATTTTAGAGGCAGCATACCTGGGCTCAAATCCCACCTTGATCAAGTTACTTAATCCCAGACTTGGTTTTCACACCTGCAAAATTGGGATGATAATACCCACCTCTCAAGTCTGTGGGGCAAGGCTAAATAAAATGTCTGCAGATCCCCTGGTCCACAGTAGGTCACAGCAAATGTTATTTCCTGCTCCTGTTCATGGAGACCAGCCTTGTTGACATGGATTCCCTCTCTGCATCCTCCTTCTGGGGACACACTTCTCCTTTAGCATCTTCAATAGTGTTCTAGAGAGGGAATCACACGTCATTACCTTGACATTTGCAGTTGATACTAAAATAGATGTAAGGTGAAGTGCTGAGACTCAAAGTCACAATTCAGGGCCTAAAGAGGGTTCAAAATGAAAATGACCTAGAGGAAGAAGTTAATTTGGGAAAATGTGAGTAACTCTCTTCAGGGGGAAGTGTAGACGCTCTCCCAAGTTGCCTCAACAGCACCAGTCGGGGAGGAAGGCGGAGTGTGGCCAGCCTGGGTATTGAAAAGTTGCTCCTGTCCCGGGGTCTGAGGGGTCTCGAAGGGTGAGAACTGCTGAGGCCTCCAGGCCTCCAGAAGAATCATGCGTGTGGGTCCCGAGAGGAATGCCTGAGCCCCACTATTATGAATGGCTTCATCAGGTAATGTCACTGTCATTTCAGAGTCCTCCCAGAGGAAATGGGGAGGCAGGAGATAAGCCATCTCATCCTTTTCCACTTAGGCGTCGCTAGAAGATACACAGTGGAGAGCAGTAGGGAATATAAAAGCAATTTCAACTTAAAATCAAAGCTTCTAGTTTCAAGATGATTTCTACAAATGAGTATTAAATACAACGGGACAGGTGGGATAAAGGCCGACTCCTCAACATGGCGTGCTATGCCCTGTGTCCCTCCTATGTCTGCCCCCTACCAGCTGCCCAGAACTTTATTCACATCCTAGAACATGTGTCTCTCACACTTGTGCACCTCCACAAAAGCCCTTCATTCCTCCTGATCTCAGCTCCAGGGGTGAATACTAGTTGTGTCCATGGCCAATCTCAGTGCTCCCATTGTCATGATGGTCATTGGTTTGGGTGTGAGCTTGTAACACAGATCTGGCAAAGAGATGAAAGGGAAATGTGCTGGGGGAAGAGGGGATTCTGGGAAAAGTTTTCCCACTAATTAAATGTTATTTATCTTTTTTTTTTTGGCCGCACTTTGCACTTGTGGGATCTTAGTTCCCCGACCAGGGATTGAACCTAGGCCCTCAGCAGTAAGAGTGTGGAGCCCTAACTACTGGACCACCAGGGAATTCCCTTTTCCCACTAATTAAACAGAAAAAGAACATTAAACAAAAAGTTCCTCTCATTCTGAGACATTGTCATGTCTGTGTGTGAAGCCTGGGACCATGGCAGCCACACTGTGACAGGGAGGGAGCTAAGCTGATATAATGAGGACTGCAAAGTGGAAAGATGGAAAGAATCTGTGGTTTTGACAACATTGTTTGAGCCAATGGACTCCTCAGCCGTGGCAGCTGTTCTACCTCAAGACTTCTTGCTAAGTGAGGTAATACATTTTTCTTATAGTTGTAGCCACTTGAGGTTTTTGCTCATTGCCACTAAAAGTGTCCTGATACAAGACTTGAAGTCAATTTTCAATGTTCTAATTTAATCATATAAATAGTCACAAGGCTAAATCGTCTCTCTCTGAATCTTCTAGTTTGTTTTGTGATGGGTTGGGGAAAATTGAGGGCACCATGAAGGAGGAGAAGCACAGTCTTTCTTGGCTGTCTATAAACTGAGACTAGCATGTGCTTGAATGAGTGTTTGTTCCTGCAGAGATGGGTAGTTACTTTTCTACATTTTACTAGGAAGTGTGTATGTATGTGTTTTAAAAATGAGGATGCACTTGGACAATTTTAAAAGATAAGGACACAAGGGAAAACCTAAAGGAGCTTTTTTTGTGTGAGAGGTTTAATGGAAGTCTATACTTGGAGAGTCAAGGCCTTTTTTCTACCATGCACAAGAGCACCTGGCCAATGGGGTGAGTGGGCACAAAAATCCAACTCACTCCTGGCACAGGCTGCACCTACTTGAAGGAAGGGGTGTATTTTTTCTAATCTGCACAAAGGTACCATAAGGGCTAGCGGTAGTCTTATGGGCAATACTGTTTCAAGGCCGGTAACAAAGTATGGCATAGAGGTCATGAAGCAGATAAGAGGATCTATGTCCATGTTTTGCCCACAGCTGCTCTAGAAGTCCAGGAAGTGGACTTCAGCCACAGCAGGAGAGAGCTACTTGAAACAGATGTTCTTGAAACCCTCAGGAGCATACCACTGTGTCTGAAAATTGCTTTAAATATTTCATCACTGACCAGGTGTGATTACATGTGTGCTAGTTAGTTCAAGCATCATCTCTAAGTATGTCAGTTGTCCAAAGTAAGAATATGTGTTCCAGGGGTGATCAGTTGGCCTTACATCAAAAGAGCCATAACAGAGTGTTTCTGATATCAGTCTTTCTTTCACTGCTTTGCTAACTGTAACAGTGAATGTCAGAAATTGCTTTTTTTTTATATAACTTTTTTTTTTTTTGGCTGCATTGGGTCTTCGTTGCTGCATGCAGGCTTTCTCTAGTTGCCGCAAGCGGGGGCTACTCTTTGTTGTGGTGTGCGGACTTCTTATTGCGGTAGCTTCTCTTGTTGCGGAGCACGGGCTCTAGGTGAGCGGGCTTCAGTAGTTGTGGCTCACGGGTTCTAGAGCGCAGCAGGCTTCAGTAGTTGTGGCTCATGGGCTCTAGAGCACAGCCTCACTATTTGTGGCGCACGGGCTTAGTTGCTCCACAGCATGTGGGATCTTCCCGGACCAGGGCTCAAACCCATGTCCCCTGCATTGGCAGGTGGATTCTTAACCACTACACCACGAGGGAAGTCCAGAAATTGCTTTTCAATGATGAAATTAGCAACTTGTTGACTAACATGATTCATGCTTAGAAATGCATTCTCATTTGGTAAAAAAAAAAAAATGATATTTAAGATATGTAGGCTGGACATAATATTTTAGAGACATTTCCCACTCTTTATAGTCAGGAAGAAAGAATCTTGCACCCTGAGGAAGGACTGTTCCTAAATGGTCCCATATCCAGCCATTGTTTCTGAGGATTACTGGTTGCCAAAGCCTAACCTGAACTGAATCCAGCCTCTGGAATGTTGGAGTCATCAGGGCAACTTTAATGGCAGGGAGCTGGAACTTCATTGAAATTACAGGGACCATTTCGGTCCCTGCTGCTTGCTAATAAGTGTTCCTGTAATAAGTATCAGCAGGGGTGGCAGAGTTTGGTCTGAGACTTGTTTTTATTATGAGAAGATTGTGGAGGTCCACTGAAATCTCCCCAAACCATCCCTGAGGTTAGTTTTCAACAGGAAACCATCCTCAGTGGCAATACACAGTGAGGTTCCTTTAGAAAGTTTTCTTTTTATATTTATTTATTATTTAATTTATTTTGGCCGTGCCGGGTCTTAGTTGCGGCATGCAGGATCTTCATTGAGGCATGTGGGCTCCTTAGTTATGGCATGCATGCAGGATCTAGTTCCCTGACCAGGGATAGAACCTGGTCCCCCTGCATTGGGAGCACAGAGTCTTACCCGCTGGACCACCGGGGAAGTCCCCCTTTAGGAAGTTTTGAGAGCAGTGGATTTTGTCCTGGGGGAGCCAGAACATGAGGGACAGAACATGGTGAATGGAAGAGAAAGAACATGGTGATGCTGCATGATCATCTAGTGGACAAACAGATTTCTAAGCACTCGTGAGGCACACCTTTAGAAACTTCCAGAAATAAGTAGAAAGTAAGAGCTGCTGATATCTCACAGTACAGCTGGCTAAGGCTCAAACAATCTTAGTTTGGGCATTAAAAGCAAATGTAACTTCATTTCCTACCTACACACTGGAAAGGTCCAAAATATTAGTTACGTCCAGTGAAACTAAGCACGATTATATACAATACAGCATTTAAAGTGTGTAATGGTTGCAGGTATAAGCCATCCTGGAAAAAATAGTTGGAACAATCCAAGAGCAGAGGTCTTGATCCAAGTTATGGCTTCTGTGAGGTTTAATAGGGACATAGTCCCTTTTCCTCTACTGGGCTTGTGAAGAAGTTTTATCTACTACTTCTGGTGATTTCAGGTGTTATCTTCCTGGGAAGGGGAGGAGAGGAGTGGGTGGTTAAAGCCTGTTGTGTCAAAGGCTTGTCATGGGGACCCTCTAGCTGGTAGTTTCAAATGACAATTACGGAGAAAACTGGGATATTTGGGGGTTCCTGGATTTCCATTTTACCTTACAAGGCCATTTTGATGGGGGGACTGTTCAGAAGCATGGGTACTGCACGGAATGAGAACGTTCACACAGGCCTTTGTGGGGGCTCACAACCACAGATTGACAGGAGATCCCTAGTTGCCTGCCCCATGGAAGGCAAAACGGAACATTGGACAAGTCAACTCACCAATAGGTATTGAGCTCCTTTTAAGTGCCAAGCACTGTGCCAGTCATTGTTACCCAGTCCTACTATGAACAGTCTTGTTAATAGCAAAGGCGAAACAAAACATGTTAGGAGTTGTAAATCAAGTGGGGAACAAAAGCTGATGCCTTGAGTGTTTTTCATTCTAGCCAATTTGTTTGTACCAATAAGTAGAACAACTTCGAGCTTAATGCTTACTTCTCCTGAGCCTTGAGGTACCCTCAATTCCCTCTTCCTCCCTTCCTTTCTTCTCCCCAGTAATGAAGAATTTCTGAGCATCTAATGTATTTCAGACACTCATGCTAGATTCTGAGCATACAGAGATAAAAACACAAGTTATGGCCTTTCGGAACTCATGATCTCGTGTGTGTGTGTGTGTGTGTGTGTGTGTGTGTGTGTGTGTGTGTGTGTGTGTGTGTGTGTGTGTGTGTGTGTGTGTGTGTGTGTGTGTGTGTGTGTGTGTGTGTGTGTGTGTGTGTGTGTTTTCTGTCTGTCTGTGGGAGGGTGGTGGTAGAAAGAAATAGATAAACAGACCATTAAAACACAACTTGATAGGGAATTCCCTGGTGGTCTAGTGGTTAGGACTCTGTGCTTTCACTGCCGAGGGCATAGGTTCAATAACTGGTCAGGGAATTAAGATCCCACGTGCATGGCGCAGCCAATAAAAACAAAAAACAAAGAAAAACTTGATAAATACTAGAATAGTGAGGCCTCAGGTAGCTCAGAGGAGACATATCAAACTCAGAAAATTTATGTCAAAGCTATAAACAAGCTCCCTGGAGGTGATGCCACTTGAGCTAGGTCTTAGAGGACAAGCCAAGTGACCAGGGTGGAGAAGTGGGTAAAGGGTCTGCAGGTCAGCCGGCAGCACGTGCAGTATGTGCTGTTGTGACTGCAGGAGGCTGAGGAGGGGCTCCAGGGAGTTCAGCTTTCGGCAGCCGGGACACAGGATGCACTGGGGAAAGGATGGCAGCAGAGCAAGCTGGACTTTGGGCTGAGCCCGGATCACAGAAAAAACTGTACTTAATCCTGAAGGTGATAGAAAGTCAAGGGATTTAAAACAGAGAAGGAACAAAATATATTTTTGTTAGAGGAGGTCGAGGACAGACTGCAGTAGAGAAGAAAGACAGAGACAGGGGGACTTCCCTGGTGGTCCAGTGGTAAAGATTCCACCTTCCAATACAGGGGACGCAGGTTCCATCCCTGGTCGGGGAACTAAGATCCCACATGCCGCGGGGGCAACTAAGCCCGAGCGCCACAACTACTGAGCTTACATGGCTCAACAAGAGAGCCCACGTGCCCTGGAGCCCGAGCGCCACAACTAGAGAGAGAAAACCCGCACACCACAACTAGAGAGAAACGCGAGCAGACCGCTCGCCGTAACGAAGAGCCCGTGCACCACAACGAAAGATCCCGCATGTCTCAAGGAAGCTCCCACGTGCCGCAACAAAGGCCCGATACAGCCAAAAAAAGAAAGAGATAGGGTTGTGACGGTTATTTACGGTGTAATTTTTAAAAGAGTCCTTTCAGGTGTATTTATCCATAACATCAGTCTACTCCTATAAGTAGTCTATAATTAACATTTTTTTGTATGTGTGTGCTGTACGCGGGCCTCTCACTGTTGTGGCCTCTCCCATTGCGAAGCACAGGCTCCGGACGCGCAGGCTCAGCGGCCATGGCTCACGGGCCCAGCCGCTCCGCAGCATATGGGATCTTCCCAGACCGGGGCACGAACCCGTGTCCCCTGCATCGGCAGGCGGACTCTCAACCACTGCGCCACCAGGGAAGCCCTATAATTAACATTTTTAAGTTGAAGTCTCATTATTCTCTAATACTGGTACCTGAATCAAGGAATGTTACTTGTCATTCCTGGGGAATCACGTTGCTGGGCGACTCTCCATCCGTTGCTTCAACAATTCTTCAATGGTTCTTTGTTTCAGAGAGAAGGCAACACTACTGGGATCAAAGAAATCATAGCTCAGCTTTAATTGTCAAATTGATTTGAAGGCCATGGTGAAGATAATAATACTGAAAGCTGGGCTTTACTGAGTGACAAAGGTATTTTCTAAATTCTGAAATTTTCCCTTTAAATAAGAAGAAGTAAAGTTTGGACTATAGAGAAGGGAAGAACTTGGATAAGGGCAAAACATTTGAAAGAGGAAAGGGAGAGGGGGCAAAAGGTCAGATACAAATGTCTTGCTTGTCTTGTGGGGTGGAAACTTCCAGAAGGGGTGTAAGGAACCCATTGTTACATTTTGAGAAACCTGAAAACACTGGAGTTTTATGTCAGAGGAGACCGCAGGGCATTCAAAGAAGTCCCACATTGGGCAATGGCCCTGCATTGATGCCTTTAAGGAGTGATAGAGCAGCTTCATTCAAGAGGAGTTAGTGGTCCCAGTGGACCCCAGTCTACATGTCACATGAGGAGGCTTGAGGAGGACCCATAAGTACCAGTAGTGGATGAGAGAATGCTAAGAAAACTGGTAGACCAGAGGAAGACTGGGAATCAGGAGGAGGAGGTCACAGAACATAGGGTTTTGTGACTAAGGGCTGTATCAGGAAACTTCAGTTTTAGCAGTGATTCCCAGAATTCCAGCCAGGACCCATTACTTCTCAGCATCACGGGTACAGTTGGTCCAGTGACCCTGTAGGATGAGGGCCATCTCGTGGAAGGCAGGGGAAACCCAAAGCACCCCCATCCCCTGCACCCAAGTGTCCAAGGAGAAAGGAGATACAGCCCTGAGGCAGGAAGTGAATTTGAATCCACTATTTACCACCAGCTGACAATTTTAAACTGGAAGAGACTGAGTTAAATTTTTTAAAAAATTTTAAGTGTCTTCCTCAGCATGAGCAAGAAGGGCATTGGTCTCAAGCAGGATGGGCTCAGTTCATGAATATAAGGTTACTTGGGGGTTTTTTGCATCTGAGTTGTAGTGTGTAAACTTCTATTCTGCTTTACCCGTGTATATCTCACATACACACACACACACAAACACACACGCTTATGAATTCCTTCTCTAACAAAAATCATGTCAAAAAATATGCTCCAGGGGCTTCCCTGGTGGCACAGTGGTTGAGAGTCCGCCTGCCGATGCAGGGGACACGGGTTCGTGCCCCGGTCCGGGAGGATCTCACATGCCATGGAGCGAGCGGCTGGGCCGTGAGCCATGGCCACTGAGCCTGCGCATCCGGAGCCTGTGCTCCGCAATGGGAGAGGCCACAACAGTGAGAGGCCCACGTACCGCAAAAAAAAAAAAAAGCTCCAAAATAGCAGACAACAGAAGATCCTAGGGAAGGTTGGCTTTCAAATGAAAAGGCTGAGGATTCTTTTACTTTACAGTATGGGAGGCAACAGAGTGCAATGGTTAAGACCATGGAGTCCGATGTGTAGTCTTCAAACCCGGGTTCCACTTGGGCAAGTCCTTTATATCTCAGTACCTCAGTTTCCTCCTCAGGAAAATGGAAATAATAATCACACCCACTTCATAGGCTTGATATGAATACTAACCGAGTTTTATCTGGCAAGCATTTGGAACAGCTCCTGGCATCGAGTGGTGCCCTCTTAGTATATAAGAAACAGACTCTGGTCTCAGGATCTCAAACTCTTGAGGGACTTGTGATTGAAGGCAGGGTCACATGTGAGATGGTGATTTAGAATAATAAATGTCAGCTTTTTATCCAGACTTCTGAATATGGGCAGTTCCTTTGGCCATAGCCCTTCTTTCCCTCTAAATCTGTCTATTCAGTGGATATAAGATTGTTTTGTCTGTTTCTGACACTAAACGACTGTGAAAATTAATGAGGACGATGTCTGTGAAGTGCTTTGAATTTTTTAAAGGAAAACTGAATAAAAAACAAAAGATAAGAAAATTTTTGAGGCACCTTTTCACCATCTTTAACGTTGAACTGTTTCATCATTGTTGTCTTTCTTCTAGAGCTCTCTACCTGCCAGCTGAGAAAAAAGAGAAAGAATAGCAATCAGAAATACAATATGTTTCATGAAATGTTTGGCATTTAAATCTCTCATAAAATATAGAGCTGAATGGCCTACAGTATATTTTAGATATATTTGCTGGTAGACTTTTAAAAAATTTCACCACCGTGGTAGCATTTAACACACAAGAAGGAAGTTCTCTTAGACCTGAATCCAGAAAATTAATCGAACACCTGTTTAAAAATAGAGATGGTTACTTTCTATGTCCTTTTCTCTATTTTTAAAAGCCCACTACTTGTTCATTCGCCTTCCCCAGATGTTAACTGGGAAATGGAAATCTTTTTTTAAAGCCTAGCTAGAAGAACTCACAGATACACAAAAGTGTTGATAGCACCAAAGAGGTGCAACTTCCATCAAAATCTCACAGAATTCAAAATTTTAAGGATCTGTTGTTGCCATTTCACCTGCCATTATTAAATGCATAGACATCACAAGGTGTGTACCTGTGAGGATTTCGTGAATTAACAAACATCTATAACGTAGAACTAATGCAGGTGACATTTAGGTTTTGAGGCAGAGTTAAATTCAGGTTTTTCAAAGCTTGGTCAGCTGTTCAATACAGGTATTGTGTTTAATCTAGTGCTATGATCACTTCACCATATAAGCATGTTTCTTGAAATGGCAGGAAACTTGAGGTCTGAGGTATTTTTAGAAGGCGTAGTTCCTATAATCCTCCTAGATGCAAATATGAATTACACTCAGTTGGGTCCACCACCAAGATCTAAAGCAGTGTTTTTCAAACTGGGTCATGGCCCATTCACAGGCCCTGAAATCACGTTATGAATCAAAACCAGCATTAAAAAAATTAGGAGATAACAAAAAACATAACATCATAGTAGTAGTGCATCTTATGGGGAAAGAGAAAGCTTTGTTTCTCTCTCTGTGTGTGTGTTGGGTTATGATACACAGTGTTTCTCAGGGTGAGCCAATAAAATATATTTGAAAGCTGCTGATCTAATATTACTGTATGCATACTTCTTAGCCAATATAAACTACTAGTAAGAGGAAAACAGTATACACCTAATGGAAAAATAATTTTTCAATACATTTCATAGACCTTGAAATTATCCACAGCCTCTAAACCAGTTATTCCACCTTTGGATATTCATCTTAAGGAGGTAATCCAAAATTCAGACAAAGATTATTACACAGAAATATTCACTGCACTGTTATTCATTGTACTGGAAACCCCTAACAGCTTAAGTGATCAATAACATAGTAATAGTTAAGTCAATTTAGAATATGAAAACTAGTTGAGTATGGCATCATCATTAAAGGCAACATTTTCAGAGGATTTATAGTGATGTGGGGAATGCTTATAGTATTAAATAAAAAAGGATTCAAACTTGCTTAGACTCTATATTAAGAACCTCAAAACTTGTTAAAAGAAAAATGCTAAAACAGTGGTTTTCTGAGTTGAGTTATGGATAATTTTCATTCTGTTTTTCTATATTTTTCAAGTTGACTACAGTGCATGTGTATCATATCTATTGTCTAAGGGAAAACAGGTGTTTCTTTAAAAACAAGTTCCCCCTTCCCAGGATAATAGTGTGTGTTCTTATCAGCCAAGTAGCAGTGCTTTTGCAAGGATGCCACCTTGGTTGACTCCCCTGTTGGTCCACAGAGAGTAATATTTCCCTTCTTTCACATGTACATTCATAGTGTAATGACTCTAAAAAAATTCCAGTTCACACTATTCCTGGGTGATTAGTGCCTGCCCATGGGTGACCTTCCTTTTCTCAAGACCAGCACGTCAGTTTCCTATCCCTGCTATAACAGATTACCATCAATCTGGCAGCTTAAAACAACACAAACTTCTTTTCTTACAGTTCTGGAGGTCGGGAATCCAAGACGGTTCTCTCTGGGCTAAAATCAAGGTATCACCAGGCCTGAGATCCTTCTGGCGATTCTAGGGGAGAACCTGTTTCCTTGCCTTTTCCAGCTTTTACAAGCCACCAGCATTCATGGCCCCTTCCTCCATCTTCAAAGCCAGTGGCATAGCATCTTGAACTCTCTCTCTCCCTGCTTCCATCTTCACGTTGCCCTCTCCTCCAACTCTGACCCTCCTGCCTCCCTTTTAACAAAGACCTTTGAGATTACACTGGGCCTGCCTTGATAATCCAGGGTAACTCACTAGCGCAATATCCTTAATTTAATGATATCTACAAAGTCCCGTTTGCCATGTAGTAACTTATTCACAGGTTTTGGGGATTAGGACATGGACATCTTTAGGGAGACCATTATTCTTTCTACCATCACCAGGTTTGACAAAACAGCTTAAAACAGGGGCAGGATGGGGGGAGGATCATCTCTCTTGCATTACGGATAGAGTGGTTTGAGAACTGCACTGTGCCCAGGTAGCTGCCCCAGTTGTGTGTGGACCCATGATTTTCCACCAGAGGACAACATCCATTAATAACAGGATCTGTCACTCAGTCACTGGCAATAGCCAAAGGTTAGCCAAAGAAGAGATGGTTTCCAGCTTTACTGTTACTATGCAAGTCTAAGCATCTCAGAAATGTAGACAAGGTGCAAAAGTACACATAAATAGATGCTAAAGGACCTGCAGGGTTTTTTTTCTTTCTTGTAGTTGATTTCTAATCTCACAGCATTGTGGTCAGAAAAGATGCTTGATATGATTTTAATTTTCTTAAATTTACTGAGGCTATTTTTGTGGTCCAGCATGTGATCCATCCTGGAGAATGTTCCATGTGCGCTTGAAAAGAGTGTGTATTCTGCTACTTTCATATGGAATATTCTATAAATATCAATTAAGTCCATCTGCTCTAATGTGTCATTTAAGGCCTCAAAATGGGTTAAAGACCCAAATGTAAGGCTGGATACTATAAAACTCTTGGAGCAAAACACAGGCAGAACACACTTTAACATAAATTGCAGCAATATCTTTTTGGATACACCTCCTAGAGTAACACATATAAAAACAAAAATAAACAATCATGATTCCCTCCTATCATTGTCTCCTAGGCTATTGCTACGTAGATGACAAATGAGCCAGAAAAGGGAGATTATGAGCTCAAAAAATTCAGAGGTTATTCTAACTCACTTCTGTTCTTATTTTAGAACTTTTAAAGTTCCTCAAGTAATACCACATTGTAAAAAAAGTTAGAAAATACAATTAAGCAGTAATAAAAGGAGTGTTGTTTGTATGTCACGTCTGGTTCTTCAAAGCTGAATACAGGGACTTCCCTGGTGGTCCAGTGGTAAAGAATCTGCCTTACAATGCAGGGGACTCAGGTTTGATTCCTGGACAGGGAACAAAGATCCCACATGCTGCAGGGCAACTAAGCCTGCGCACCACAAATACCGAGCTCATGCGGCCTCAACTAGTTGCCGGTGTGCCGCAAACTACAGAGCCCATGCACTCTGGAGCCTGTGTGGCACAACTAGAGAAGAGAAAACCCGCACGCCACAACTAGAGAGAAGCCGGCACACCACAGCAAAGAGTCCGTGCACCGCAATGAAAGATCCCGCATGCCTCAAGGAAGATCCCACGTGCTGCAACTAAGACCCAACACAGCCAAAAATAAATTTTTTTTAAAAAGCTGAATACAAAACAAGTAGGTGCCAGGGTTTTATTTTTTATTTATTTTCTTTTTTTAACATCTTTATTGGAGTATAACTGCTTTACAATGGCGTGTTAGTTTCTGCCTTATAACAAAGTGAATCAGTTATACATATACATATATCTACCAGGGTTTTATTTTTAAAAGACCTTTTAACTGAGTTGTGGATTTAGAAGATTAAAATTCATTTAAACAACTAAATTAAACTTCAAAGCAATAAAAACATTTGGTTATGAGCTTAACTATCTTCATACATACTGCTTTTGGTTTCTTTTAAATGCAACAGTGTATTGTTTTTTTTTTAAATAGTGTATGAAGTTAATGTAGAGTCTCAGTTTTCTCCAGGTTTGAGCATACCCCTCTGTCCCCCAGCTTTTCTTTCAGTTCATGTTTTTCCTGCTTTCCTTTGAAGCTGACAGATGAAATAAAATGCCAGCATTCATAAGCCAAGGAGCATTTTCTTTTAATTCCTCTTTGTGGACAATGAAGATATGTGACTCTTTCACGTCTGTCTCTGCGTTTCCTTTAAACGTTTTCTTCTCAAGCTATTACCCTACCTGAAATATTCCAGCCTCCCCCCACCACATGTGCTGAATTTCTGTGCATCCCCTCAAAGCTTGGCTCAAATACTAGTGACAAGCTACCCCAAGTCTGGTACTTAATCACCAGTCTGTTTATGAAGCATTTGCATAGAGCCTGGCATTTTCCTCATCTTTTCCAGCTATGTGGACCTCCTCTGACAGAGGTTAGGTAACTGTCCCAGTCTCCCAGGATGCTCAGCAACATCCTGGACACTCTAGTCAAGTCTTCTGACCCTTTCCCAGGTCTTGAGTCACTGCCCCCTGCTGCCTCTGGTGCCCATCATATGCCCCAAATAGATCTTTACATTTGATGATGGGATTAACCTTTCAGATGTTTGTATCTTTTCACCCTAGACACATTATAAACTGTGTGAAGGTGAACATCACATTTATTCATGAAAAAATACAGCAAATGTATATTGAGCTCCTACTCTTTGCTGAGTACTATGCTAAGGGCTAGAAATGCTAGGATAAATTAAGACAATTTTACCTGTAAAGTTCTTAGAGTCTGGTGAAGAACAGAGAAGTAAACCAGCAGTGACATGGCCATGTGAAAAGTGTCCTAAAATAGAAAAATGTGAGGGCTGCCCAGACAGCCTAGGGGTCAGGAAAGCCTTTCCAAAGGAAAAGTCCTCCGGGACTCTGGTCCCTGGCGGTCCAGTGGTTAAGACTCTGTACTTCCACTGCAGGGGGCATGGGTTTGATCCCTGGTCGGGGAACTGAGGTCCCACATGCCTCGCAGCCAAAAAAATGCAAAGGAAAAGTGCTTCAACTTGAAAGCCAAGGAAAGCAGGAGGGAGAATTCATATATATTCAGCAGGCACTAAGTGCTCAACACGAACCAGGTGTCACTCATATAACACCTCATTGAAGCCTCACAGCAACCCTAGGAAATATGTGGGGAGAGCAGAAGACACCAGACAGGTATGGTTCATTTACTGTGTTTCGCCATCTATCACTAATACCAGCAAACTCTATGCAGCACTTCTAATGTGCTGGCACTATTCCATATAGTTCACATATGTTACTCATTTAATGATTACAACGACACTGAAAGGTAAGCACTCTAGTTACTTTATTTTACAAATCAGCAGAGTAAGCACAGAGAGGTTAAGTAACTTGCCCACAGTCACACAGCGACTTAAACCAGGTGGTCAGGCTGCAGAGTCTGTGCTCATCATCACCGCACTATGCAAACTCTACCAGATTATTTTTTCATCCCTTGAACATTTTTACTGGCAAAAGTAGTGGCTTACTAGAGAAGCCAACAATTTAAAATGTGTAAACTGTAAGTCACTTCTTCACACTGCCCCTGATTCCAATGCCAGTATTACTGGTGAGTTTTGAAGCTAGGTATAACTATCTGCATTTTACAGATGGGAAAAGTGAGTCTCAGAAATGTTAACTCACCTGGGGTCACAGAGTTAGCAGGAGGACATCTGGGATTCAGCACCTTTCTGGCTCTACCTTCTGGGTGGGAACTACCAGGCAAGCTGGGGAGTCTGGCGAAAGCCCCTGGAGCTGACGACAAGCACACACTTTGCCAGCAAAATCAAGAAGAGCTGCACCTGCCATGCCGATGAAACTGGGCTTTTCTTGTTGGCGACGTGAAAGGGGGCACACAACACTACTGGCCTTTTAGGAAGTTCTCTCTGGTGACAGTGTGGAGGGCGGAACGTCAGAAACCAGAGCCTGGAATGAGGCAGTGGTGAGGACTGACACATACTCCGGATACCGGTGGGATGGGGTGATGGAACTTCATAACAGATTTGTTGCGGGGATGGAGGGGAAAGGACACGCCTGTTGTGCATCCCTGGCTTCTGGCCTGGGTGACGAGGGGCGGGGGAGTGGGCACTTGTGCCATCCCCAGAGGTAGGGAGGAAACTTTCTTCCCATTTGGACTTTGTTTGTGTCAGGAAGTTAATTCATGGTAAAATTTCAACATTTGTTCTAGACCAGAAAAACAAACAAACAAACAAAAAACCCTTTTGTCTTTGTTATACTGATTATGGAACAGCTAGAAAATGTACTTTCTTGGAAGCAGCCTCTCAAGTGTTCTCGGAACTCCTTCGGATAGTTCAAGCATTCCGAAGTTACTTTCCTGCTATGTTCTTTCTCTAGCTCCTCGGGGGAAAAGTTTGCCATGCCTGAAACCTCCCACCCGTTGAGATTTCCTATCAACCCAATTTCTCCGTCAGTGAACCTAATTCTGGGAGACGGTTTACCAGCTGCACACGGCAACGTTCCATCTCTCTGGCCAGCAGCAGCAACCTCAACAGCTGGACCAGAAAGTTAGAAAGACCACAGCGTGGCGAAAGTGAGCAGGTTTGCTAGTGGGAGGCCAGGACTGGGCAAAGTTGCAGGAGTAATAGGTCTTTGTCTCAGTCTTGAAGATCCTAAGACACAGAACAGACTAAGTCAAGGGGACCCACCACAGTGCTAATCCTGCAGAACTCTCTGTAACTCAAGAGTCAGCAAGCAGACACACTGCAGTATCTACCCTGGGGTTTCCAGACAATTTTTTCTGCTTTTGTAGAATTAAACAGCACAGGTCTACCCTGCTAAGTCTGTCCCTGACCGTTTTCTGGACTCCATGAGGATGCTGATAGCACCCAAGTAATTACTGACCAGCTAAATGATCTCAAAATCCAACAAGAGATAAACACAAGGAAGACAGCTGGGGGTGTTCAGTGTAGTCTTTGAGCCTGAAGGAAGTCACTTCAGTGCAAAGCTATAGGGTAGTAAGGGTGATGCCATACTATTTTATGTTCAGTATCATCATTTTACCTGGTGGTGAAGCAAAACATTTATCCAAAAAATTTCCCCCCAGATGGCTAGAAATTTTAATTTGTGTGCTCAATGCATACACTTCAGGTCCTTGGAAAACTCACCCCTCATGTGCTGTGAATAGATGACGGGAACTTGTCTGACTCACCACCCTCTCCCAGTTCTGATGGCCCAGGGAGAGACCACCCACCTGAAACTGCAGGGAAATGCCCTTAGGGCAGAACAGGAGGGTAGGCTGGCCCAGGCCCTACCTAATGGCATGCAGAGGAGGGGATGGGCGCGGGGAGGCGGGCAGTACCTCCCATGGTGTCTTGTGGGCTCCTTGAGAGAACTGAGGTGCTCGGAACTGGGGCTCCACAATGCCAACCCCAACCTGGCTAGTCACTAGAACATCTCTGCCTCCCCTCCCTCAGGTGAGTCCGTGTTTCTGTCCCTCTAAGTCTGCCCTTGATACTCATTTATCCCATTCCACTTGGATAAATATCACACCGAGGATGGTTTCTCAGACCTGCCCTTGACAGAAGAGGCAAACCACGCCAGGAGTCCTGGACTCATGTTCCTCTACTGGCCGGTAGATAGAGTAAATGTGTGAAGCAGTCAGCTGTAAACAGCTGGAAGCGGGGGAAATGGGGCAAGCTCCAGAGGACACTTCTGTAATCCCTCTCAAAGTTTATTTCTTTGTGTCACCATTCTGGTCAAACAAAAGACAGTTGATCCTCACTACTGGAGGATTCTGAATTTGCAAATCTGCCTATTCACTAAAATGTATTTGTAACCCCCAAAGCTGCTGAGGTTAAACAATCTGATATTTTGCCTTCTTGTTTCAGCTCTCATGCTGCAAACAGCATCATCTCCACAGTCTATTTAGGGACATGTTTTTTAATTTTTTTGAGCCTTTCGTTGGTGATTTTGCTGTTTAAAATGACCCCCAAGCATAATGCTGAAGTGCTGTCTTTTCCTAAACTCAAAAAGGCCTTATGTGCCTTATGGAGAAAAATAAATGTATTAGATAAGCTTCATTCAGGCATGAGTTTAATGCTGTTGGCCATGTGTTCAATGTTAATGAATCAACAATATACATTAAATAAGGTGTCTTTAAACAGAAACACACATAAAACAAGGCTACGGTATTCATCGCTGATGAAAATGTGACCAGAGGCATGCAGGAACCTAACCCTGCATCTCCCCTAGGAGTAATGATTCGGTATTTGCTGCAACTTTATAGACTATAACTACCAATAATGGTGAATCATCTGTCTCTGAAACCCCTCATTTGGCTGTCAGTTTGGGAGCCCTCATTTGATGATCTTATCTTAGTTCTCAAAGTTCTCAGAGCTCTCTGTCAAGGGACTTCTAAGATATGGTGGGTTATCACTTGGGACTCATAGTAATGTACTGGAGTTTGTGTATGATTTTTTAATTAAGTGAAATGAGTATATTTCTATAACGATATCACACTTGAGAATGCTTTCTAGAATGGGAAGATATACCAGTCACAGCCTCCACAGCCCCCACTGGCCAAATCCAACTGGAAGCCAGATGACAAAGGAGACTGGGGTCAACCTCTGGGGTGCAAAGAGGACAAAGAATGGGTGTAAGAGAGAGGCAAATGGAGAATTAAATCCACACAGGGAGCCCAGATTTAATCAGGCAGTCCCATTATTAATATACAGATACTAAATGCTCTGAAGGAAAAGCGCTCGATGTTCTGACAGCTTAGGACACAGGACCATGACCTGGACAGGGAGTGAGGGAAGTCTCCCCAAAGGGAAAGCCTGAGCTGAGCCCTGAAAGATGAGTAAGAGACAAGCATCCCTATTAGAGGGAAGAGCATGTACAAAGGCACTGAGAAAGAAGGGGGCAGGATGCTCACCGGGAGCTGTTAATAAGAATGTAAAATCAGGGGGCTTCCCTGGTGGCGCAGTGGTTAAGAATCCACCTGCCAATGCAGGGGACACGGGTTCGAGCCCTGGTCCAGGAAGATCCCACATGCCGCGGAGCAACTAAGCCCGAGCACCACAACTACTGAGCCTGTGCTCTAGAGCCTGCGTGCCCCAACTACTGAAGCCCACGCGCCTAGAGCACGTGCTCCACAGCAAGAGAAGCGACTGCAATGAGAAGCACATGCACCGCAAAAAAGAGTAGCCCTCACTCACCGCAACTAGAGAAAGCCCGTGCGCAGCAACAAGGACCCAACGCAGCCAAAAATAAATAAATAAATAAATTTAAAAAAAAGAATGTAAAATCAATAATGTTTTGAGAGGCAATTTGGAAGTTGCTATCATGTATTTTTTTGTTTTTTTTTTAATTTTTTTTCAGTTTTTTGGGGATTTTTTTGGCCATGCCACGTGGCCTGCAGGATCTTAGTTCCCTAGCCAGGGATCAAACTCATGCCCCCTGCAGTGGAAGCATGCAGTCCTAACCACTGGACTGCCAGGGAAGTCCCAGGAAGTTGCTATAATGTTTTAGATGTGCATATACTCCTCAACCCAGCAAACCTGTTTTACGTCCCTAGCATAGAAAAACCACTTGTACCTGGGCACAAGGCAGCATTAACCTGATGCTGAGGACAGCAGTGCTTACTATAACAAAACTCTGGAAACAGCCTAAGTGTCCATGAATAAGACAATGGTAAAATAAATTATATAAAATCCATTTTACAAAATACCAGACAGCAATTATAAAGGATGAAGTAGGGGAATTCCCTGGCAGTCCTGTGGTTAGGACTCCGAGCTCTCAATGCCAAGGGCCCAGGTTCAATACCTGGTAGGGGAACTAAGATTCTCACAAGCCGCACAGTGAACCCAAAAATAAAATAAAATAAAGTCTGACCTTTTAATAAATTAATAAATTTTTTAAAAAATGAAGTAGGCAAAGATATGGTAGCTTGGAAATATCTAGAAGATTTAGTGGTTAGGGAGAAGAAGGTTATTGGCAATTCTGTTCCATAAGGTGTCCCAGAGTCCATCACCCCCATGGTTTGGCCCCTGAGCGAAGGCACTTGCAAACAAGGGCTAATCCTTCCTTGGCATGCTTTCCAAAAACTAAAGCGGAAGGTTCTTTCATGAGCAAAACTTTCATTGCTTTCATGACTAGTCAGGAAGATCCACTGAGGTAGACATTAGGGGGGCCTGACATTGTATTTATTTTTCTATTAATAAATCTGGGCTTCTCTTGAGGCACCAAGGTAAGCTTGATTAAAGTTCTCTTTCAAATGATCCCCGAGTGGGAGCTTTCTTGCCTGTAATTCAAAGTCTAGTGCAGCTCCTTGTCAAATGGTTGCCAGGAGATAGGAAAAGAGCCAACTCCCCATCTCCTCTGCCATGGCAACGCGTCATTATTTCCTAATCCATCTTCTTTCTGCGGGAGTCTAGATTTCTGAGAGTAGTATGCTACCCTTGATTGTTTAGTTAATCTTGCAGAGAGAAAAGAACCCTTCTAACCTTCCTTCTGCACAAAGAGACCTCCTCATGTGGAAACAGCTTGCCACTGATTTTTCCTTTGTGATCTTGCACTGTAGCTGCCATCATTCTTTCTTATCCTCCCCAGGCTTCAGTGAGACACTTCTGGAAACAGGAATAAACTTTAACCCTTACAATAGCTCACTTAATTTGTGGCTTCTCAAATAGAAGGCAAGATCTTCATAAATTTTTCCTAACTTATGAGCAGAAAGTGTATTGAACATGGCGTTGATGGAAATGGGGCTCACTGTGTGCCTCAGTTTCTCCATCTGTAAAATGGGGATGTAGCCCCTTGTAGGTTCCTGTGAGGATTAAATGAGTGAGTGTATGTAAGGCTCTTAGAACAGTGCCTAGGACACAGCAGGTGCTCAATAAACATTAGCTATTATTATCATTATAAGTAAGATTGACTCCCATTTGTTTTGACCAGGAACTTTAATCAAATTTACAGAAAAAAGAACTAAATATAAATTGTTAGTCAGGACTGTCTCATTTGTAAGTGACCACAGGTACATCTCGTTATTGCACTTCGCTTTATTGCACTTGGCTGATACTGTGTTGGTTTTTCTTTTTTTTACAGATTGAAGGTTTGTGTCAACCCTGTGTTATCACATGATGGTTAGCATCTTTTAGTAATAAGGTATTTTTTAATTGAGGTATGTACATTCTTTTTAGACGTAATGCAATTGCATACTCAACAGACTACAGTATAGTGTAAACATAACTTTATGTGCACTGGGAAGCCAAAAAATTTGCGAGACTCACTTTATCATGATACTCGCTTTGTTGCCGTGGTCTGGAAATGAACCCGCAGTATCTCCGTAGTTGGCTTGTACTCAAGTTGGCCTATGTGAAAAAGGTGTCGGACTGGCTCCAAGCTGGGTTGTCTTCAGGCAGAGCTGGCTCTGAGGCTTAAAGAAAATCTTCAGGGTTCGCTCTCTCTCCCCATTACTTGTGTCTGTTTTTCCCTATTGGCTTTACTTCCGACTCTCACACCTCCACACCGACCTCACAACTGGCCATCCCAGTGGAAAGAGGGCTTCCCTTTCCCAAAATGTCCTGCAAGGATTTCAGGATGGGTGCCACTGGAATAACTGACATCATATGCCCATCTCGGAGCCAACCCTATGGCCAGAGGGGATGGGCTGCACCAATCAGCCCAGAACAGGGTCTCAGCTCCACTCTGGAGCTGGAAGCTGGAGGAGGTGGATGGAGGGGGTCTGCGGACCCGGGGTCAGCCCAACCCAAACCACGTCAACTGAGGGTGGGGTGAGGCTTGGACTTCCAAAGGGAAGTCAGAGTGCTATTACTGGAAAAGGGGAAGGGGTGCTGGGCAGGCAAAACCACACATGCATGATGCATCATCACTTCTAGTTCACTTCTCATTTATGTTGATGGACAGAGGAACATGCTACATAGTTTAAACATAGTGGTTTTTAACAAGAGATGAACTGAATTATTTATGGCTTATGAAAAATTCCGATGTCCAGGCCCCAACTGGAGAAATTCTGATTCAGTAATCCTGGAGTGAGGACCAGGCACTCGCATTTTTTAAAAACTTCCCAGGTCAGTGTGATGTAACGTGTAATGTAGTAAATATATAAGTGCTCTTTTGTGTTCCTGATTTCTTATTTATTTTTTTTTTTTATTTTTTTTTTGCTGTACGCGGGCCTCTCACTTTTGTGGCCTCCCCCATTGCGGAGCACAGGCTCCGGACGCACAGGCCCAGCGGCCATGGCTCACGGGCCCAGCCTCTCCGCGGCACGTGGGATCTTCCCAGACCGGGGCACGAACCCGTATCCCCTGCATCGGCAGGCGGACTCTCAACCACTGCGCCACCAGGGAAGCCCCCTGATTTCTTATTTGACAAAGGTTATATACACATCTCGGACTTTTAATCCCATGTCCATGAATCTGAAGGAAGATAAAATACCATAAAGAAAGATGAAATACTTAAGATTGCTTTTTCCGTATGCTTGGACTGCACTTTCTACAGCGATCAATCACAGCCCTTATCACACTCATTCATTCATCCATTCATTCATTCATTCATTTATTCCTCTCTTACTTTGTGCTTGGTGTGAGGGGTAAAGTGATTAAAATACGGCTTCCTGCTCTGAGAAGCTCCTAGAGTACTGGAGAGAGAGAAAGAAGAACCCAGACATTGACAAGACAAGACAATACCGGCTGTGATGTATAGTGCTGGCATGGGGTGGTATGGGACAAAGGAAACTGTGGTGTGTGGGGACTGCTGTTTGTCCATCAGTATCTCCCCACGAGATTCTAAGTCCCTTGTGGACAGAGATGGTGTATTCTCATCTTGACTTTCTCTCGGGTCCAAGGGAGGCTGGGGGTTGCGGGAGAGTGATGTTGAATCAAATCCAGGTGTTGTGGAGTCTAAAGCTGAGATTTCAAAGGCTCTCTTTAAGAAAAATATAGAATTACAAATACACTATTAGATATAAAGGTGACTATTTCTTTAGAATGACAAAAGAAATCAGAACAAACTCCTGGAGCCTTGGAGGCTGCTGACTTTTTAGTATGAGGCCTCTTTAGACAAGTTATGAAAACTGCTTGCAGAGAAATACTTCTAATTGCTAACTGGTTTTGCTTCCCTGTGCAGAACACTTTACAACTTCTGGCAGCAATCAGCACCCAGAGGCCTACACGAGTGAGGGGTTTTCAGGCTTCGGTTTCAACAGCTTCAGGGTAAATCCGCTTCTGATGGAGTATACCTTCCCCTGCTCCCTCCCTATGGGTTTGCCTCGGCTTGGCCATGCCCTCCATGGAGGGTCACAACTCCACACAGATCTGCTTCTGGGTTCTGGGAACCACTCCCTCCCCATGTCCCTTCAGGCCTGGGAGAGGCAGCTGCACCCCACTGTTTCTAGCCTTAGGGTACTGCACCAGCCAAGCAGCTTCCCTACCCACTAGGCAACTGTGTAAATAGTTCCTTAATCAAAGTCTCTTGAAATTTCTAATTTGAATGTGCCACCAGTTTCTGCCAGGACCCTTGATGGATGCAGAAGAGAAAATGTGTTCATTTATATGGCCCATGGGTAAGCAGTCTCTAAGTACTATGACATTATGCACACCGTTGTATTAGGCACCCCATATTCTGCATATGATGTCATTATTATGAGGATATACACTATTCCTGGCTCCTTTTAACTCACTAACGTGAGAGTCCATCATTTCTATTCCTCCAGAGACAGATACCAATGCCAATAGTGATCTAAAATCTAAAACAGAAAAGAAGCAAGTCAGGCCTTTTCACTGCAGTAATTCTATCGAAGGCCTGAGGACAGTGAGCAATCTCCCTCCAGTCCCTATAGGTGAGCCCCAAAGCCAAATGGCGACTCAGTGGCAACCCAGGTCACCTACACCTCAGGGGCTTGGGTTGCTCAGAGGGCAAGAGAGGTCTCATCCTGGCGGCTTACGGGCAGACATTAGTGAGACCGATACCCATTTCTCTGTCACATGCTGCCCCTTAGCAAAGCAACCAGAGACATTTTCAACATAGAATTTGATTTGGGGTTGGCAAAACTGGATGTGAAAACAAACTCATTCAGGAAAGTGAAGGAAACCTTACAGAATACAAATGGGTCTGACCTTCATAGAAAGTCAGAAACACTGGTTACATTTTGGTAACAGAAATTAATGACTAGATTTGTCAGCCAATATTTGATATTAATTTCTCAACAAACACAGGAAAGAAAAATGATCAAATGGATATTGCTTTCAAACAGGAGTGTTTAAACCTTGACGTAATGTTGACTGTGATTTTGCCAGGCCTGCCATCCCTAGATGACTGCCTTTGGTTTTGAGCGTTGGAGTGACACATTGGCCAGATGACCACTGACAGTGCCAACTCAAAGCTGAGAAGGAATAAGTTTGTGTGGGCAACTGCACATCAATATCAATGATGCACAGGATTTGGAGTTTCAGTCTGTCAGAAGTAGGTGAAGACATTGATACCCAGTTGGACCCATCAGGCCCCAGCTGAATTCCATTTGCTACTTGTAGCTAAATATCCATTGATCCCACTGCTTCCTTTTCTAGAGAATTCAACAACTATACTTCAATTGGAACACATCCCACTCAGACCCTGAGGCCTGGTATGAAATCTCACTGGCAGATCTGGCATTGGAGGCTGGGTAATGGATAGCAGAAGATTTGGCCTTATTTTATTTCCAGTTCAGTTTTTCCCAAGAGGGTGATAAAATCAAGGGATTTTCAGAACAAGAATATATTTAGACAATTACTTGCCTGCTAGTTTCTGGTTAAACTGATGGCTCAGTTACCAATGCAGTCAACTACATACTATTGAAATGTATTTATCTGTGAAAGGCTGCCCACCGATGCTGAAATTGACCTTATTACAGCCGTTCTTCACTGCTCTAACTCTGCCCTGACTCTCTGGGTAAGGGTTCTATTAGCTATCTTGTAATGTATCAGTGATTCTCAAA
Source organism: Mesoplodon densirostris (assembly GCF_025265405.1). NCBI lineage: Eukaryota > Metazoa > Chordata > Mammalia > Artiodactyla > Ziphiidae > Mesoplodon > Mesoplodon densirostris. The sequence goes on from NC_082668.1 coordinate 56,220,665, forward strand.
CTTTTTGGTCTCAGGACCTCTTTATACATTTAAAAATCATTGAGGACCCCAAAGAGTTTCTGTTTCTATGGTTAGATCTGTGAATATTTACCAATTCACATAAATATAACAATAATTCCATTTCATGTTAATGTAACATTTTATGAAAAATAACCATATTTTCCAAAACCAAGAGGGAGAGAGGGTTAATTTTTCAAATCTCTTTAGTACATGGCTTAGTAGAACACTGCTGGATTTTACATCTGCTTATGCACTAAATTTGTTGTGATAATACATAGTTTTGGTTGAAGGATATGAAGATTATCTGGGCTCATACAGATACACAGCTGGAAAAGAGAGGACTATTTTAATAGCATTTTCAGATGATTTTGTATATTGTACTTTGGTACTGCACTAAAACTTGACCATTGGTACGTTCTTAGAAGTTAGCTGCAGTGGTATAGAATCTGAAACCACATCAGTGACTTTCTTGTACTCTGGTACATTAAAATTCATTGGCTTATCTTGCACGTGGAATGATTTTGTAATGGCATTTTCCAATACCTGGAAAATACTGGTTCTCTGAATTACGCAGATCTCCAAATGTTGACAAAATTCATTACACAATATTTAAACAGTCACGTTCATTAATATCACCACTAACCTCATCAGGAGAGTTGTTAAGTATCGGGAAGCTACTGAATTCATGGATGTGGATGCAAGTTTTCCAAAGTTCTAATTTTGGAAAGCTTGAAACCTAGAATTTTATCATTGGCAAAAAATATTGCTGGTTGTTTAAAGTAACAAATCCATTTTGTTAATTTTCAAGAAACTGTCTGTCAGATATCCAAATCTCAATAGCCATAGTTTCTCTGACAGTTATTCTTTCTAGTAAAAATGGTATTTCATGAGAAAGTTGGCTAGTTTAACTCATAACTCAAATAATTACCCAAGTGCTTTCCACAAGATATGCAGCCTTCAGGATATGCAGCCACAGATCTTTATGCAGATATTCCATTGTACTACTCAGATTATTAAAAAGATATATAGTCAAGAGTTGAGGTTTAATAAAATTAATAATTTCTACTGCTTCATTGAGGACATTCTTAAGTTAAACTGTCCTTTTTTTTTTCTTTTTAACGGCAAGTGTGTAACGGTGAAAATAAAGTAACTGTTAGTGCGATTCTTTACCGTTACTTTGATTCCTGCTAAGGCCTTAGCAGTTCTATTTGTCATTGCTTTGGCACTATCAGTGCATATTAACTGAGTTTCTCACTATTTGTGTTTTCTTAGCTTTAATCCAGTCTGTTCTTTGATCTGTGGACTCAGTGACACAAGCCTGGAAAAAGTGGGACAGACTATTTGCATGTTCAGACTATTTTACATGTTAAGTTGAAACTGAAAAATTGAAAATCTTTTTTTTTTAGATATAGGCAGATGCATTTCCTTCACTGAGAGATAAAACATACGTGTTGAATAAGAACAGATTGTTTTAGTGAGTCACAAAATTTGAAAAAATAACGGCTCAAGAGTTCACAGTGGTCTTTACCACTATCCTCTGTCTAATAACACAAGCTTTCTCCCAACTGGGATACAGATACCCTTTTTAAAAAAATACTAATAATGCCTTTTTTTTGCATATGATTTATATTTTTTTCTAAGAATTTCATTCATTCTTTTATACATTATAACTTAAATATAAAAATAAAATATAAAACAATTATAAAGAAGGTCTACTCTGTGACCAAACAGTATCAAGCATAGTTAGAGACTAAAGAGTTGAACCAAAAGCACCTCCATTCTTATATTCTAGTTGGGGAGAGGAACAAGGAAACAGCAAACTATATAACTTTCCGCAGGTAATTACTCAATTTTGACTCCTAACATCCCGTGCTGTAGGTAGTTGTGGTAGGCAGAATAATGGCTCCCCAAAGAAATCTATATCCTAATCCCCCAAATCTGAGATTATGTTACCTTACCTGGCAAAAGGTGATTAAGTTAAGGTTCCTGAGATGGGAAATCATCCTGGATTATTTCGGTGATGTAATCACACAGGTCCATATAAGAGGGAGACAGGACAGTAAGAAGAAGATGTGACAAATGGAAGCAGAGGTTGGAGTAATGCAGGGCCATGGGCCAAGGAATGTGGGAACAAATTCTCTGCCATAGCCTCCAGAAGGAATGCAACCCAGCCAATGCTCCATTTTAGCTCACTGAGACCCATTTTGCACTTCTGACCTCTAGAACTGTGAGATAATAAATCTGTCTTGTTCAAAGCAACTAAGTTTGTGGTAACTTACTACAGCATTAGAAAACTAATATAGTTGGGCATCATTATTGGTCCCATTTAACAGATGAAAAAAATGAGTGAAATGTTCACATAACTTCAACCACATATATTCTGGAGGGAGTGCAAAACTGAATAACCCCAACAGAAGACACTTTGACATTAACTATCAAAATTACCAATGCAGGGGCTTCCCTGGTGGCGCAGTGGTTGGGAGTCCGCCTGCTGATGCAGGGGACACGGGTTCGTGCCCAGGTCCGGGAGGATCCCGTGTGCCGCGGAGTGGCTGGGCCCGTGAGCCATGGCCGCTGAGCCTGCGCGTCCGGAGCCTGTGCTCCGCAACGGGAGAGGCCACCGCAGTGAGAGGCCCGCATACCGCAAAAGAAAAAAAAATTACCAATGCATTTACTCCACTTAGCCTAATCCTACAGATATACCTAGCTGCATGAAATGGCACATGCTCAAGTTCATTCACTGCACCATTGCTTGTTAGAGCAAAATACCAGAAACAATTCAATTAACAGAATAGAAAGCCCAGAAATAGACCCACACACCTACAGTCAATTAATCTTCAACAAAAGAGGCAAGAATATACAATGGAGAAAAGACAGTCTCTTTCTCAAGTGGTACTGGGAAAGCTGGACAGTTGCATGTAAACCGATGAAGTTAGAACACTCCCTCACACCACACACAAAAATAAACTCAAAATGCCTTAAAGACTTAAATATAAGACAGGACACCACAAAACTTCTAGAAGAGAACACCACAAAGCTTCTAGAAGAGAACATAGGCAAAACATTCTCTGACATAAATCGTAGCAATGTTTACTTAGGTCAGTCTCCCAAGACAATAGAAATAAATGCAAAAATAAACAAATGGGAATTCTCTGGCAGTCCAGTGGTTAGGACTCCATGCTTTCACTGCCGAGGGCCTGGATATGATCCCTGGTTGGGGAACTAAGATCCTGCAAGCCACGTGGCATAGCAAAAAATAAAATAAAATAAACATGGACTTTCCTGGAGGTCCAGTGCTAAAACTCTGTGCTCCCAGTGCACGGGTTCAATCCCTGGTCGGGGAAATAAGATCCTGCATGCTGCATGACGAGGCCAAAAAAAAAGGCGGTTGGGTGGGGGGGGAACCTAATCAAACTTATAAACTTTTGCAGAGCAAAGGAAACCAGCAACAAAACACAAAGACAACCTACGGACTGGGATAAAATATTTGCAAATGATGTGATCTACAAGGGCTTAATTTCCAAAATACATAAACAGCTCATACAACTCAATAACAAAACAAACAACCCAATTAAAAAATGCGCAGAAGATCTAAATAGACATTTCTCCAAAGAAGACATATAGATGGCCAACAGGCACATGAAAAGATGCCCAATATCACTAATTATCAGAGAAATGAAAATCAAAACTACAGTGAGGTACCACTTCACACTGGTCAGAATGGTCACCATTAAAAAGTCTACAAATAATAAATGCTGGAGAAGGTGTGGAGGAAAAGGGAACCCTCCCATATTGTTGGTGGGAATGTAAATTGGTGCAGCCACTATGTAAAACAGTATGGAGGTTCCTTAAAAAGCTAAAAATAGAGCTGCTACATGATCCTGCAATCCCACTCCTGGGCATATATCTGGACAAAACTCTAGTATGAAAAGATACATGCACCCCTGTGTTCATAACAACACTACTGACAATAGCCAAGACATGGAAGCAACCTAAATGTCCACTTACAGATGAATGGATAAAGAAGATGTGGTGCATATATATACAATGGAATACTACTCAGCCATAAAAAGAATGCAATAATGCCATTTGCAGCAACATGGATGGACCTAGAGATTATCATACTAAATGATGTAAGTAAGACAGAGGAAGACAAATATCATATGGTATCACGTACATGTGGAATCTCAAATATGATACAAATGAACTTATCTACAAAACAGAAACAGACTCATGACATAGGAAACAAATTTATGGTCACCAAAAGGGAAGGTGGGGGAGGGATAAATTAGGAGTTTAGGATTAACAGATACAAACTACTATATATAAAGTAGATAAACAACAAGGTCCTACTATATAGCATGAGGAACTATATTCAGTATCTTGCAATAACCTATAATGAAAAAGAATATGAAAAAGAATATATATACACACACACACACACACATATATATAAATCACCTCGCTATACACCAGAAACTAACACAACATTGTAAATCATCTATACTTCAATTAAAAAAAAAAGACAATACAATTGTCTGTCTCTAGGGGAGTAACAAAATAAACTTCACAGTGGGATAGTATGCAGCTGTGGAAAAGAATGAGGAAGCTCTCTACATAATGATATGGAAAGGTCTCCGAGATAAACTGTTAAGTGAAAAAAGCATATATAGTGTGCTACCTTTTGTGTATGAAAAGGGAGAAAATAAGAATATATATTTTAATTTGCTTATTTTTGAATAAAGAAATACTGGAAGGACACACCAAAAACTAACAAAAGTGGTTACCTACAGAAGACAAGGCTATGTGGAATGAGGTGGATGGGGAGAGGGGTGGGAGAAAGATTTTTCATTATACACCTTTCCATATCTGATTTTCTAACTATGTGAATGTGCTACCCTATTTTTTTCTAACGAATTTTAAAAAAATATCTATTTATTTATTTATTTGGTTGCATCGGGTCTCAGTTGCCACGTGCGGGATCTTCGTTGTGGAATGTGGGGTCTTTAGTTGCAACATGTGAACTTCTTAGTTCCAGCATTTGGGATCTAGTCTCCTGACCAGGGAATGAACCCAGGCCCCCCGTGCTGGGAGCCCGGAGTCTTAGCCACTGGACCACCAGGGAAGTCCCTCTAATTAATTTTGAAATGAGTTTTAAAAACTTGCTGGTCTGGGTTTCCCTGGTGGCGCAGTGGTTGAGAGTCCGCCTGCCGATGCAGGGGACACGGGTTCGTGCCCCAGTCCGGGAAGATCCCACATGCTGCGGAGAGGCTGGGCCCGTGAGCCATGGCCACTGAGCCTGCACGTCTGGAGCCTATGCTCCGCAGCGGGAGAGGCCACAACAGCCTGTGTACTGCAAAACAACAACAACAACAACAAAAAAAACTTGCTGGTCTAAGGCTGCAGAATCAATTATAACAGTAAAAGTAACAACAACATAGTGGCAGTAGCTACCCCTTATAAGCCAGGCACCTTCAGATCTTTCTTATTAAATCCTTACAGTACCCATGTCAGGCAGGGATCATTATCTATTTATAGATGAAGAAACTGCAGCTCAGAGAGGTTGAGACTTGCTTGAGATCACCCAGCTTGTAAGCAGGAGAGTTGACCTCCCAGCTTGGGTCTCCCTGACTCCAAAGCCCACGCTCTTGGCCACCAGGTTGCCGTGCCTAGAAACCACGTCTTTAACTTCTAGCATTACTACTCTTAAAATGACAACACAGCATGTCACATACAGGTTGTTGACACACTAGAGTGAGAGTCAAACGGGCTAAGTGAAATATGAGCATTTAGCCTTTTTCTGCCAGGCTCTTCTGTGAGGCTTTGGAGAACTTAATTTGGGGATGATTCATTGTTTTTTGTTTTTTGGGGGGTTTTTTGGCAGTGCCACACATCATGCGGGATCTTAGTTCCCCAACCAGGGATCCAACCCGTGCCCCCTGCAGTGGAAGCTTGAAGTCTTAACCGCTGGACCGCCAGGGAAGTCCCTCAATGTTTTTTGTTGTTGTTGTTTGCTTTTGTTTTTTTTTTCATAATGTATTATTTCTTATTTTTTTATACAGCAGATTCTTATTAGTCATCCATTTTATACACATCAGTGTATCCATGTCAATCCCAATCTCCCAGTTCATCACACCACCACCCCCATCCCCCGTGGCTTTCCCCCCTTGGCGTCCATACATTTCTTCTCTACATCTGTCTCAACTTCTGCCCTGCAAACCGGTTCATCTGTACCATTTTTCTAGGTTCCACATAAATGCGTTAATATACGATATTTGTTTTTCTCTTTCTGACTTACTTCACTCTGTATGACAGTCTCTAGATCCATCCACGTCTCAACAAATGACCCAATTTCGTTCCTTTTTATGGCTGAGTAATATTCCATTGTATACATGTACCACATCTTCTTTATCCATTCGTCTGTCAATGGGCATTTAGGTTGCTGCCACGACCTGGTTATTGTAAATAGTGCTGCAATGAACATTGGGGTGCATGTGTCTTTTTGAATTATGGTTTTCTCTGGGTATATGCCCAGTAGTGGGATTCCTGGATCATATGGTAATTCTATTTTTAGTTTTTTAAGGAACCTCCATACTGTTCTCCATAGCGGCTGTATCAATTTACATTCCCACCAACAGGGCAAGAGGGTTCCCTTTTCTCCACACCCTCCAGCACTTGTTGTTTGTAGATTTTCTGATGATGCCCATTCTAACTGGTGTGAGGTGATACCTCATTGTAGTTTCGATTTGCATTTCTCTAATAATTAGTGATGTTGAGCAGCTTTTCATGTGCTTCTTGGCCATCTGTATGTCTTCTTTGGAGAAATGTATATTTAGGTCCTCTGCCCATTTTTGGATTGGGTTGTTTGTTTTTTTAATATTGAGCTGCATGAACTGTTTATATATTTTGGAGATTAATTCTTTGTCTGTTGATTTGTTTGCAAATATTTTCTCCCATTCTGAGGGTTGTCTTTTCGTCTTGTTTATGGTTTCCTTTGCTGTGCAAAAGCTTTGAAGTTTCATTAGGTCCCATTTGTTTATTTTTGTTTTTATTTCCATTACTCTAGGAGGTGGATCAAAAATATCTTGCTGTGATTTATGTCAAAGAGTGTTCTTCCTATGTTTTCCACTAAGAGTTTTATAGTGTCCAGTCTTACATTTAGGTATCTAATCCATTTTGAGCTTATTTTTATGTATGGTGTTAGGGAGTGTTCTAATTTCATTCTTTTACATGTAGCTGTCCAGTTTTCCTAGCACCACTTATATATATTTTTAATAAATGTATTTATTTATTTATTTTTCACTGTGTTGGGTCTTCATTGCTCCACGCAGGCTTTCTCTAGTTGTGGTGAGTGGGGGCTACTCTTTATTATGGTGCACGGGACTCTCATTGCAGTAGCTTTTCTTGTTGCATAGCACGGGCTCTAGGCACACAGGCTTCAGTCGTTGTAGCATGTGGGCTTCAGTCGTTGTGGCTCCTGGGCTCTAGAGCAGAGGCCCAGTAGTTGTGGTGCATGGGCTTAGTTGCTCCGTGGCCTGTGGGATCTTCCCATACCAGGGATCAAACCCGTGTCCCTTGCATAGGCAGGCAGATTCTTAACCACCAAGGAAGCCCCCAGCACCACTTATTGAAGAGACTGTCTTTTCTCCATTGTATATCCTTCCCTCCTTTGTCATAGATTAGTTGACCATAGGTACGTGGGTTTATCTCTGGGCTTTCCATCTTGTTCCATTGATCTATATTTCTGTTTTTGTGCCATTATCATATTGTCTTGATTACTGTAGCTTTGTAGTATAGTCTGAAGTCAGGGAGTCTGATTCCTCCAGCTCCGCTTTTTTCCCCCAAGACTGCTTTGACTATTCGGGGTCTTTTGTGTCTCCATACATATTTTAAGGTTTTTTGTTCTAGTTCTTTAAAAAAATGACATTGGTAATATCATAGGGATTGCATTGAATCTGTAGATTGCTTTGGGTAGTATAGTCATTTTCACAATATTGATTCTTCCAATCCAAGAACATGGTATATCTCTCCATCTGTTGGTATCAGTGTCTTACAGTTTTCTGCATACAGGTCTTTTGTCTCCCTAGGTAGGTTTATTCCTAGGTATTGTATTCTTTTTGTTGCAATAGTAAATGGGAGTGTTTCCTTAATTTCTCTTTCAGATTTTCATCATTACTGTATAGGAATATAAGCAATTTCTGTGCATTCATTTTGTATCCTGTAACTTTACCAAATTCATTGATTAGCTCTAGTAGTTTTCTAGTGGAATCTTTAGGAATCTCTATGTATAGTATCATATCACCTGCAAACAGTGACAGTTTTACTTCTTCATTTCCAATTTGTATTCCTTTTATTTCTTTTCCTTCTCTGACTGCTGTGTAGAGGACTTCCAAAACTATGTTGAATTATAGTGGTGACAGTGGACATCCTTGTCTTGTTTCTCAACTTAGAGGAAATGCTTTCAGTTTTTCACCATTGAGAATGATGTTTGCTGTGAGTTGGTCGTATATGGCCATTATTATGTCAAGGTAGGTTCCCTCTATGCACACTTTCTGGAGAGTTTTTTAATCATAAATGGGTGTTTAATTTTGTCAGAAGCTTTTTCTGCATCTATTAAGATGATCATATGGTTTTTACTCTTCATTTTGTTATATGGTGTATCACATTGATTGATTTGTGTATACTGAAGAATCCTTGCATCCCTGGGATAAATCCCACTTGATCATGGTGTATGATCCTTTGAATGTGTTGTTGGATTCTGTTTGCTAGTATTTTGTTGAGGATTTTTGCATCTTTATTCATCAGTGATATTGGTCTGTAATTTTCTTTTTTTGTAGTGTCTTTGTCTGGTTTTGGTATCAGGGTGATGGTGGCCTCACAGAATGAGTTTGGGAGTGTTCTTCCTCTGCAACTTTTGGAAGAGTTTGAGAAGGATGGGTGTTAGGTCTTTTTTTAATGTTTGATAGAATTCACCTGTGAAGCCATCTGGTCCTGGACTTTTTTTGTTGGAAGATTTTTAAACACAGTTTCAATTTCATTACTTGTGATTGGTCTGTTCATATTTTCTATTTCTTCCTGGTTCAGTCTTGGAAGGTTATACCTTTCTAAGGATTTGTCCATTTCTTCCAGGTTGTCCATTTTATTGGCATAGAGTTGCTTGTAGTAGTCTCTTAGGATACTTTGTATTTCTGCAGTGTCTGTTGTAACTTCTCCTTTTTAATTTCTAATTTTATTGATTTGAGTCCTCTCCCTCTTTTTCTTGATGAGTCTGGCTAATGATTTATCAGTTTTGTTTATCTTCTCAAAGAACCAGCTTTTAGTTTTATTGATCTTTGCTATTGTTTTCTTTGTTTCTATTTCATTTATTTCTGCTGTGATCTTTATGATTTCTTTCCTTCTGCTAACTTTGGGTTTTGTTTGTTCTTCTTTCTCTCCTTCCTTTAGGTGTAAGGTTAGAATGTTTATTTGAGATTTTTCTTGTGTCTTGAGGTAGGCTTGTACTGCTGTAAACTGCTGTAAACTCTTAGAACTGTTTTTGCTGTATCCCATAGGTTTTGGATCGTCGTGTTTTCATTGTCATTTTTCAATAGGTATTTTTTGATTTCCTCTTTGATTTCTTCAGTGATCTCTTGGTTATTTAGTAACGTACTGTTTAGCCTCCATGTGTTTGTGTATTTTACATTATCTTCCCTATAATTGATTTCTAATCTAATAGCATTGTGGTCAGAAAAGATGCTTGATGATTTCAATTTTCTTAAATTTACTGAGGCATGATTTGTGACCCAAGATGTCATCTATCCTGGAGAATGTTCCATGCGCACTTGAGAAGAAAGTGTAATCTGCTGTTTTTGGGTGGAATGTTCTATAAATATCAATTAAATCTATCTGGTCTATTGTGTCATTTAAAGCATCGGTTTCCTTATTTATATTCATTTTGGATGATGTGTCCATTGGTGTAAGTGAGGTGTTAAAGTCCCCCACTATTAATGTGTTACTGTCGATTTCCTCTATTATAGCTGTTAGCAGTTGCCTTATGTATTGAGGTACTCCTAAGTTGGGGGCATATATATTTATAATTGTTATTTCTTCTTGGATTGATGCCTTGATCATTATGTAGTATCCTTCCTTGTCTCTTGTAACATTGTTTTAAAGTCTATCTGATATGAGTATTGCTGCTCCAGCTTTCTTTTGATTTCCATTTGCATGGAATATCTTTTTCCATTCCCTCACTTTCAGTCTGTATGTGTCCCTAGGTCTGAAGTGGGTCTCTTGTAGATAGCATATATATGGGTCTTGTTTTTGTATCCATTCAGCAAGCCTGTGTCTTTTGGTTGGAGCATTTAATCCATTCACGTTTAAGGTAATTATCGATATGTATGTCCCTATGACCATTTTCTTAATTGTTTTGGGTTTGTTTTTGTAGGCCCTTTTCTTATCTTGTGTTTCCCACTTAGAGCAGTTCCTTTAGCATTTGTTGTAGAGCTGGTTTGGTGGTGCTGAATTCTCTTAGCTTTTGCTTCTCTGTAAAGCTTTTGATTTCTCCATTGAATCTGAATGAGGTCTTTGCCGGTGGAGTCATCTTCGTTGTAGCTTCTTCCCTTCATCACTTTAAGTATAATATGCCACTCCCTTCTGGTTTGTAGACTTTCTGCTGAGAAATCAGCTGTTAACCTTATGGGAGTTCGCTTGTATGTTATTTGTCATTTTTCCCTTGTTGCTTTCAATAATTTTTCTTTGTCTTTAATTTTTGTCGATTTGACTACTGTGTATCTCGGTGTGTTTCTCCTTGGGTTTATCCTGTATGGGACTTTCTGTGCTTCCTGGACTTGAGTGGCTATTTCCTTTACCATGTTAGGGAAGTTTTTGACTATAATCTCTTCAAATATTTTCTCAGGTCCTTTCTCTCTCTCTTCTCCTTCTGGGACCCCTATAATGCGAATGTTGTTGCGTTTAATGTTGTCCCAGAGGTCTCTTTGGCTGTCTTCATTTCTTTTCATTCTTTTTTCTTTATTCTGTTCTGCAGCAGTGAATTCCATCTTTCTGTCTTCCAGGTCACTTATCCGTTCTTCTGCCTCTGTTATTCTGCTATTGATTCCTTCTAGTGTAGTTTTCATTTCAGTTATTGTATTGTTTATCTCTGTTTGTTTGTTCTTTAATTCTTCTAGGTCTTTGTTAAACATTTCTTGCATCTTCTCCATCTTTGCCTCCATACTTTTTCTAAGGTCCTGGATCATCTTCAATATCATTATTCTGAATTCTTTTTCTGGAAGGTTGCCTGTCTCCACTTCATTTAGTTGTTTTTCTGGAGTTTTATCTTGTTCCTTCATCTGGTACATAGCCCCTTGACTTTTCATCTTGTCTATATTTCTGTGAATGTGTTTTTTGTTCCACAGGCTGCAGGATTGTAGTTCTTGCTTCTGCTGTCTGCCCTCTGGTGGATGAGGCTATCTACGAGGCTTGTGCAAGTTTCCTGATGGGAGGGACTGCTGGTGGGTAGAGCTGGTTGTTGCTCTGGTGGGCAGAGCTCAGTAAAACTATAATCCACTTGACTGCTGATGGGTGGGGCTGGGTTCCCTCACTGTTGGTTTTTTGGCCTGAGGCGACCCAACACTGCAGCCAACCCGGGCTCTTTGGTGGGGCTAATGGCAGACTCTGGGAGGGTTTACGCCAAGGAGTACTTCCCAGAATTTCTGCTGCCAGTGTCCTTGTCCTCACGGTGAGACAGAGCCACCCCCGCCTCTGCAGGAGACTCTCCAACAGTAGCAGGTAGGTCTGGTTCAGTCTTCTATGGGGTCACTGTTACTTTCCCTGGGTCCCGATGCACACACTACTTTGTGTGTGCCCTCCAAGAGTGGAGTCTTTGTTTCCCCCAGTCCTGTAGTCAAATCCCGCTAGCCTTCAAAGTCTGATTCTCTAGGAATTCCACCTCCCGTTGACAGACCCCCAGGTTCTGAAGCCTGACGTGGGGCTCAGAACCTTCACTCCAGTGGGTGGACTTCTGTGGTATAAGTGTTCTCCAGTTTGTGCATCACCCACCCAGCAGTTATGGGATTTGATTTTATTGTGATTGTGCCCCTCCTACCATCTCACTGAGGCTTCTCCTTTGTCTTTGGATGTGGGGTATCTTTTTTGGTGAGTTCCAGTGTCTTCCTGTAGATGATTTTTCAGCAGTTAGTTGTGATTCCAGTGTTTTCGCAAGAGGGATTGAGAGCAGGTCCTTCTACTCTGCCTTTTTTTTTTTGCGGTACACGGGCCTCTAGCTGTTGTGGCCTCTCCCATTGCAGAGCACAGGCTCCGGATGCGCAGGCTCAGCGGCCATGGCTCACGGGCCTAGCTGCTCTGCAGCATGTGGGACCTTCCCGGACCAGGGCACGAACCCGTGTCCCCTGCATCGGCAGGCGGACTCCCAACCACTGCGCCACCAGGGAAGCCCTATTCCACCTTCTTGAACCAATCTCCCTCACTGTTTTTTAAATCTGTAAAATTACATAGTCAAAGCAGTCTCATCAGTGTTTGCTCCATGGAATTTTATCGACAGGTTCTTCCTTCCTGCCCCAGGCCAAGATCTGAGTCCCAGCCTCTTGATTTCTCCACGTACCCTCCAGGTCTGTGCCTAACATTTACAGGGTCTGTGGCAAGGATATAAGTGGAGACCTATGTACCACAATTATGAATATTTGTAAGTACAAGCCAACCTAAGAAGCTGTCAGGTAGAATCTATTCTATCCAACCGACCTTAACAAATACTCCCTCAGAACCATGTGGAAGGCCAAGTTTGAAGTTAAAATTCTTGGGTGCTTAGAACTTCTGTGCCCGATTGTGTTATTGCAGAGAGCTCTGGTCCCCGGTCCATGAACCATTCTCTTTCTCTTCTTACCTCTAGGTCCCCTCATGGCCTCAAACTCCCAGGCCACATGTCCAAGCTCCATATACACACCTCCAAATAGCCACCCCTTGGACATATTTTGGGCCTAGGGGCATGCATGTGGTGACACATTCTGAGCTACTCAAGACTGAGGACAAGACCCACCCAGACCCTAGAAGCAGGCTCAGAGCCCTTGGGAATTCCAGGGCCATGTCTAAGTGGTGAGGAGGCCTACAGGTGGTCATTGTCCATTCGTCTCTGGAAGTCCTCACCCCATGGGGAGGGCTGAGGCCAGCGGAGAGGCAGGAGCCAAAGTCCACTAAAGCATGGAGCCCAGAGAAGGGACCCTCTTTCTCAAGCCCAAAAGAACTATTGCCTGCCCCTAGAAGTGTTCACAGAAGCGATCCTAGGACATGGACAAAATTCAGAACTCAAGCCCAATCAGTCACTTACTGAACAGAAGAGAGCAGTAAGGAGAAAGAATCACAGGGTCCATGGTAAACCCATGTGTTAGACAAGCAAACAGTGAGGGAAAGCAACTAAGTAGACCCCAAATTCCAGCACAGTGGAGATGTCTTGGACATGACTAAGCTCGAATTCAAAAGATGAGCAGTTGAGCAATGATGAAAATTTACCACTTTCTTTTTGGTTGTTAACGTTGTCAGAACATTTAAGCCCCACACACACACTTTTCACCTTAGAAATCATTTACTCCTGGTACGAAAGTCCATGCCCAAGTTGTTTGGACTCTGTTAAGTAAAAGGAACCGAATGTCCCTCAGGTTCCTAAAGTAATGGGGGTTTGTCCCAAGGTTGTGATGGGTCAGACTATTACCCTAAGTGGATCTCTAAACGTTCCCCCCTCCAACCACCACACACGAGTCCCACTGGGCCTGCTTATGCTGGTCCCCACCCCTGTATTGCTAAATCAGATTTTGGGGATTTTGAAGTGCAGAATTGGGAGAAAAGGAGAAGAAGGAGAAAAACTAGAAATCCAAAGGCTAGGGCTGGGAAAAGTGTACTTTAAAAATTTAATTGGGAGTTTGGGATTGAGATGTACGCACCACAATATTTAAAACAGATAACCAACAAGGACCTACTGTATAGCACAGGGAACTCTGTTCAATACTCTGCAATAACCTCAATGGGAAAAGAATTTGAAAAAGAATACATACATGTATATGTATAACTGAATCACTCTGCTGTACACCTGAAATTAACACAACATTGTTAATCAACTATGCTCCAATATAAAATGAAAATTTAAAAAAATTTTTAAGATGTTTTATTTTGGTCTATATGTCCACTTCATGGTGTTTGAGATCTACGAGTTGGAGACCCAAATTACCTTGAAATTAATTTAATTGCTGGGACACACTTTGTTGGTGGTGACTTGGTTATGTGATGAGATCCCATGGGAGAAGGCTTTACAAGCTTACAGGTGTATGTGGGACTAAGGATTTGAGAATCTCACAGGGATGTGTGAACACCTATATTAACACATCCATGGTGATCAGAACATAATGCAACAGCTTTAGAGGTGGTTCAGGATCAAAAGCAGCTTCAACAACTGCCATCAACCATTATATAACTCTGTATATCCATGCCTTGTCTTTACTCTCCCCTGCCACTACCATTCAACCAGCCAGGGTTTTCCTCAATCCCTGGCTCCAGTGGTCTCATGCCCTCTGTGTGCTGGTCTCTTTCTGTGTGTCTTTTTTAGTTCCAGCTGCTGGTTGATCACTAGAGCAGTTTGCAAAGCTTCTAGTTCTCTCTCTTTCTAAACAAATAAGATTGTGTTTACCTGCTCCACTAGAAGTTATGTGGGGCCATATGATTTTCTTTGGTCAGTGCAATTGAGTAGAAGTGACACATGTCACTTCCAGGGGAAACTTTAAGAGCCCAGGTGTGCTTCACCACGCACTCCCTGTGTCTTCTACTGTGGTGGCCAGGATGTTCCAGACAGTGGCTGCTCCATCAGTCTGGGTCTCGGAGTAAAGAAGCTGACATTGACATTGGAAGCTGAGCACCCAGACAACCCACAACAAACACGTGGCCCAAACAAGAAATAAACCTTTGTTTCCTTCAACCACTGAGATCCGGGGCTTGTTTGTTACTGCAGCAGAAGCTAACCCAGTAATTCTCAGAGTGTGTTCCCAGAATTAAAATCAGCAGTATCACCTAGAAATTTGTTAGAAATGCAAATTCTTGGGTTCCAGCCCAGACCTAGTGAATCAGAAACTCTGAAATGACGACCAGCAATCTGTGTTTTAGTAAGTCCTGCAAATTATTCTAATGCTCACTGAAGTTTGAGCACCACTGACCTAACCTATCCCAATTGATTCTGCTTCCACTATCAAACATCTGGTGCACTGTATCCATAAATAAAATGCACACAGAGAGAATCTGTCTGGTCTAGTTCAATCATCATCACCCTACTGGGCAGAACTCTTGTACCGCAGTACCTCATAGGCCACTGTCCAGACTATAAACTGATTGTCTTGGGCTGTGTGTCTCCCTCAGGTTCAGTCAGACCTGTCACCAAGGGACATAGTTTGGAGGGGGGGCAGAAAGGGTCACTGACACAGAGCATGGCTACACCTCCCTGCATAACCACCAAGAATTGCTCACTCAGCATCAGTCAAAGTTATGGTAGTTCAGAGAGGCTATAGATGCAGTGTAAATGTTCTCCTCAATAAATTATAACAAATATAGAACATAGGACAACAAAATAGAAGACTTCAAAGAAGTTGTGATGGGTTCTACTGACCTCTCTTAACTATCATTTCCCATTCTCTTCTTTCCTGTTTTAGTTTGCCTTCTGCCAACCTCAGCTTCCAGAGTTTTGCAGCTTGAACATTTTAAGGTTTAGCACAGTGTTTCTGAATCTTGGTGCACATTAGAATCACCTGAGGAACTTTTTAAAAATACCAGACCTTTTAATTCTGAATCTGGTTTGGGGATGGGGGAGGGAGGGTGTGTGTATGCCAGATTCAACAAGTAAATACAGGATGCATAGTTAAATTTGAATTTCAGATAAATAATGAATTTTTTAGTATAAGTATGCCCCATGCAATATTTGAGAAATACTTATACTAAAAATAGTATTCATTGTTTATAAATTCAAATTTAATTAGGCCTCCCTGGACAGGGCAAGCAGGGACAAGGGCAAGGGTTGCGGGGAGGTAGGTCAATATTTTTAACGTTCCCCTAGTGATTACCACTTGGGGGTTAAGACTGAGAGTCTCTAGTCTTTCCCAATCCATCCTCAACCCCACGGGATAAAAGTTATTATTTTCTATAATCAGAGCTCTGAGTAAGTCTAGAGTGAAATTCATTCTTTTCTAAACGCACTTCAGGTGATGGATTTCACATGCATTCATTTCCACTTCTCCCCTCCATAGCACTGTAAAAGCGTGCAATGATTGACAGCCCTAGCATTGTCATTATGAGTGAATAACACATAATCCCCCATTACGTAAATGCCTACCACCTCATTTCCAAATTAGGCATCAATTATGGCAATTGTGAATGAAGAGACTTAGAGAGGAGAGCTGATCTCTGATTCAAAGTCAAGAGCAAAAAATATGAATAAAATTCAAGTGTACCACTAGTTTTTAGGTTGACACTCATAAATCTAATTTAGTGTGAGCCAATCATTTTTCCTGAGTTCCACTAGGCATAGCTCTCTATGAATGTAGAATCTTATTAGGTTACTCTGATCTGGCAAAAGCTAATGTAATCCGAAGAGATCCTGAATTGAATCTTAATTCTTGGTTCCTGCAGTTGATTTAAAAAATAGTTCAGGGGGCAACTGGAGTAGAATATACATCACTGTGGGATTATTGTCAAATAGGTAAGCTAAATCATGCCTAGGTTATCAGAGTGAGATGAGAGCGTTGATAAAACTGCTTAGAAGAATTTCCTGGTGGTCCAGTGGTTAGGACTCACTGCAGGGGGCACGGGTTCAACCCCTGGTCAGGGAACGAAGATCCTGCATGCTGCAAGGCACAGCCAAAAAAAAAAAAAAAAAAAAACTGCTTAGAGAAGACAAACCATTGTGATTCATGGTCAAAAATGACATTAGGTATGGTGACTTTTGAGAACACTGACATGCGACACATCATAAATTCCTTTAAGATATATTTTTATAAACATTTCCAATGACCAGAGTATTGTAACTTCATTATGAAATATTTTGAAAATACAGAGATTAAAAAAATAATTCAGGGGCTTCCCTGGTGGCGCAATGGTTAAGAGTCCATCCGCCTGCCGATGCAGGGGACACGGGTTCGTGCCCCAGCCCGGGAAGATCC
Source organism: Mesoplodon densirostris (assembly GCF_025265405.1). Taxonomy (NCBI): domain Eukaryota; kingdom Metazoa; phylum Chordata; class Mammalia; order Artiodactyla; family Ziphiidae; genus Mesoplodon; species Mesoplodon densirostris. The sequence goes on from NC_082668.1 coordinate 56,237,845, forward strand.
CACATGCCGCGGAGCGGCTGGGCCTGTGAGCCATGGCCGCTGAGCCTGCACGTCCGGAGCCTGTGCTCTGCAACGGGAGAGGCCACAACAGTGAGAGGCCTGCATACCGCAAAAAAAAAAAAAATTAAATAAAAAAATAATTCAGACTCTCACTACTCTAATAGAACCACTGTGTGCATTTATAGCTGCATTTTCTCCTAGACTAAAAATTCCTTTGTGTGTTTTCAAGTGGTTTTCCATTAAACATTCTTAAAGTCCAACTACACTGTAGCCGTGATGTTGCTGTTCATCACCTAGCAAGCAACTCAAATGCCATTGTAAAGCTGTTCCTTTCTTTCCTTTCTTCCTTTTCTTTTTAAACTTCTAACACTGACTCAGTAGATGACCTCACTTCCCACCTCAGAAAGACCATAGGTATTAGCCCTTGATAGTTGAGGTTTCGTCTGACACATCATGGCCCCTTGTATCACTTTATCTCTCCCTTCACCCTCAAAAAGACAGGTGATCACTCCTCTCCAAAGCTAACCCTCTAACTGTACACTGGTCTTCATCACTTACTGTCCCCCGAGCTAACCCTCCACCTAAACTTTGGTCTCCACTGCTCCAGGCTTCCTCAGGTGGCTCACATCCATTGATAATATGGCCTATATATCGTGGAAGTATCAACCCCAACTTCCACCCAAAAACTTCCCTGCCCATATAATAACACCTGGAATTCCAAGTGGAGCTTGCAAATATTTCCAGTGTGCCATTGTATAAATGCATGCAAAATGTAAGTTTCTCTACTTTTCTATAATCTCTCTCAACTGTTAATACAAATCCTTATGTCATCAGATAGCAGAAACTTAATCACAGTTATTTCAGGTTTTCCCTTACCCACACATTTTCCTTGAGGTTTTGTCTGAATTCTGGAGGGCTTATGTGTTGACAATAATATGAAAAACAATGACTAACCCTTATATACAGCTTACATTATGCTAGGCATAATTTTATATGCCTTCCATGTCTTATCTCATTTGATCCTTAAAACAGACCAAGGTAGGTTTTGGGGGGTTTTTTTGTTTGTTTGTTTTTTGTTTTTATGGCCAAGCCCAGGCAGTGAGTTCTTAGTTCCCCAAGCAGGGATTGAACCTGGACCCCGTGAGTGAAAGTGCAGAGTCCTAACCACTGAACTGCCAGGGAATTCCCCCAAGGTAGGTTTTATTATTCCCCTATTTTACATATGGGCAGATAAGTACATAGAGAATTAAGTAATTTGCTCAAGGAAATAAAGTCCGTAAGTTTATGCTATAGTCTGTGCTCTAAACCATTACCCCAGACCCTCCTTACTCTCTTGTGGAGCCCAAGGCATTAGCAGCCAGAGGTGGTATTACCAAACTGAACTTGGGTCTGCTCACCTGCCATACAGCAAAGCCAATCTACTGACACTGGGTTGTGGTAAAGGAAAGTACAGCATTTACTGCAGGGCACCAAGCAAGGAGAACGGGCAGCTAATGCTCAAAAGACCTGAACTCCCTGATGGCTTTCAGGGAAGAGTTTTTAAAGGCAAAATTAGGGGCAAGAGTTGACTTTCTTCTGATTGGTTGGTGGTGAGGTAACAGGGTGATGTTTTAATCATCAACTTTCTGGTTCCAACCAGTATGGGTTCTATGTGCTTGTGGTCAGCATGTAATCACCACCCACTACTTGGGTGGGGGTCACAGTTCCTGTAGAACAACTCAAGATATACAGCAAATTGTTATGTATATCCCTTGAGAAGGAACTAGGACTCAGTTTTTTGTTTTTTTGTTTTTTTTTTTTGTGGTACGCGGGCCTCTCACTGCTGTGGACTCTCCCGTTGCGGAGCACAGGCTCTGGACGCGCAGGCCCAGCGGCCATGGCTCACGGGCCCAGCCGCTCCGCAGCACGTGGGATCTTCCCAGACCGGGGCACGAACCCGCATCCCCTGCATCGGCAGGCGGACTCTCAACCACTGCGCCACCAGGGAAGCCCTAGGACTCAGTTTTATTGATGAACTATTGTTTAATCTATCATTACTTTTCTTGCTTGACTGCCTTACCTTTGTTTCTGCCTTCCCTCACTTCCCTAACTAGTAACTGCTTGAGTCTGCTCTTTGGGACTCAGGGAAGGCCTAGGAAACTAAAGTCTTTTTCTACAAACAAGAAAAAGGGGACACCGAGGGGCTTTTGTAACTGAGAGTGAACCAGAGGGTCCTACTCGGTTTCAGTCTCCCCTTTTCTTTGATACTCTTCAGTTCTGAGGGGAACAGGGGCAGGACAAGCAGGGGAATAAAGTTTTTGGATAGAGAGATTAATCATAAACTCAGCAGGGGAACTCGGTTTCAGTGGTATCTGGTTTGGGTCACGGTCCATGTTGGTGTATATTGAAACATCTTCCCTCCATCATCAACACACACAGGTGCCTGCTGACTCATCCCTCACCCCAAGACCCCCTCATGACTGGCTTGCTTACCTACCATAATGGAAAAGAATATTTAAAAAAAAGAATGTGTATTTAATTATAAACACATATATAAAACTGAATCACTTTGTTGTACAGCAGAAATTAACACAACATTGTAAATCAACTATACTTCAATTTGAAAAAACTCTCAAAATCCAAGCACTGGCTTCTGTTTTTACCCTTGAACACCTAACTTTCCAAATATAAAAAGTGCCAGAGGGCTTCCATGGTGGCGCAGTGGTTGAGAGTCCGCCTGCCGATGCAGGGGACACGGGTTCGTGCCCCGATCCCGGAAGATCCCACATGCCGCGGAGCGGCTGGGCCCGCGAGCCATGGCCGCGGAGCCTGTGTGTCCGGAGCCTGTGCTCCGCAACGGGAGAGGCCACAGCAGTGAGAGGCCCGCGTACAGCAAAAAAAAAAAAAATTAAAAATAAAAAGTGCCAGAGACTTCACAGAAATACTGGGAATGACACCTGCTGCTGCATGCTATTGAATAAAAGCTGAAACCCTTCACATAACAATTCCACGTGAGGCTTAGATAGAAATGTTCCACAAAAATACATTTTATCCACCTATTCATATGTATTTACTAATTGATGAATTAGTTCATCAAATATTTATGAAACATTTATAGTTTTAAGGAATTAGTTCATGTGATTGTGGAGGCTGGCAAATCCACAATCTGCAAGGTAGGCCAACAGTTTAGAGACCCAGGGAAGAGTTGGTGCTTCAGTTCAAGTTTGAAGGCCATCCAGTGGTGGAATTTCTTCCTCATCCAGGGCTATCATTCTTTTTATATTAAGGCCTGCAAATGCGTAGAAGTGTCCACCCACATTACAGAGGGTAACCTGCTTTACTCAAAGACTACTGATTCAAATGTTAATTCCATCCAAAAACACTTATAAAACTTTTACATAAACATCTAAAATAGTGTTCAACCAAATATTTGGGCACTGTGGCCAACTTGATACATAAAATTAATCATCACAAGTACCTACTCATTTGCTTTTCACTGGGGTTTTAACAGACAAGACAAACATGGTTCCTGGCCCTATGGTATTTTCTCAAAAATTCATTAATTCAACAGTTCCCCAATGTAGACAAATTCAAACTCAACTGCAAAAGACTAAAACTAGCTCCTCTTCAAATAGCAAGTATTGATAAGAAAAATAGGTAAAGAGGTCTCTGGGTGCCAAAAGCTAGAGGCTGGGTAAAAGATAGCAGAAAGGGATTCTGTTATCTTTAAAGATGAACTTGAAATCATTCACAGCTTTATCAGGGTCATTCCTACTCACTCATTCCTTCAACTAAGCCTTCCAGAAGTGGGTAGTCCCCCTTTACCATTTGGGGATGGGAATAGTCAGGAGAGGCTTATAGAGGAGTGATGTTTAAGCCAAAAATGTTCAGTGATGGATAGGTGTACATTTGTTAGAAAGAAGGACAGGGAAAGGTCATTCCAGACCTTAGAGGTCAAAGAAGCCATAAATAAAGACAAAAAGGGAAATACATCCCCTTTGGGGAGGAATAAAGCATTCCATGTGGCTGGGGCACAGAGCACAGGGACAGAAGAGGTAGAAAAGGACATATGGGGCCTTGTTTACCATGCATGCTTGTACTTAGCAGTGAGAAACCATGAAAAGCATTAAGCTGGAAGGAGATGTGATCATTTTGTATTTTAGAGCGGTCACAGTGGCCAAGAGTCCTGGGGATGGATTACAGTTGGCCAAGACTGGAGTCAGAGACCATTAGTGGGCGATTAAACTATCCTGGAGAGACATGATGAGGGTCTAAAAGTGAGACTAGAGATGAGGGAACTGGGTTGGGAGATGCAATCAGGTTAGAATAAAAAAACCTGATGCTTTATTGATTGTGAGGAAGGGAAGGAGAGAGGCAGAGAGGGAGAAGTTTGGTTTGGATAGAGTGTCATTCACTGATAGAGAAAACACAAGAAGAGGAGCAGGTACTGGAGGAAAGAAGAATTCCAATTTGGAATGGGAGCCTCCAGGAGAGGTCCTTTCTACCAGTAGAGCTGCCTACCTTCAAGTGGATCACAGGCCTGGACAAGAAGAAACACAATCACGGTGACCACTGCAGAGGGGATGTCCCAACCACACAGTCCTGCATCACATAAACCCAGGGTTCTTATATAATCCACCATCAGACTTCTTGCCAGTCTGCGTTATGGCAGGCTAAGAAATAACTGGATTATGTGTCATCTAATTCATTGCTGATAGTTTCATATTATTCAAGTTAATATGTAGAACAACTCTATGAAATCAGCTCTATTATCATCCTTATTTTACAGAGAGACTAAGTAACTTTCCCAATGTCATTCGACTAATAATCAGTAAAGTCAGGAGCTGAACCTTGGTATTTGAGCTGATTCATAGCCATCAGATTGGGGCCAGGAGAAAGGAGCTACTCAGACTTGGTCTAAACCATATTTTATTTTTATACAACTACTGAATAATTTAAGGATCTTTTGCCTTTTTCCACAAAGGAATGCCAGTATAAAACTCATCTGATTTATAACTCATTTTCTTAAATGTGGAGATGAGATCTTATACAATTTTCCTTTTTGCTGTCACTTTCCTTAGTGTTATGGTAGGAACTGAAAGAGTATTCTCTTTTGCTCATGAGGACACTGTGACCTTCTGCACATTTAGCCAAAAAGTTTGCCTGTCTTTATAAGCAGAAGTAAAAGCATTGTTCTCTTCTTCTGTTACACGTACACTGAAGACACAGGACTCATTGGATATAGTTGCATGTGCAACATTTTAAATCTCCTACTTTCCTTTTGATGCTGCTTGGTGAAGGTAGTCTTTCTGCTTCCTCTGGATGAAAACCTAGACAGTCTCCATGACATTTCCACTCCCTTCTAGATAATAAAACTTCCTAAAGTCACTTTAAATTGCAAACCCATCCATAGGTAAAAAAGTGAAAATGTCTACAACAATACATTAATAATCTCTTCAATCCTCATTGAAAGGTACAATTTCTCTCCCTAAAGGTGGGCACATGGTCCTTTCTTCTCCTTCCCCAACTGGCATTTCTGCTTCTCCTTAAGACTGATCTCTTTGATCGACAGAGTCGAAGCAAGGAGAGAGATTAAATGTTAAGGTTATAGGCAAATTGTTACCTGACCGACCATGTAGTAAAATGGCTTACAGCTCTGTGGGCAGGCTGGGGCTTAAAAGGATCTCTTTCTCTTGTGGAATGGTTTTGACGTTCTCTGGTGGTTCCCTAGCACTGGGGCCCTCCTCTGGAGCTCCCTGCAGATAATTTTTATTTGACTGACCTATCAATAATTGAGAGACCTATGTTGAAAGATTTGTCAAATACGTATGTGCATTTTATATTTTGAGGCCATTTGTTATACCAATTTAGAATTACTATGGCTTTGTAGTCAGTTGAACCTTTTATTATTATATAGTGGTCCTCTTTTGCTCTAATAATGCTTTTTGTTTTATAGTCTCTTTTATTTGAATTACCCTGTTTATGATAAACAGCTATCATAGCCTTCTTTTGGTTAGGATTTGCTTCTTTTAATTCCTCTTACCTTTTTACTTTCAAACTTTCTGTATACTTATAGTTTAAACACATTTCCTATAAACACCACATGGTTGGATGTTGTTATTTCTGCCATTTCATTTTGTGCTATTTGCCTATCTTTTTTATGTTTCTTTTTTCCTGTATTGCCTTCCTCTGAATTGATTTTTTTGGGGGGTTTTTTTGAGTATTTTTTTGCTGCATTGGGTTGCTGTGCGCGGGCTTTCTCTAGTTGTGGCAAGCAGGGGCTACTCTTCGTTGTGGTGCTTGGGCCTCTCATTGCGGTGGCTTTTCGTGTTACCGAACATGGGCTCTAGGCATGCAGGCTTCAGTAGTTGCAGTGCGTGGGCTCAGTAGTTGCAGTGTGCAGGCTCTAGGGCATGCGGGCTTCAGAGTTGTGGTGCACAGGCTCAATAGTTGTGGCTCGCGGGCTTAGTTGCTCCACGGCATGTGGGATCTTCCCGGACCAGGGATCGAACCCATGCCCCCTGCATTGGCAGGCAGATTCTTAACCACTGCACCACCAAGGTAGTCCCTGAATTGATATTTTTTTCTTTATTCCATCTTCCACTTAACTGGATTGGAAGTTACATACTCTATATGTAATCTTTTAGTAGTTACTTTGGAAATTTTTACCATGACTCATTGTGGGAGGCTGAATAATGTCCCTACTCGAAGACACCCAGAACCTGTGAAAATGCCACCTTACATGGGAAAAAAACACTTTGAAAATGTGATTATATTAAAGCTCCTGGGATGGGGAAATTATCCTGGGTCATCTGGGTGGTCCCACTGTGATTACATGAGTCCTTAGAAGAGGGAGATGGGAGGGTTAGAGTAAAAAAAAGGTGATGTGATGGCAGAAGCAGAGAAAAGGACTATGAGATGCTAACTGCTGGCTTTGAAGATGGAGGATGGGGTCATGAGCCAAGGATGCACACAGTATCTAGAAGCTAGAAAAGGCAAGGAAACCAATTCTGTTCTAGAGCCTTCCTTAGGAACACAGCCCTGCTGACCCATTTTAGACTTCTGACTTCCAGAACTATAAATGAATAAATTTGTGTTGGCTTAAACCACTAAGATTTGTGACAGCAGCTATTGGAAACTAGTGCAGATTTTGATGTCTGAAAGTGGGGTGCTACTGTAAGAAACACATAAAAATATGAAAGTGGCTTTGGAATTGGGCAGTGGGCAGAGGTTAGAAGAACTTTGAGGTGCATGATAGAAAAATCCTAGATTTCCTTGAACAGGCAGTCAGTAGAAATACAGATGTTAAAGATTCTGCCAGTGAAAGCTCAGAGGGAATTATGGAGCATGGTAGAGAAAGCCTATATTGTCTTAGAGAATTCCTAAATCATCATAAATAGATCATTGGTAGAAATATGGATGTTAAAGGCACTAATGGTGAGGGCTCAGAAGGAAATGAGGGACATTCTAGAAAGTGGAGGAAAGGGGATCCTTGTTATACAGTGATGGAAAACGTAGCTCAATTGTGTGTCCTGCAGTTGTGTGGAAATCAGAGCTTATAAGTAATGAAATTGGATATTTAGCTGAGGAGATTTCTAAGCAAAATGTTAAACGTTCATCCTGGCTCTTTCTTGCTGTTTATAGTCAAATGCAAGAGGAAAAAGATCGAAAAACTGGTAAGAGAAAAGGAACCAGGACTTGATGATTTAGGAAATTCTCAGCTTATCAAGATTGCAAAAGATGTTAAAATTAGGAGATTCACTGTTAGGAGGGCATGCTTTGGAGAGAAAAACCAAGAATATAGCTGGACAGGGCTTCCCTGGCGGCACAGTGGTTAAGAATCCACCTGCCAATGCCGAGGACATGGGTTCAAGCCCTGGTCTGGGAAGATCCCACATGCCATGGAGCAACTAAGCCAGTGCGCCACAACTACTGAGCCTGTGCTTTAGAGCCTGTGAGCCACAACTACTGAAGCCTGCAGTGCCTAAAGCCTGTGTTCTGCAACAAGAGAAGCCACAGCAATGAGAAGCCCTTGGTGTACCGCAACAAAGAGTAGCCCCCACTCGCTGCAACTAAAGAAAGCCCACGCACAGCAACAAAGACCCAGCTCAGACTAAAATAAATAAATTCATTAAAAAAAGAATATAGCTGGACAACCTTTTGCTAGTGCCTTAACTCTGTAAAATAGGCATCATCATCATCACTATTATTATTATTATTAAAAATATTATTTAAATGTACTTATAAGATTACCAGTTTCTTTACTCCCCACTCATTTTACATTTCAGACAATTTTTTCCTGGGGTCATTTTTCCTCCTTTCTGGAGTATATCATTAGAAATTCCTTAAGTGAGTTCTGTTGGTAGGAAACTCAGTTTTTATCTGAAAATTTCTTTACTTCTTCTTCACCGTTAAGATAAAATTTTACAAGGTATACAGTTCCAGGTTGACTATTAGCTTTTTGAACATATTATTCTATTGTCCTATGGCTACCATCATTGCTTTGAGAAGTTGACTGTCAGTCTAATTGCTGAGTTTTGAAGGCATTCTCTTTTTCTCTCTAGCAGTTTATAGGATCTTTATTATTGGTGTTCTGTAGTTTCACTGGAAAGCTTCTAGAAAGGGAGTTTTTTCTTAATCCTTGTAGATATAGGTTTTGATTCCTAGCTATTATCTCTTGGAGTATCTCTCCTCCAACTTCTCTCTCCTCTTTTAGCACTCCAATTAGACTCCTTTTAGACTTTCTTAATCTACCCTTTGTACTTTGTGACACCCTTATATACTCTTATATATGCTCAATCCCCTCGCATCTCCATGCAAGTGTCTCTTCCAATTCATTAATGAAGGAGTCTCAACTTCATACAAGCCTATGGCATGATCTCCCGCTTCCCTCTAGGATATTGATTTTCAAAGCTCCAGGGTTCTGAATCCACATTACCTGGGTTCAAATTCTGGCTTATTTACTTACACACTCACTATTGTGTGACTATGGACAAGTTACCTAACTTCTCTGTGCTTCAGTTTCCTCTCCTATCAAATGAATATTGGTAATAGTTCCTCTTATAAGAATGTTATCAAGAATAAATGAATTGATTTGAGTAAAATGCTTGGAACAGTGCCTAGCCCATATAAAGTGCTTTAAAACTGCTTACACTTACTCTGAGTACTGGCATGTGCCTCCATGTTATTTTAAGGCTAATTCATTTGCTTAAGCTCATTGAACTTTTTACAAAAATGATCTTGAGGATTTCCTGTATTTTCTTTCAAGCTGAGCAAGCATTTATATGTTTGTTATAATTTATCCAGAATCTAGTTGAAAAGAATGTTTGTTAAAATTTATCCAGATTCTAGTTGAATAGCCTAGTAGGAAGGTTGTTTTTTTTTTTAAACTACCTAGTCCCTTCATTGTGGAGACTGAGCTGATGGAAGCATTCCAAAGCAGGTTCAAGGTTTTGCCAGGGTCCTTAGGTCCCCTGAACATTTTAAGCTTTCCAGGAATAGGAAAGGACAAACACAGAACAATAAAGGGCTGCTTTGCTCCAGGCTCTCTTTGGAAGCAGGACCATAAGCCTCCCTTTATGCTCCAGTGGAAGCCCTCCCCAAACTGCTCTGGAAACCCTCTACTTCTCCCTACACTTACACTCTGTACAAATACCTGTAACAATGTACGTATCATTTTCTCTCTCATTCAACCTTATATTCTCAGCACATAGTAGTTCTCAATAAAAGTTTGTCAAATGCATGTATGAACAAATGAAAGAAAAGGCAATGGAGGAAATAACATATACCAAGTATGGGTTCTTTCTATGATTTAAAAGTCAAGATGAAACTTCCTCCACACGTTTCAACATGCTAGATTTTCATGAACAAGCCAATTGCTAAGTATTGTTTAAAGACGTAGAGGTAACTACCGTACAAAAAGCAAAAAGCATTACAATTGGTTTCTTCTGGGGAATGAAACCAAGAATAAGAACAGATGAGTCAGGGATCTATTATTTTCTTTAAAAGTCTTCTGATATTTGATTTTTAACTATGTATATCTTGATAAAAATTAAAACATTCAAAAACAAAGATTAGTCCATTTTTGACCTGCTATAACTCAAAAGCAGTCTGCAGTACATTTGACCTCACGGGGTTTAGTACAGTTTTGTTTTGTTTTTTTTAATTTTGTGCCCGGAGTCCTGATTACCAAAGAGTTGTTGACCCAAAGCCAAGTCGACAGATAAACAGAACTGTGGACTTTAAGAAGGCAGCTCCAATGAATCTATACCGGCTGAGCAGGCATACTGAGTGGTGCCTGAAGGCAGCTGTAAGGATGAAGTATATCAATTAACTCCATGGTTTTCATGAAGACCTCTTCATATCAAAACTTCTTTCTTTACATGCGTCTCCTCTGATCCCGTGGAGATGAAAATTGACATCCACAGTCATATTCTACCAAAAGAATGGCCAGATCTAAAGAAGGTAACGGTGATTAATTTGCTGAATTATTTCTAGAACTTCTCCAGCATTTCTCAATGCCTCTACTATAGAATGATGTCTTCTTTAGGGAATTAGATGTTAAGTTTCTCTGCTTTAGGAGTGATTTTAAGTTATTTGGTAGTTATTAAGTTATTCTGATTTCCTAGTTTTTTAAAATGATTTCATATTTATTTTGAAAGAACATTGATAAAAAGAAGTAAGTGTTCTCTCAAAATCCCTTTTCCCCTCAAATGAAGCACTCTTTAAAACTTCTGGACGATATAAGTCAAGCAGGTTTACTTCCATTTAAGTCACATATTCAGCTGCTGGGGAGACAGATGACAATTACAGTTTCAAGTAAGAGACTATTAAAAAACAGAATGTGATAGGTTCTCATTACTTCTAAAACATATCTTTCTAAAATGTTTAAAATAAGTTTTAGAAGCACCAAATGATAGCTCTGTGGAAATTTTTTTTTGTCTATTTTAAGACACTGTCTGAAACCATTCCTTTTTGATGTTCTTTAAGCTGTAAATCCTTGTTATGAAGTACAGAGTAGGAACATCAAAAAAAAAAAAAAAACCTAGAGGAAATGACATGAAACGTTTGCACAGTGAATGTCTCTCAAGACTCTTCTCTGTGTTTCTCAAAAGATGGAAATTTCCTTTTGTCATTAAGAAGTTTTAAATGAATACTAAAACAGGAAGGTGGGGAAAATGAAAGAAATTTAAAACTGGTTTGAGTTTTTGTTCGGGCTAAGTATCAGATTTTACCCAATCTTCAGCCTTCTCTAGTACTTATACACTACTCATAGTGTTTCATCTTTTTTATCCCAAGTGAGGAAAAATGAATGAACCCAAACTCTAATTAAAATGTGGTTCACTGTTTCATTGTGCAGGTAAATGAAACGATTTTCTTCTCATAGTTGTCTTTTGGAAGAATGGTCATCTTAAGTGTTTCTTTGTCCACTGGTATTTTAGGTTAAGATGGACAGTGGACATTGTAGATCAGAAAATACAAGTGATGCTAAACCATCTTTGAAAGGTTTTCCTATTATAGTTCATGGTAAGAACTAACCCTATCAAACTAACCCCTCCGAAAGGAGCCTAAGTGCCTACATGGGAACTTGCTGCTCTGAATGCTGTCATCCTCATCATGTTTTATTAAAGTGTAGACACCACTGCACAATGTTAGTGATGAATACCCAAAACATTCTACCTAGTATCCTGTGCCATAACCCTACCTCCCAAGCCTGCCTCCACTTTGAGCTGAGAACTGGTCACCAAGAGTTGACAATTTCCAGCCGCCTCACCTAATGCAAGGCCCTGAAGGCATTTTTAAAACTGCCCCCCCCCAAAAAACTGCTCCAGAAGCTCAGGGATGCAGAGTATGGGGAGGCTATAGCCACAGCTGTGTGCCCTGGAGATTCCCTTAGCACAAGTTCTGCTGGCTCTTTATTGTTATGCCTTCTTATCTTCTAGTTATGCCTTCCTATCTTCTAGTTATGCCTTCCTATCTTCTAGTTATGCCTTCCTATCTTCTAGTTATGCCTCCTATCTTCTAGTTATGTCCTCCTATCTTCTAGTTATGCCCTCCTATCTTCTAATTATTCGTGAAAAGAGGGGAGGGGCATTTTGTACCCATAAACCAGGCTTTTATCAAGCAGTCTCACACCCTGCAAGCAGATAACTGATATACTTTTTTAAAAAAAATTTTACTGACGTATAGTTGATTTACAATGTTGTGTTAATTTCTTCTGTACAGCAAAGTGGCTCAGTTATATGTATATAACTGAGTATATATACATATAATATATATTTTTTCTTTTTCATATTCTTTTCCATTATGGTTTGTCACAGGATATTGAATACAGTTCCCTGTGCTATACAGTAGGACCTTGTTGTTTATCCACCCTATATGTAATAGTTTGCCTCTGCTAATCCCATACTCCCAATCCTTCCCTTCCCTACCTCCCCTCCCCCTTGGCAACCACAAGCCTGTTCTCTATGTCTGTGAGTCTGTTTTTGTTTCGATAACTGATATACTTGATGCTGATGATGCTGATGATGGTAGTAATAATAATCATAATACTCTTACACTTCCAGAGAGCAATATATACATGTAATTTGATTCCATAAAATCTTGTGAGTTTCAGATAGGATTTCTATCATTAGCCCTGCTGGACAAATGAGGCCCCTGAGACTCAGAAATGAGGCTAGAATCCCAGAGCTTCATGGGGCTATGGTGGCCCCTCCATAGCTCTACGCCCACACCTACCTTCCAAGAGCTGCCCAGGAGCACATCATGGGGGGGATGTCCCTGCTTCCCTCTTCTAGACACCAGCCTGCTCCCCAACTCTCCACACTCATGTAAACCCACTGAGGGCTTCCTCACAGCAGGTCAAGCAATGTGATCTGCTATGTGCTGGAACTTTCCGTTGGACTGCAGGCAAGTCAGTGATGAAACAATTCGCAGAAAACAGTTTGTGTTTTCAAACTGGGAGGAGGGAGATAAATAAAAATACATCTAAATGGTGGTGGGTTCCTTCTCTCCCTCTGTCCTTATTTCCAGTCTATATGATCAGAGTATTAAAGTGACATTAGTGGATAGCAGATAGTCCTTGGTGTTCATAGAGTTCAATATTTCTAGCAGAATTTCCTTTGTCTTCAAATCGTTTCTTAGTAGGTAAAATATCATTTCAAAACATCAATCTCCGATCTTTTCTCACCACTTTTTCAAACTTTCCAGTAAAAAAAATGAAAAGAATAAGCCAGTCCTAGTTTTATTTTGGAAGATGAAGCCCCTTTGGAAGAACTGATATCTCTTTTCAAACCTGCCTTTTCTTGTTAAATATTAATAGACACACTTCAAAAACCCTGACCTCCTTATGCAGTGAAGACATAGAAAAGCAGAATCAACACGCCTGGGTTGGTGATTAACTAATGATTACAAAGGACTGGGATTTGAGAAAGTTTTTCATTTTCACTTGCTAATAATGATTGTAGTCAGAGTTAGAGTTAAGATCCTTAGGGGGGAAAATCTACCTGAGGTAGAAACAGTGCAAGGTGCACTTGATTACATTGTTCCTGATGAATCAGGACCCACACTCTGGCCCAAGAAACCAGGGTGAAAGTTGTTTCAGACTGATCCACAATGAGATTACTCATAACAACAAGGATGCTGATAAGGTTTCAGCTTTTCCTTCAGCAAGACTTCATTGCCCACCTACTAGGTGTCCCATAGTAAGGTTTGTAAAGGTTCTTCTAATTTTAAATGGGGTCCCAAAATTCCAGCCTTTAGGAAAAGAATTATATATTTACATCTTCTTTCATTAGTGATGATTTAATTGCACTTGATCGCTGTAAGGTTTTAGGAGACAAAATCCCAGACATAACTTGACTTTTAAACAACTCCTCTGAGCAAACAGATAATCTGGTTTCATCACCCAGGAGGTTCATTATTCACCTCACGAGTGTGAGGTCCCCAAGACATTAAAAATGTCATTCAGCTCATCAACCTCCGATTCACATATACCCATTTCAGAAACACAACTCTTGTAGATAGAAGTGAATTCCCTTGAATTTTTAATATGTTTTTTTATTTGTCATGCCCATAAATGTCTATGGGACACTGGTCACTGTCAAACATTTTCAGATGGTAAATGCCTCCTGGCATATGCTCTGGCAAAAACTACTCTGAGGGTCAAAAATTTCAGACCCCAGGCTTGGTTCAACCTAGGATGAGAGGCTGGGGATTGTGTGGAGGCCAGATTTGGAGCAGAATAAAGTTGCCCCAAATAGGTTAGGTCTTTGTAAAGGCTCAGGGCAAGTACAAGGTGTTCCAAAGCGTTCCAAGTGCTTTCCAAGACAGGGAAGGGAGGAACACAGAGTGCCAAAGGGCTCCTTCCTTCGCAGCGCTCCTGAGTGTCTGCTCCCAGCGTACGCCTTACTTCACGACCTCAGGATGCAAGAGGCTGTCACCGCCAGGCCGCCCCCACTGCCCTTACTGCCTGCCACCACTACCATCACCATCACTGGTACCACCACTGTCACCAAACTCACTACCACAACTATCACCACTCCCATGTCATAGCTTCCACCACTGCCATGACTATCGCCACCGTCCCTAGCACCGTCATCACCATCTCATCACCACCACTGCCACCACCATTATCATGGTTAGCATTGATGAAGCCCTTTCTGTAAGTCAGGTCTGGTGGCCATAGCTTTGTCCGAATTGTTTCAGTCAATTCCCATAAAACCTTATGTCACCGCGACTGCGGTGAGCCTCATTTCACACATAAGAAAACAACGGCTTCAAGATGTTAAGTTACTCCAAGAAAGTATCTTGTAGGCGGACTGTTGTGTGTGACCAGATCCCTCCGTTCTGCCCCTCCCTGCCTCTCTGCCCTTCCCCAGGGCAATACTTCTCTCACCAGCTAACTTGTGGGTTAACATTCCATAGGGAATTAAGAAAAAGAAAGAAAGAAAGTGAGGAAGGAAGGAACAGAGGAAGGAAGGAAGGAAAGAAAGAAGGCGGGAAGGAAAGAAGGAAATAAAACCTTTCCTTTTACAGTAAAGTAAGATTTCAATGGTATATTTCTGGCTCGAGAGAGCATTTCGGTTTACTCTAAAGTGTAACTGATTGAGGCCATTCCACCCCTTCCCCCGACATGCACTCTGGGCAGCTTTATCCAGGAGAAGAGAGGGGAAAAGCACAAGGGTACTGAATGCATGAAAGGGTGGGAGGGCACCGACAAAGGAGAAATTGGGTGCCGGGAGGAGAAACTGGGGTCCCTGATGGACAGGTTCCCTTGCGTGACTAGCCTACTAAGCCAGGTCCTCCAGTGTCACCTGGGAGGAGGCAGGTGGACTTCCAGAGCTCATGTGACAATTTGGAGCTGGAATTCAAGGACAGATCTTCTGCCCAGGTAGAACAAGGCTGGTAAAGAACTGACCAAATCTTAAGTCTACTGGGGCAGAATGCAGGGACAGACATAGAGACAGACAAACACCCCTGTGCTGCAGGCCCAGACCTCCCCTCTGAGTCTGCAGGTGAGAGAGAAGCCAGGAAGAGGGATCTGCCAAAACCTGCCCCCCTCAAGACAATGTCCCTGTACCGTGACATGAGAGCCAAACCATGGTCACCTGGTCTCATCCAACCACAACAAGCGAAGAGTTGCGCAACATTTAGCTTCACTACCTCTACCCGTTGTTGCTGACAAGAGCTGTCCATGAGCCCTTTACACTGTGGTCTCCGGCCTCCACACCCTCCCCCTAACTTCACACTTTGAGAGCCATTGTTCTGGAGCATGGAAATGCTCAACACTGGAAGCACCTCTCCAATCTGACCCCAGATTACCTTTCCAGCCTCCCTCCCATGACACCGCTTGGCCCACGTTGTTCGTCAGTACCCTCCCCCACTCCTCCCGGGGAACCTGTATGTCACTCTATCACAGCATGCCTCACACAGGTAAGGCTCTTCAATTACCCACCC
Source organism: Mesoplodon densirostris (assembly GCF_025265405.1). NCBI lineage: Eukaryota > Metazoa > Chordata > Mammalia > Artiodactyla > Ziphiidae > Mesoplodon > Mesoplodon densirostris. The sequence goes on from NC_082668.1 coordinate 56,253,781, forward strand.
ACCCCGGCCTCGCCCTCTCAAGACTGTGCTCCACACAGGCTGCAACTGTCCTTCACTTCTATTTTCTCTGCCCTAGAAAGGCTGGTCATGGTGGGACTCCATGAGGGTTTGACAAATGAACAGAATGAGATTTAAAAACCTATAGTTACATGAGTCATATATGCCTATGTTCACAGGCAGAATCTTTCAAATATTTTTATTCATGACCCCCAAGAAGAAATATATTTCATACTGTGACTCGGTACAAACATTTATATCTATAATGGAAACAAGAGTTTCATGAAACTAATACTACACAGAAGCCATTCTAATATATTTGTTCTATGCTATGCTATGCTATGCTATGCTATGCTACGCTATGCTATCCTATCCTATCCTATTTCATTCCATTCCATTCCATTGCTTTACTATCTTAGCTTGGGTTTTCCAAGAAGCAGACCCTGAGATACGGATTCAAATGCAAAGAGTTTACTCTGGAGATGATGCCAGGAAACACCAGTAGAGTGGGGAAATGAGGCAGAGAAAGCAAGGCAGCCAGTGAAAGTGTAGAATGTGTGCCTCACCTCAGAGTCATCCTGCCCGAGGAGGTGAGGAAACCAGTGTGTGCAGTTTATATACAAATGCCCTCAGTCGTTGATTGAGGGATTTGGGGGCTGGAAATTAGCACCACTAATTTCCTGGTACTTCTGATCTTCTAGAAGGGCCTAATCAAAGTTGGCGCCAATGGCAAAAAGGAATATCTTGTCAAAGAAATGCGAGTGCTTTTAGTTGAAGGAGGGCTGGTGTGCACAGAAGCACTCCAGGGAAGGAATATGGGTAGGACACCAGCCTTATCTGTTACACGTACTATTTCATGTTTTTAGAACATCTGGGTCATTAACCACTAAACTGATTTCATGATCTACTCACAGATTGCAAACCACAGTTTGAAGAACAGGGTTAATGTTCTAAGATGGTATTTCCTAAAGAGTGGTCCCTACGGTCTGTATTCCTAGTGGCCTGGAAAGGATTTTAGGTGGTACACAAATATTTTTTAATGTGCATCCTTATTTAAAAATTACAATCTGGGGCTTCCCTGGTGGCGCAGTGGTTGAGAGTCTGCCTGCTAATGCAGGGGACACGGGTTCGAGCCCTGGTCTGGGAGGATCCCACATGCCGCGGAGCAACTAGGCCCGTGAGCCACAACTACTGAGCCTGCGTGTCTGAAGCCTGTGCTCTGCAACAGGAGAGGCCCGCGCACCGCGATGAAGAGTGGCCCCCGCTTGCCACAATTAGAGAAAGCCCTTACACAGAAACGAAGACCCAACACAGCAAAAATTAATTAATTAATTAATAAACTCCTACCCCCAACATCTTAAAAAAAAAAAAAATTCTAAAAAAAAAATTACAACCTGCATTAGGAGAAAAGGTAAAACTAGCACTTCTATGATAGAGAATTTTCTTCCTGAATAAATACATTTCAGGAAAAACATTGATTTGAATATAAATGTTGAATAAGTGATCATGGGCGTGGGGAAAAATGGGAAAGTGTTGCTTGAAAGGATAGAACTTGGGATGCTCTGTCCCAGGGATGCGCCTTTATTGCAGTCCTCTCTGCTTTGACCTTTCAGTCTAACTGTGCTTCCTCTCCCCCACAGAGATTCGGTTACGGAGGCTGGGTGCAGCTCCACCACCACGGCAAGGTGAGTTTCTCCCAAAGCAGGAGCGTGCCTCAGACCCACAGACATGCTGAGTCTGAAACCTTCCACCAGGCGGGCCTCTAGGAACCCCCAACTCTTCTGCCCTCCAATCGACTTTATAGTAGGCAAGGGGACAGCACTGAGGTTTCTCAAAATTATTTGCAAAAATGGGGATAACGTCAAAGAACAGCATTTAGGAAGATAAAATTGGGATTGGACAAGCCATTAAGAAATGTCTCTCTCTCCCTCTTTTTTTTTTTTTTTTTTTTTTTTGCCCTAGAACCAATTTTAGCATTGCTGTGTGTCAAGGAAGCGACCTGGCCCTCTCCACAGTTATTACATTATATTACAGCTGACCAAATAAATGGAACAGTTTAGGTTTGTGCACAGGCTGAGAAATTAAACACTGGAGGCAAAAGGGAGAAGAAGCCACTGTTAGAAAGGGTTGAGTTTGTTCAGAGGAAAGAGCGAGAGGAAGAAGGCTTGGGGCAAAGCATTCAGCCTGAGAGAGAGCTGCAAATCTAGAGCTGCACAGAGGTCAGGTCTGACTTCATTTTCAGAGGCATCACATGCCCTCGTGGAGTGCATGGGAAACCCCCCTGAGCTCCCAGTGGAGCACAGACATGACTAAGGCCCCTGGAGGACTGGTGGTGTGGGAAGACCACGTGCAGGGGTAACTCAATGCACTGTGATGAGGTGAGGACAGCTTTTGCACCAGGTACTGGAGGATGTAGACTTGGGCACCAAGGACTGGAGAAGGCCTCCTGGAAGAAGTGATGCTCATTCTGGGTCTGGAAGCAGAGGTGAAGGCTTGCCCAAGGAATAAAGGAAACTAGAAAGCAAAGACAGGGAGCAAAGGCCTGGAGATATCAAACACACGTAAGCCTAGAACTCAAGCATTTGGCTTGGGCTGGTACCAGCATTTCTCAAAGTGTGGTCTGTGGACCAGCAAGTTCAATTTCACCTGGGAACCTGGGAGAAAGGCAAATTCTTGGGCCTCACCTCAGACCTACCAAATCAGGAACGCTGAGGATAGGGCCAGCAATCTGAGTTTTGGCAAGCCTCCAGCTGGTTCTGATGCTCACTCAAGTTTGAAAACCACTGGCTCTATTCACTCACTCACTGATTTTTATTGACACCTATTTGATGCCAGGCCCACCAGTCTAGACACACGGAATATGCTGGTGAACAAGACAGACATACTCCCTGCCCTTGTGATGCTCAAATTCTAGGGGGAGACAAACAAACGTGATCACTTCAGAGAATGAAATAAAAAACAGTGCTGGAACAGGCAATGACTGGGGAGATGCATCTGGGCTGGCTGGTCGGGGAGCTAGCAAAGACTTAGAGGATGAGAAGGAAAAGCCTGGAAGAGCATCCCTGGCTGAGGGAATAGCAGTTGCAAAGCCCGCCATATGAGGAAGAGCTGTGTTCAAGGAACAGGAAGGAGGGCAGTTTGGCTGAGATGTGGTGAAAGGGGGAGATGGAAGGAAACCAGGTAGGCAGGGGCCAGATCATGGAGGGACTTGTAGCACTTGCTAAGGAGGCCGGGTTTTATTCTCAATGTAATGCAAATTCTTCGGAGGGTCTTAGCAGCTGAAAAAGGTCACCTTGTCTGATCTGTGGAGGATGGATAGAGGCAGGTAAGAGTCTGGGGCACAAAGTGGTGGGAAGAAGCTGGAGAGGTAGGCAGAAGCCTCATCAGATGGGGCCTTGGAGGATAGGTTTAGGCCTTTGTACTTGATCCTGAAGGCAGTGGGAAATCATTAAAGAGTTTTTTAAACATCAGAATCTCTGGAGCAGCCCATTTTCACCTTCATCAAAGGCCACCCACTAAGTGCCAATTTAGACACTGGGCTGCACTTCTCCCATGAAAAGTGTCAGTTCCTAGCCTGGGAGCTGATGATCTAAGCTGGCCTCAAGTCTCCCCAAAAGAGAAGACAAGCTGAGTGGAGATGATGACAAGGCCACTGGGAAGCCCCAAGTGCAGGGATGGGCAGCCTGTAATTTTTTTTTTTTTTTACTCCCTGTCCCAGGCTGCAGTTTGTAACCTTGACACTGGATTTGAATGGCCTTCATTTCATCTTGTTTCTATGTCAAAGAGACTGCAAAAACTTAACAGCAAATCTCAAAAAAAAAAAAAAAAAAAAAAAACCCAGAACAAACAAAAAGAAATCCAAGAATGAAAATATTTCCAGTCAAATCTATTACCTGATATTTCCAGCAAAACTGGATATAACAGTAGTCTTATATAACAAAACAGTGACACTTTCCTTTCCTCTGTTTCAGAAACAAAACAAACCAAAACAGAACCAAATTGGTATTTGCCTAATTACAGTAGTCAGGGATCACAGTCACTGGAAAACAACACGCAAATATATACAAATATGCAAATTCAGCTAAGAGCAATGAGAAAATCCAGCACTTTGTGGTAGAAATTTCTTTTCATTCTCCTGTATCCCTTTTGTGAACAAATCTTTTCTGTCCCCCATGAATGATTTACCTCAGAGATTCCTGTTTTCTGAAAGGTCTTTCCAGTACACTTCTCTGATCTGCCCTATTTGTTTCTCTTCTTAACCTTTGGTTTTTCAATGCTTTTGGAATGAACCAAGGGGTATTTGTTTGCCATGGTAAAGCCTTGTTCAGAACTGAAAAACAACATTTGTCCTTGGGTTGAATATTTATAATTTGGTTGAAGATTCATAAAAGTATGTACAGCCTCCTCTCAGGAGCTGCATGGGGTGGCGGCAGAATTGAGTGCTGATGGCAGGAACACCCAACAGCGTTCAAAGGAGGCCAGACACAGGACCTAGTTCAAATCCATGGGTCAGCAGCATCTAGAAACATTGCCTGAGTGTTCTTCAGGCCCTTGAAATACAAAGACACACACATGCCATTTCCATCACACTTAGCATTTTCAGACACACTATTCTGTGTGATCTTCAATCATGTTCCTGCTCTAAAAAATGATTTCCCTCTCACTGCGGAGCCAGGAAGACACTCAAATGAATAAAGAACATACAGATAGTGACAATTTTGTGCTGAGCAAAAAAGAAAATAAATAGTAAGGGAATTCAAGGGGGTGGGAAGGCCAAGGCAGGGGGCAATTCTCATGAAGATAACAAATCATAGGACTGTAGGGCTAGGGAGCATCTAGTCCAGTGTTTGACAATATGGGTTGCAACCCAACAGTGAGTCATAATATCAATTCAGTGGGCTAGGACAGCTTTAAAAATAAAATAGATTACAAAAGAAAATAGCAGAATGTATTGTTCATGGTAAGAGTAAGTGTTGTTTCATCAAACTTTTGTCTCAGTTTGTATCTGTATAAATCTTGGGTTGGCCAAAAAATTCGTTCGCCTTCTTCCGTAACACCATACCCGAACGAACTTTTCGGCCAGCCCCAATAGATATATACAGATGTAGTGGGTCACAATGGAAAATATATTTTTTAATGTGGGGTCGCAGCCAAAATCGATTGAAAGCCATTCCTCTAGTCCAATATCCTCATTTCATGCTTTTATTTTTAAGCTTAACTTTCCATTACATATGTAGAATCTGAATAAATTCTCCTTTTTATTTTTTATTCTCTTTTTACGTGCATTTATTATATGAATTAACTAACTACATGAACTGAGAAAGAGTCCCATTTGCAATGCAAATATAACATTCATACAAAAAAGGACAAAATCAAATGAAACCTTTCTTGATTTCAGGTACTTAAAAAAAATAAGGCTGTCAAATAAATTCTCCTTTTAAAATTTAAGCTGTTGAAGATAAAGCTACAGTTCCCTTGGATCAGCCCTCCCCATCCTCAAAAGTAATTCCTATTAACAGTTTGGTGGGTACCTTTCCAGACCTTTTCCTGTGATTTTACTTATACATACATGTACCTATTAAAAAGGACACAGTATTATTTAATATGTTTATGTACATATTTTTTAGCTAAGTCAATCAGGTTCCAAACAGAAAACAAACAGCATACTTAGAATATTCTGAAAAGGGTTAATAAAGAGCCTACTTATAAAGGTGTAGGAGTGGGATGAAGCTGTGAAGGTAGGCAGGTGTTGGATGACGAAGGGTCTTAGGCCAGGTTAAGGAGTTTAGATTTTACCTTTAGGGCAACAAGAATCGATTCATGAGTTTTAAGCAGAGATCTGATAGCGAGGTCTGATTTAGGGTTTTAAGAGTTTACTTGGCTGCTTTGTGGAGACTGGGTTGGAGGGGAGCAAGAGTGAAAGCAGCAAGAGATGAGGCTGGAGGCTGGAGCAGTCATTCAGGTGAGAGAGTATGGGGCTTGGACCAGAGCTGGAGCAGTGGAGATGGAGAGAAGTGGACCCTTGCAGCGTCCATTCTGGAGACAGAATTAACGGCATTGGGAAATGGATGGGATGGTGACATGTCAAGCCGAGGGAAGTGAGAAAATGATGTAGTCTCAGAGGGATGAGAAAGATAATGCTGATATCAAAGGACAGAAGCAGCCAAGCCAGGAGGACAAGCAGATCTGGGGGAGAGAGCAGTAGGCTGAGTGAATAGAGCTGGAGGTGGTTGTAATAGAGCCTCCGTGGAGCTGTCCTTCAGAACCTCGTCATGTGGGACAGAGGCTGCTTCATGGTGACAGTGTCTGGGCCATTTCTGCCACCTTTGTACCTCAAGCCCAACCAGCCTGGCAGCTTGCATAGTCTAGAGGGAGAGCCTGAGTGGGGACTGGGGGCAGGGGGAGGAGAATGGAATCTGATATGAAATACTGGATTTTAAAATACATTTCTTCTTTTTTCCCTCTGTGCTAGTTTTTTCCTTGTTGTCTATCCATTCTGTGTGTAATAGTTTGCATCTACTAACCCCAAACTCCAAGTCTATCCCTCCCCCACCTCCCCTCCCCCTTGGAAACCATAAGTTTGATCTCTCTGTGAGTCTGTTGCTGTTTTGTAGATAGGTTCATTTGTGTCATATTTTAGATTCCACAGATAAGTGGTATCATATGGTATTTGTCTTTCTCTGCCTGACTTACTTCACTTAGTATGACAATCTCTAGTTGCATCCATGTTGCTGCAAATGGCATTATTTCATTCTTTTTTATGGCTGAGTAGCATTCCTTTGTATATATATACAACATCTTATTTATCCATTCATCTGTCAATAAACATTTAGGTTGTTACCATGTCTTGGCTATTGTGAATAGTGCTGCTATGAATATAGGGGTGCATGTATCTTTTTGAATTACAGTTTTGTCCGGATATATGCCCAGGAGTGGAATTGCTGTATCATATGGTTAATTCCATAAAATACATTTTTAATGATACACAATACCAGACATTTGAAATACCAGCCATATTTGAACTCATTTGCAGATAGTATTAGAACTAGAACTTAAGAATCAGAAGTGTCAGAAGTGAAGTTTCTTGGGAATCAGACTCTGAGATGGAGATGAGCATGCAGAAGGTTTATCAGGAAGTGCTCTTAGAATGGACATCACTGAAAGGGAAAAGAAGGAACCAGGATAAAACAGAGGGCAATGTTGAGCTGTGATGTAGTCTCAGTGGAGGCCTCAGCTGACCCTACAAAAAGCTCTAAAGCTAACCTCCAGAGTTGTCCCAAGTTGGGGGGTGAGGGCAAAGAAGAGGGGCCTTTACATCTCTGTGGCAGTCAGTCATTGGAAGTGGGCTTCCCTGGAAATAAAGCAGGACTTTAAGGGTAAGTGATTTATACATAGGATCCAGGTTTCCTGACTGCTGTAGTTATCATGACTTCTACTACCCCATGCTGTTCTGGCTTAAAAAACATTAGAGGTATATTTGAAATGAGTTATCTGGGTGGCGATGGATGGTTGGAGAATTCTTTAATTAAAATAAAAATAATTTTTAAAAACCTTGGTTTTCTTTCAAGAGTTTATAAAAAAACAGAATTTGTTTCTGAGTTGAATAATTTAGAGCAGCTTGCTCCAATTACTTGATTATTAGTTAAGTTTAAGATCTTGGTTGATGTTGGGATCAATGTTAAAAACAGAACCTAAGAGACCCCCCAATCCCTCCCCTAGCAGCAAGTGCTGACTTCTGAGGCCCATTTATACCCCTGCAGGGATCCTGGGTTCCTAAATATCACGTGAGAGGGATCAAGAATTGATTCTTCACAATAACTGTCAGGTCCCAAAATTCTGGTTGAAAAAGCAAAGAGAGGGCTTCCCTGGTGGCACAGTGGTTGAGAGTCCGCCTGCCGATACAGAGGACACGGGTTCGTGTCCCAGTCTGGGAAGATTCCACATGCCACAGAGCGGCTAGGCCCGTGAGCCATGGCCGCTGAGCCTGCGTGTCCGGAGCCTGTGCTCCGCAACGGGAGAGGCCACAACAGTGAGAGGCCCGCGTACCGCAAAAAAAAAAAAAAAAAAGCAAAGAGAACTGGGAGCCTATTGGGGCACAGCTGCCCTGTGGTAATTTTCACTGAGAAAGAGCTCCCCTGACAGTTGCTGTCATTCATTTGCCTTACCATGGATCCAGCATAAAGGGTGTGGAGGGAAAAGTTTAGTAAGTCTGATTCTCCTGCAACATAATTAGGGCAACCCCCCAAAAAGACTGGACTCCTTAGGAAATTATAGTAATTAACATTTGCTTACTAAATAGACACCAATTACCAAATATCAGCCTGACAGGGTGGAAAATGGCTTCATGAACCTGGATTCTTTTCCCAGTTCTATACCACTAAGTGCTCTATAGCAGCTAAGCTCTATACCACCGCATCTCATGGACTCAATGGTAAATGCAAGAGTTGAACAGAAGAAATGATCCATTTCTGCTTTAACATGTTCTGCTTTGTCTGAAACCAAAACTTACTTGTGCACCTCCCAGAGAAACCCAATTTCCTCCCTTGCTATTGATAGTATATGGTAAAATCTGGCCATTGGATGAATCTAGAGACTGTCATACAGAGTGAAGTAAGTCAGAAAGAGAAAAACAAATATCGTATATTAACGCATATATGTGGAACCTAGAAAAATGGTACAGATGAACCGGTTTGCAGGGCAGAAATTGAGATGCAGATGTAGAGAACAAACGTATGGACACCAAGGGGGGAAAGGGGCAGGGGGGTGGGGGTGGGGGTGCTGTGATGAATTGGGAGATTGGGATTGACATGAATACACTGATGTGTATAAAATAGATAACTAATAAGGACCTGCTGTATAAAAAATAAATTAAAAACAAAAACAAAATCTGGCCATCATTCGTTAAGCAAGCTCTCTGGACTGTACTAAGTTCTTTACAAACATTCTATTATTGAATCTTCTGTATCATTCTGTGTTCTTAGTTGCAAACAGCAGAATCCACTCTAGCTAGTTTAATTAGAGAAGCAGCTCACAGACTTCCTGGGAAGGCCAGAGATCAAGCTCAGATGCTGTGCTAACAGAAACAATGCCCAATACCTGGCCGGGGACCTGTTCTAGCAAGGCTGTGAGACAGGAAGCTCATGTTGACGATGCTGAGATCGGAGACCAAAGCACTGCAGCTTCTGCTCCAGCCATGTCTGACACCTCAGGCAACACCCCTTATTAAAAGACTCTGGGTTCTGCAGAGTCCCTGCTTCCTCACAGGGCTCACTTCCAAATCAAAGTCACACATGGGGGCTTCTGATTGGCAGAGCCTAGAGCACAGGCCAGTGCCCCTGCTACAAGGGGAGCTGGGAAAGTGAATTCTGAATTCCCCCTCAGGAAGTGGGAATCATAATGTGAAAATATCTTCACATATAGGAAGTGTTCCAAGGATGCTGGGTGGCTACAAGCATGACAAATAAAACGGTCCACGTTTTACAGACAGAAAAAGTGAAGGTTAAACTCAGAAGGGCTGTAACTTAGCCAGTTATACGGCTAGTAATTTAATGAGATTTAAGCCCCTATCTATTGAAATGCAGAGACCACGCTCTTCAGCACTTTGCTACACTGGGTATTTTATGGTAATTAAGCTTTCCTAGTAAGAAGCAAAAGAAAAAACTTCTAATTGCCAAATGAGACTTTGTTTCTCAACTTTTTCTCTTTTACCAGCACCCCTCTCCACTCCCTTCTTCACCAAATAAAAAGATGTGTTCCTATATTCTATTTGCGCAATCAGTATCAGCACTCTTGCTTGCAAACAAAAGAAACAAAGAATGGTTAGTTTAAGCAGAAAAGGAATTTGTTGAAAGTATTTTAAGCCCCTCAAGAATTACAAAATGCTTAGGGAACCACACTCAAATGTGCAGGTGACTGAAGGCACGGCCAAGGCCATCCACAGGCACAGCCCAGTTAGGACACTGCCACCAGCACCACTGCCAATGGACGTACCTCATGGTCACTGCTGGGATCAATACTGGCAGCATAGGGGCCTCCCTGGTGGCGCAAGTGGTTGAGAGTCCGCCTGCCGATGCAGGGGATACGGGTTCGTGCCCCGGTCTGGGAGGATCCCATATGCCGCGGAGCGGCTGGGCCCGTGAGCCATGGCCGCTGAGCCTGCGCGTCCGGAGCCTGCGCGTCCGGAGCCTGTGCTCCGCAACGGGGGAGGCCACAACAGTGAGAGGCCCGCATACTGCAAAAAAAAAAAAAAAAAAAAAAATACTGGCAGCATAAACTCAACTGTTCTTGTCTTTTTGCATCACTTGATTTTGATTCACAACAAAGCATTGATCCGTCAAGTTTGGGACAGGAGAGCAAGTATTTGGGTTTTAGTAGAGGGAGGCTGGGCCCTACCTCTACCAGTACTCTTGCAGGAGAGTCCCCAGTCCAGGAAGGTGGTTCAGGTGCTGTCAGTGTCAGCAAAGAATCAGAACTGAGGCAAATCAATCATGATGTCCTGATCTCAGAGACTCGGCTCTGCCTGGGTATAGATACCTGTCATAGTTACACAAGTCACTTGCTTACTGACCTATTCCCCAGTCTGTGAGCAATGAAAACATGGATGTGAGGGTTTGCTCATGCTTGGGAGATGTGCACAGGCTGCCGCGCTTAAAGGTGAAAAGTGCTCAGCCTCCTCCATGAAGGAGATGGGGAAGGTCTAGTCCTTGGATCAGAAAGATAAAGAAGGAAGCTGTAGCAAGACCTGAGCACAAGCCAAGAGGAAGAGGAGGAGGGCAGAGAACTCCATCAAGCACAGCTCAAGGCCTTTGATCACCACAGGGCCCAAGGGCAATCTTGAGGCTCTGAAGCACCACCAGAGGTCATGTGTCCTTAAGCAGGGGAACGTCGGGAGACAGCCCAGTCTCTAACTAACCATACATCACTAATACTAAGAATAACTAACACTCAACATGTGTCAGACACTCTACTAAATGCTTTATAAAGAGTATCCCATTTCATGCTCACAAGATCCCTTTAAGGTAAGTCATATTATTATAACTATCTTAAAAATGAGCCACAACTCAGAAGTTTCTAGACAGAACAGCTAGCGGGACAGAGTCTGAGACTCCACAGATATTTGATGTCACAAAGCAGAAGAAACCATGGAGCCATGGCTAAATGGGACGAGTTTGAACTAATCTGTGCCATCTGCCAAAATGATTTAAAGTAAGTGGTCATTATCGACTCTGACCATGACTCTGTCCCACCCATCTTGTTCTCTGGGCCAAAAGCAGTCCACATCCAATGTATGAGTGCCTTGTATGCTGGGTGGTAAGCTGGAAGCAATACCTCCTCATGGAGCTGAAGAGGCTGCAATGAAGGCAGGGTAACTGAAGAACCAAGAATCTTCTTTCCTCCCCAAAGCAACCACTGACCTGTCACTCCAACTAAGCCTGGTCGAGAGAAGAAGGCTGTGCCCCAGTTATGCCAAATCCTCCAGGAGATCCAAGGAGTCCAGCACGGATACCTCAAATTTAAATAACAGAGAGAGAAAGATATTCAGATGTTCCAAATACAAGATCACTGCAGAGCATAATAATAATAACATCTGAATGAAATCATGTCATTTGCAGCAACATGAATGGACCTAGAGATGATCATACTAAGTGAAGTAAGTCAGAGAGAGAAAGACAAATATCATATGATATCACTTATATGTGGAATCTAAAATGTGACAGAAATGAACTTGTCTACAAAACAGAAACAGACACACAGACAGAGAGAACAGACTTGTGGTTGCCAAGGGGGAGGCGGGGTGGGAGAAGGATGATGGAGTGGGAGTTTGGGATTAGTAGATGCAAACTATTACATATAGGATGGATAAACAACAAGGTCCTACTTTATAGCACAGGGAACTATACTCAATATCCTGTGATAAACCATAAGGGAAAAGAATATGAAAAGGAATGTAGGGCTTCCCTGGTGGTGCAGCAGTTGAGAGTACGCCTGCTGATGCAGGGGACACGGGTTCGCGCCCCGGTCTGGGAAGATCCCACATGCCACGGAGTGGCTGGGCCTGTGAGCCATGGCCGCTGAGCCTGTGTGTCCGGAGCCTGTGCTCCGCAATGGGGGAGGCCACAACAGTGAGAGGCCCGTGTACTGCAAAAAAAAAAAAAAAAAGAAAAGGAATGTATATATAACTGAATCACTTTGCTGTACAGGAGAGATTAACACAACATTGTAAATCAACTATATATCAATAGGGGACTCCCCTGGTGGTCCAGTGGTTAAGACTCTGTGCTTCCAAATGTAAGGGGCACGGGTTCAATCCCCGGTCAGGGAACTAAGATCCCACAGGCCAACACGGTGCAGCCAAAAAAAAAAAAACTATACATCAATAAATTTTAAAATAATAATAAAATATTAATATCTACAAATAATAATAATAATAATAACCTTTGGCTTATGGAACCTCTGCCCAGCCAGCTCAAGTACTCTGTTCTTCGTCTCTGTGGACGGGAATCTGCCTTAATTTCTTCCTTTTCTCACAGTCTTTCCAATCTCCATGCTTATGACCTAATTTTTTGGTGGTAGATTACTAACTTGTCTTTTTTCCTCAACTATATATCCTTAAAGTTTTACATCAGTCAGAGAAAGTATATTGCCCACCTTAGGTGCTACATAAATATTTGTTTTATAAATTGAAAAAAAAAACTGAGAAAACTGAGGCTCAGAGATGTTGTTTAACTTGCTCATGGTCACACAGTAAGTGGCAGAATAGGGATTTGAACCTTAGCAGTCTGATTTCAGGGACCTGGATCAGAACTTTTCCCTTTTCTTTAGGGATCAGCAACAGGAGGCCCAATTTAGAGGCCGCTGCCGTGCTCCACACAGCCACTTAGTTTGCACCTCCCCACCCCCACACTGAGTATTAAAAGGTAGTGTACAAGGCAGGCATGATGCCTGGTAGAGGTAGCAGCTCAGAACCAAATTTCACATATGCTGCTAGACTGATTCACTGCATGGCCTGCCTCCTCCTGCAGGTGTTGACATCAGCGGGCCCTGCTCTGCTAGACAAATTATTTACTCTCACTATCCATCTGTTGCTTCTCTATAAAACAAGTGGGTTGGACTAGATGGTCTATCTCAGAGGTCCTTTCAATTCTAAAATGTTATGAATCTAGAGTTTTCCAAATGCTGGGCCATCCTCTTGGGTCTTGGAGCCAGAGGTTCTGGCAAGGTGACTTACACAATCCTCAGTTGTGTAGTCCCAAAAGGCCGTGACCATGACCTTGTTCTCTCTGTGTCCAGCCACTGACACCCACAGAGCACACCCCTTCAAATCCAAGCCAATATTAAGGCACAAGGACAAAAAGTTGAGTTCTATTAAATAAACAGATTTCTACTTCTTTGAGGATTAAGTAAAAAAACCCTGAAAAGGTTAGGGGAGAACCACATTCCAAAGCATACAAGGAAGGATTAATCTAAGTCAGCTTAGGTCACCTTTCGCTGATGTGAGTTTTCTGACTTAGGGAGAAGCAAAGATGCTGAAAGATGGGAAGGTCTTCAGAGTGGTCCAAGAGAACTGCTGGGACCCAGAAGTTCGCCTTAGAGAAATGGACCAAACAGGTACATCCGATGAGAAACACTACCAATGTTTGCATCTGATGTAAGAGGCATGTCTACCGCTAAAGTCTGTTGATCACTTTAGGTGATTTATGTGATGGCAACTTCTGATCTCCTTTTTTCCTCCAAGCCAGGCTGTTCCAGCTTCACTGGGGGAGGGATGGCACCTTCCACAATGATGCTTTTGGAGTGTGGATTTAAAATTTTTTGAAATTAGTTATACCCTGTTTTAAAGTAGAATGCTGTATTATCCAAAAGATAAAAGTGGTATTTTATTATTTAAAAAATTTTAAGTTCAAATGCATAGCATTTACTTATTATAGAGCCAATTAAAACAGTAAAAATAAGAGTTCACAGATTAAGGATGCCAAGTGCCTGGTTAGTCAGATTCAGGATCTGATTTCCTTCTGTAGTTTCTTTTGGTGCACAGTACACAGAATGTCCCCACTGACACATAAGGGGTGGAAACGGGAGCAGTTTACCAAAAAGTTAATCATGTAATCTCAGAATACTCTACAATGAAACCAATCCAGAAATTTGAAAGGGGAGAATTAGGAAATTTTTGTTTCCAAGCTGAGTCACTAAAAATTTCTAAGAACTGCTCGCATTCCTCATCCCATATTTTAAAATCAAACAAATCCCCATAATTTAAAAGAATTATGAAAGCCTATCTAAAATATGGTATGATGGGTAGGGGATAAGATAAAATAAAATAAAATAAAACATAATAAAATAGTAAAATAAAAATGTGGCATGACAGCCACATTGTGCTTTCACTTGTTACTACCTGGTTGACCGTGCCATCAAGGAGAGTGTGCTCCAACAAGAGAACCCAGCCTTCTGGACACACATGGGATCTGCCCAGAGACTGTGATGGAGAACTCCCCATGACAACACTGTCAGGCCTAAATTTTGACATCAGTGGTCTAGATTTAATCCAGAAAACAAACAATTCATACACACAAATAAAAGAGCCCTTTAGAACTACCACCTTCCTAACCAAGGACAAATGTATAAGAAGTTCAAAAATACACACAGAGGGCCTCCCTGGTGGCGCAGTGGTTGGGAGTCTGCCTGCCGATGCGGGGGACGCGGGTTCGTGCCCCGGTCCCGGAGGATCCCGCATGCCGCGGAGCGGCTGGGCCCGCGAGCCATGGCCGCGGGGCCTGTGTGTCCGGAGCCTGTGCTCCGCAGCGGGAGAGGCCGCAGCGGTGAGAGGCCCGCGTACAGCAAAAAATAAAAAAATAAAAAAATAAAAAAAAAAAATACACACAGAGATGGCAGGAGACATTTTATTCCAAGGTCTGCATAAAACAAGTTAATAGATATCAGCCCCAAATAAGGAGGTGGTCTCTGGCATGTTAGAATTTGGTATAGCTACTTTAGGCTAGATATTGCTTTATAGATTTTTTAAAATAATTAAAAGTACATCTAAATTGCATTCAAATTGAACTTTGTGGAAAGCCTGAAGCACTTCTGTAGACCATTCCATAGAACATAGTATATATGTCCCTGTACTAGAATGGGGGTGGTAGGGGCACTGAGAGAGAACAGCTTCTCAGACTGACAGCAAAGACCAAGGTCTTACTCTAAATGTGAAGCACAAGCAGCTCCCACCTCTCAAGGAGAAAACTAGTAGAAAGGAGACTCAGATGACTGGTGTCAGAACCATTGATCACGACTGCAGTTTAGGTGAAGAGTGTCTCCTTTGGTTTTTGTTGTTTGTTTCATTCCACAGCTATCCTTAAGAGGACAGTCAAGTCTAACCCTTGCTGAGCATTTTCCTTTGTGCCAGGTACTGTTCTCAGCACCTGACATGTATTAACTCAATTCCTATAACAACAACAACATCCTATAGATGCCAACAATGGGCATCTATTATTATGCCCATTTTACAGATGAAGAAACTGAGGAACAGAGGTTAAGCAATTTGTCCAAGATCGCACAACTTGTAGGGGGAAAGCCGAGATTTGAACCCAGGCAGTCTGGACCCAAGTGCTTAAAAAGTGTATCCTACTGCCTCTGCCGAGGTAAGAAAATGATAAAGGCACAGCACAGAAGGTTCCAGCAAGCCATGCCATCTTCATAGGGAGAAAAATATAATTGCAGTCCCTGGTTTACTTCATCACATCTCTATGTGGCAGGCATTGTTGTACCTAGTGCCACCTGAGGGGTATTAGGAAGTGAAGTGATTTGCTCGGGATCACACAGCAGTAAACGGCAGAGCTAGAATTGTACCTAGGACTGTCTCTCTCATTCCATCACTTTTCCCAAGGGAGCTTTTCCCAAGCCTCCCTCAGGATGAGAATTGCCTGGGGTGTTCATTAAAACTTTTTTTCAGGGCCCATCCACTGAGTCACAGTTTCCAAAAGAGGGCCTAGGAATTTGTTTTTACAGTGTTCTCTTCCCTCCACTCCCTGGCCCCTAGCCATTTTACTCAGCAGGTGAGTCTGGGGAACACTGTGCTATTGCCAAACTGTTAAACACCACTTTTAAAAAAATCAGCTCTAATTGGGTTAGACTTGTTTTTTTCCCCTCTTGATTCCCAGAAACCAAAGAACATGTATCCAAATCAACCAACACATAAATAATGTAATTTACTATGTTAATATAAAATATGGTGACAAGTGATGGCCACTGGGGTATACAGAAGGTGCAAGGCTGGACAGCAGCCTCATCCCACCACTTGCAGGCCATGTGATCTAATCTATAAAATTAAATACAGTAATGTAAGAAAAAGCATTTGTGTAAATGTAAAGATTTTACAATTGAACGGCATTTATCTGTTGTATACTAATCACTGAATACAAATCATATCTGTGACAATGTTTAACAATGCTCTCTAATCAAACGCTGTAGTGTCTAGTCCTCACTAAACAATGATTTATTTATTCATATATTGGGTATGTTAAGGATAGAACATGGACAGACAGGTTCATGTGGTGTTGAAATTCAAGTAGGGCACAGCACAGGATAAATAACCAGAGTCATGACAGACTGTAATAAGTTGTCAGAAAAGGAAAGGAACAGAACAATGGGATAGAGAGTGGATGGAGTTGGGGAAGGCCTCTCTGAGGATCTGATATTTGAACGGAGACCTTAGGGTAAAAAGGAGCTCGTCCTGTGATGAGCCATAAGGAGGGCATTCCAGGCAGATGGAACAGCAGTGCAAGGGTCCTGGGGCAGGAAAGCACTCCAAAGAACAGGCAGGAGGCCTATGAAGCTCAACGTGAGCCCCCCGGAGAGACGGAGCCTTATAGACCGTGTTCAAGTTTGGAGTTTACTCTGAATGTGATGAAAAGTGCTTGGAAGTTTTGAGCAAGGGAGTGACTTGATCTAAGTTTTAACCCTTACCCTGGCTTCCAAGTGTAGAACAAACTGTAAGAGGACAGGAGTGGTAGTCGAAGAGCAGCTCAGAAGCTTCTGCAGTGGTCCACGTAGGAAATACTGGTGGCTTTGACCAGGCAGTGGCAGGGGATGGGGAGAGGTGAGCACATGAAAGGAACTGGAATAGAGCTAATAGGACTTGCTGTTGGGTTGGACATCGGCATGAGGGAAAGAGGAGCCACCATTGCTTTGGCAGCATCTCTCCTGATAACCCAGCTCCAGGAGTGTGAAGATAAGAGATTCTAGGCATCCTGGATGCTGGATTCTGGAACCACACTCAGGGTCTCATTCTGGGCATTCCAGACAGTGGGACTCTACCCATGCTCACTTGGGAGATGAATTAAAGGGGCCAGGAAGGTGCCTGAGAAATACACTCTGTCATGCATGACCTAAGATGAAAAGCCCTAAAAAATTGATTGGGAAATGTCTTGCTTAAAACTTCACAGGAAGGAGGGTTGGAAAAAACCTTTAAAAATTTGCTTTTTAGTTTTTCTTGAATGATCTCACTTCTGTCCAGCCTTTACTCCTCTCCTTAGAACTGACGCTGAGGGATGAGGGAAGCCTGAGACAGAGACCCTGCAAGAAGTGGAACAGGGAGAAGCAGCGAGGGAGGGGAGAGAGCAAGGACGGTGGGACGGAGACTTGCTGGGCTCCTCGGCCCTGGGAAATGTCAGAGTGCCCGGGCCATTCTTCTCATTAGCTTTGCCTTTGTGTCTGTGTCTAGGAGTGACCGTGCAAGCCCTTTCCACGGTTCCCGTCATGTTTAGCTACTGGGTGAGTGTGAAACCTCAATCCATCTCCTTGGTGGGCGAAGGCTCACTCACGTCCAGCTCCCTAGCAAGCAGACAGATGCCTCAAGTCTCAAACATTGCCCACCCAACTCTCCACCCCTTCAGAGATCAGCAGGGCCCCTCAGCTTCTCACACCGCACCATCCCCTCCCAGGCCTGTCTTCCTAGTCATGTCCTTGCTCTAGACCTGCATGGTCCAGTATGGTAGCCAATGGCTGCAGGTTGCTATGTGACTCCAACTGCATTTCCACTGGACAGCACAGTTCTAGACTCAACCTTAATCTCCATCAGAACTGACCTGTCTGCTGACTCATTCCTGCCGTGCCTGGCTCAGTAATTGACAAGCCAGCTTATTCAAAAGTGATAATGATTTTGAGGCGGTGGAAGTGATGATAATGGCCTAATATGTTGCCTCTCCCATGGAAATATACAATTCAAAACAGGATTCCTAGAGTTGGATGCCTTGCCCCAAGTGATTAAGTCTTGAGTGCTAAAAGTTTCAGGCATGATGGCAAGCCTGTGGAAACACATTTTTGTACACAGTTGGGGGTGCACTAAGCACCCTCTCAACCAAATAAACATTCACACGTGTTGTGATTTAATAAGCAATGGAAATACCACCTGCTCACACTTACTTCCTCCACCTGTGCTCATAATTCTAGTATTAGTGATTCAATCCTTATCTGTTCCTATCATGAGATTCACTACTTAAAATAAAAATCCCCTAAGACCTCGAGATACCTGAATTTACCAGACTGGGTGCTATTCTGACTGCGCAACTGGGATTGCAGGCCAATACCAAATTCTTAGCAGTGGGGTGGGATGATGTTGAAAGATAGCAATAGCAGAGAGATTACTCTTGAGTGTCACTGCCAACAGGAAGGACATGGAGAAGGACAGACAGGAACAGGAGAGGTCCATAAGCAGCTCGGCATCCTCTGAGGACGCGTGACAAGGAGGTGCCGTGAAATCCGGCACTCACCAGGCCCAGCTCCTGGGGTTGGGAGGGGGGATGCCTAGGTGTGCAGCCCTGCAGACTCCCGTCTGCAGTTGGTGGGCTGGCCCACCCTCATTCCATGTCTAGTGTAGGATTCCAGGCCCTTCTGATTACAGTCCCAGTTTTTCTAATTAATCAGCAATATGCTAGCAGTTTCCTTTGCCTTGGCAATGACTGGCTTCTGGGTCTCCTGTGGCCAAGGCCTAACTCAGGCTGTGCTTCAGCTTTCTGAGGGGTAAAACCACTGAGAGTGACAAATGACTGAGCCCTGAGGAGGTGTTGATCAGAGTAAATATCTAAAGAAGTAAGTTTTGAACCATGTGCTTTCCTTTACCTGTCTCCACCAGGCAAAACCTCAGGACACTTTAGAGCTGTGCCAGCTTCTAAACAATGACCTAGCTGCCACCATTGCAAGCCACCCAAGGAGGTTTGTGGGTCTGGGGACATTGCCCATGCAGGCCCCTGAGCTGGCGGTCAAGGAGTTGGAGCGCTGTGTGAAGGAGCTGGGCTTTCCGGGGGTTCAGATTGGCTCCCACATCAACAAGTGGGACCTGAACGCCCAGGAACTCTTCCCAGTGTACGCGGTGAGTACGTGGCGCTTACTCTCGGAGCGTGGCCGGGCGCTGTGCTGGGTGTCCCTGGGTGGGAGAGATGCCTGACGACATGCTAGATGTAGGGGGAAATGTGGAAAGAGCTCCCCCAAATAAGCGGGCCATCCTACTAGAAGAGGGACAAGTGGAAATGCTTCCCAGGCCAGCCCTAAGTTAACCCAGTGAAATCTCTCTTCTTTCTAGCCCCCTTGCTCTCCTTTTAAAGTTTCACTTGGAATAAAATAGATAACCAACCAGAACCTACTGTATAGCACAGGCAACTCTGTTCAATATTCTGTAATAACCTAAATGGGAAAAGAATTTGAAAAAAAATAGATACATGTATATGCTCAACTGAATCACTTCGCTGTACACCTGAAACTAACACAACATTGTTAATCAACTGTGCTCCAATATAAACTAAAAATTAAATAATAATTTTTTAAAATAAAGAGGTTATGTAAACAGTAAAAAAAAAAAGTTTCATTTGGAAGTCAAAATACTACCCTCATCACAGCCACTGTGCAAAAGAATCAGGTTAATGACATACCCCAAAGTATTTGTTTTTGCTTTGGAAAAAAATTCTTATCATTTTTCAAAATTATGAAATAATTTAGAAGAATCTGCAGAAAATACAAAAAAGTTTAAAGAGGAAAACAGCTATACATAAAATAAATAAGCATCAAGGACTTACTCTATAGCACAGGAAATTATACCCAATATCTTGTAATAACCTATAATGGAATATAATCTGCAAAAAACAAACAAACCAAATCACTATGCTGTACACCTGAAACTAACACAATATTGTAAATGAACCATACTTTAAATAAATAAATAGGAAAACAAAAAGAACCCATAATTCTGCCACCCAAAGATGAGTAAACACTGTTAATAGTACATTTCATTTATCTTTTTTTTTTTCTTTTTTTTTTTGCGGTAAGTGGGCCTCTCACTGTTGTGGCCTCTCCCATTGCGGAGCACAGGCTCCGGACGCACAGGCTCAGTGGCCATGGCTCATGGGCCAAGCCGCTCCGCAGCATGTGGGATCCTCCCGGACCGGGGCACAAACCCGTGTCCCCTGCATCGGCAGGCGGACTCTCAATCACTGCGCCACCAGGGAAGCCCCATTTATCTTTTTATTTGCATACATCTGCATATTTTATATTTTAATGAAATTGGAAATACACTATACATGTGATTTTTTTATAATGTTTTTTATTTTTTTAATTTTTGGCTGCATTGGGTCTTTGACGCTGTGTGCAGGCTTTTCTCTAGTTGCAGCGAGCAGGGGTTACTCCTCGTTGTGGTGCGCAGGCTTCTCATTGTGGTGGTTTCTCTTGTTGCGGAGCACGGGCTCTAGGCATGCAGGCTTCAGTAGTTGTGGCACATGGGCTCAGTAGTTGTGGCTCGCGGGCTCTAGAGCGCAGGCTCAGTAGTTGTGGTGCACGGGCTTAGGGGCTCTGCGGCATGTGGGATCTTCCTGGACCAGGGCTCAAACCTGTGTCCCCTGCATTGGCAGGCAGATTCTTAACCACTGTGCCGCCAGGGAAGCCCCTTATACATGTGATTTTGTATCCTAATTGAGAATTTCCAACCTAAGTGAAAATTCTCTCAATGCATGATTTTAAAATAACTGCATAATATTCCAATATATGGATATGTTTTATTTAACCAACCCGCAATTAAGATACTTTTTAAGCCATATATTTTTTAAATGTAGTATAATAAAAATATGCAACAAAAATAATATCATCAAAATGTTAACATTTGATGAAACTAGATGGTAAATATATGGGTGTTCATTTTAGTTGTTTATAACTTTCTATATTTGAAATATTGCATAATGAGATAGATTTTCAAAAACACAGTGCCATCCATTTCTGAAATATCCAACAGAAGTGTCCATAGTTCCATGGTCCTCTCTACCTTCTGTTCTTTCTGTACATAAATCTGCTTTCCTTAATTCCAGGATTCAAGATGCATAATTCTTTACTCAATTGCATTTTTAAAAAATTTCTTGGGCTTCCCTGGTGGCGCAGTGGTTGAGAATCTGCCTGCCAAAGCAGGGGACACGGGTTCGAGCCTTGGTCTGGGAGGATCCCACATGCTGCAGAGCAACTAGCCCCGAGAGCCACAATTACTGAGCCTGCGTGTCTGGAGCCTGTGCTCCACAACAAGAGAGGCCCTGATAGTGAGAGGCCCACGCACCGCGATGAGGAGTGGCCCCCACTTGCCGCAACTAGAGAAAGCCCTTGCGCAGAAACGAAGAGCCAACACAACCATAAATAAATAAAATTTTTTAAAAAAAATTCTTACTTGCCTCCTAGAATTATAATAGTATCACTTTCTGTTATTTTCACTGTAAATGCAAAATCTTCAATAATGAATTAAGTAGATGTTGGTAGACGCATCAGGCAATATAATCACTGATCATTTATTCATTTAATATTTATTGAGCTCTGACTACATGCAGAATGCATTCCATGTTTGTATCTGTGGACACTGCCCACCAGTTGGGGGACTGCCTGTTAAATTGCCTCCTAATGATTTAGTTAATGTTAATGTTCCTCTAAATATCAAACTCCCAGAAGATTATTGGCTGCAGTGGCTGAACTGATCCAGTGAATGTTTTCTAGAAACTTTAATGAGCTCTGAAAGAGGATGTATTTACTTGTGCATCCAAATTGTTTCAGCACAGTATGAGCAAGCCTTCAGCTGTAGGTCATTTTAGTATTCACTGGAATCGGCTTTATGAATTACTAAGGGCCTCAGAAAGCAACAGCAGCCCATTGGGGTCCAAATGGATATTTTCATTTATGTGACCAGCTCAATCAATCATTCTAACTAGGCTGTTTTGGGGGCTACCAGTCTCTGTGGGGATTCAAAAGAGCATCCTAGCCCCATCTGACTTGTGATGTCCTGGGGTTGGTGGCACATTTGTTTGGTTAGCAAGATTTGCCAGCCTTAACACTATCTAACTTGCGTCAGTAACGTGCTGAAACAAATGAGAGGAGTTTCTGTGAGCCAAGCTGGCTTCGTCATCTCGAGGGCAGCCTGAGCTCCAGAGCACCCAACTGTCCCCCTTATCTCCTAGACTTCCCTTCTTAGTGAGCAAGCCCAACAGCACATGCTCAGGTCAGTTTTCGGGTACAGAAATGATTTTGTGGTGAGTATGAAGCAAATAGAGTGGTAGTGGCAGACTGCCTATCATTTATCAGCCAGAAGACCTGAGTAAGTTACTTAGCCTCTATCTGCCTTAGTTTCCTTCTCTTTAAAATGGGAATAATAAAAGTACTTATCTCATAAAGGATTAAACTAGTTAACAATTGTAAAATTGCTATATATATTAAATATATATTAAATATATAAAATTATATATTATATATAATATATAATATGTAAATATATAATAATACATGTTATATAAAATGGGAGTAATGAAAGTGCTCATCTCATAAAGGATTAAGCTAGTTAACAACTGTGAAACTGCTATGTATAAAATAAATATAATATACAAAAATATATATGAGTATATATAATATATATAAAATACATATTAGTATATAATATATATAGGATACATATTATATATAAAATATACAGGATATATATTATATATAAAATATACATACATACATATATATATAAACAGCTTTGGCACATGGTAAGTGCTCACTGAACTTAAACTATCATGATTTTGAGGGTATAAGTGGCTTCTTTTTATATTCTCTACAATGTCTCACATGCAGAAAGTGAGCAGAAATATTTGTTAATTTGAATTGAATAGAAATGAACCATCACACATACACAGAATAAAGTTTTATCCTTATGAGGAGTGAAATCCCACCAAGATACAAAGATCACATGCCTTTGTCAAGCCCAAACCATCCCAAGAAGTTGATACTCTTTCCAGCCTGCATCCATTATTAGAAACCAATCAGCTCCTCTCCCTTCAAAAGATTTCTCTCTCTTCCACTCCCCAGAACCTGTTGAATTAGAAGGGCTTTCTTCAATCTGCCCGTTGCCTGCCACTTCCAGAATCCCCTATTGTCCTGGGATTATTTCTCCATTTTGAAAAGGCTTATGTACAAAAGTCCCATTGCATCAGCCTGGTTGGCCCAAATGTTTATATGTAGAGGTAGGATGAGTCACCCCAGCACCCCAATATATTTGGAAAAGAAATGGTCCAAGGAAAATCTGTTTTGAACCTTGACAAGCAACTAATATTAAAAGCCTGTTGTGGGCTTCCCTGGTGGCGCAGTGGTTGAGAGTCCGCCTGTTGATGCAGGGGACACAGGTTCGTGCCCTGGTCCGGGAAGATCCCACATGCCGCGGAGCGGCTGGGCCCGTGAGCCATGGCCACTGAGCCTGCGCATCCAGAGCCTGTGCTCCGCAATGGGAGAGGCCACAACAGTGAGAGGCCCACGTACAGCAAAAAAAAAAAAAAAAAAAAGCCTGTTGTGAGGACTTTTTCTAATTAAACATTGTGTCAAATAAAGGTCATTCCCTCCAGATGGTATTTCTATTTCCCATAAGGTCCTGGAGCAGGTTTGCTCATGACGTTCTTTTCAGTACCTGCCTGGCTGAGGCACTGAGAGCTCTTTCCTTTCTAAAGTCATCTCATTCACAGCGGACACTTCAGGCGCTCAGCTGTGGTCCTGAGGCTTTGTGAGTGCCTATAGATCCCAGAAATTCCCACCCAGTGTCAGGCTCGGAGTGGCTAGATGGCGTAGGTCAGGCCAGTTATGAGCCCCTGGCTCCCAACCCATCACTTCCTCACTTTCCACATCGTCGGGTTTCCAAGAGAGGGAGAGGAGGGAACACTCCATCCCTGACTCCAACACTACAATCTGAGCAGTCCTTCTGAAAGAGGGGGCCAAACAGGAACCAGCAGGGGAAATTTCCTCACAGTTGAGGTGTGAGATCAGTCCTTGAGTGTTTTGTTCTCAGCCGAAGTGTTTCAAGGGTAGATGTTTCATCAACCTCAATGGTAAATCCACCAACACCCTTGTTAATTCTAAGTGTTCTTTTTAGTTGCCAAGCAGGAGCAGAGTTTATCAATATTCTTTTATATAGATCAGAAAAAACTTCAAAAATATTTTAGTTTATTTATTCAGATCAATATAGACCCAGAGAAAAACAATACCTTAAAATAGTGCCCTATAATTTGCTGGCTCATCCAAATAACCCCCTCACCCTCTCATTGCTTCTTTGAAGGAGGCTGAAAAGCTGAACTGTTCCCTATTTGTGCACCCCTGGGACATGCAGATGGATGGACGGATGGCCAAATACTGGTTCCCTTGGCTCATAGGTTTGTGTCAGCTTGGGATCTGGAAAAGAGAGTCAAGCCCTTAGTTTTTTTCAATTATCTGTGGGACCCTATTATGTCAAAGAGAGAAAGTATGGGGCCTCCCTGGTGGCGCAGTGGTTAAGAGTCCGCCTGCCAATGCAGGGGATACGGGTTCGTGCCCCGGTCTGGGAGGATCCCATATGCCGCGGAGCGGCTGGGCCCGTGAGCCATGGCCGCTGGGCCTGCGCGTCCGGAGCCTGTGCTCCGCAACGGGAGAGGCCACAACAGTGAGAGGCCCACATACCGCAAAAAGAAAAAAAAAAAAAAAAAAAGAGAGAAAGTATGAATAACTAACAGGATTGTGAGTTATTGAGCTCTTACTCAGTGCTATATGTACTACCTCATTTAATTTTTTTAATTGAAGTATAGTTGATTTACAATGTTTCAGGTATACAGCAAAGTGATTCAGTTAGATTACCTCATTTAATTTCAATCTTATCCACACAAAACTTTATGAGGTTGACACTATAATAGCCTTTTTTTTTTTTTTTTTTTTGGCTGGGCCACATGGCTTGCAGGATATCTTAGCTCCCCAACCAGGGATCAAACCCATGCCCCCTGCAGTGGAAACTCGGAGTTCTAACCACTGGACCGCCAGGGAATTCCCTGTAATAGCCATTTTATAGATGGAGAAACTGAGTCTTGAAGTGGTTAAGTTGTGCAGGTCACATAGTTAAAAAGTGAAAATGGAATTTACATAGATCTGTCTGACTCCAAAGCCACCACCTCACTACACAGACTGCCAAAAAGGCTCTGAAAAAAAGTAGCCATGCCTGTCTAATAGATTTTTAGAAGCCAATGATAGCATCAGCCCTTACAAATGAGAACCCTGGAGTTACAAGTAGAAAGAAGGTCAGCTTCTACCGCCTAAGGATCTGAGACCCTAGGTTGCAGATGACCAGGCTTTCAAGTCCCCAGTTACCTGCTCTTTGCCACCTGCACTGTTCACCCATGGTTCCACCTGAGGGTAAGGGAAGGGCAAAGAGGAGAGACCTTTACTGGGCCTACCAAGCTCTGGATAGGAGCTGGTCCAGATTCTCTTTCTGCTCTGACATTCCATGCCCTTGTTATTGCTTTTGGAGACAAATGTGTTTAAGTAAGGCAGCTTCCTACCCATCCCCCACCAAATTCTTGAGCAACAATTAGTCAGAAGAGATAAACTAAGTAGCCCCTGTGCTCTCTAGCTTCTAAGAAAATCTCATCCTAATTCACACAACACTTTGACAAGTTCCACAAACTTATTTGCATTGCAACTTCCCACATGAAAAACAAAGGAGAGCATTTACATAGAGGATCATTTTCATCCCTCATTATACAACACATATATTGATACTTTCTAGCATGCCAGGCAATGAAGATGTACCAGACATGGACAAAACCTCTGGCTGCCTGAAGCCTGAGTTGACAAGTACACAGATCATAAACAAACAGGCTAATTTCAGAATTTTATTCTGGATGCAAAGGGGGTCTTTAGGAGACTGGAGAATTCCCAGCAGGGGAGGGCCATGATCCAATTTACATTATAAATATTCCACTTTGGCTCCAATATGGACAATGATTGTGGGGTTATTGTCCAGGTAGTTAATGGAAAGCAGAATCACAGGACCAAAAGGAAGTGATGCTGTCCATCCCCCTGCCTGCAGGAAACTCTACCCACAAACCACTCCCAGATAGATATGAATCCATTGTGCTTCCAGAATTCTCAAGAGGCCAAGGATCCAGGGAGCCAGGGGCATCTCTGTCCATGGAACAGTGACAAGCCTAAGGCAGGATGAACAACCAGTAAAGGCCCACTAGGCAGCCAGAGAATCAGGCTTCCCCAGAAGGCCCAGGGCTCAGTCACAGAGCCCCCAGAGATTTCTTAATCACAGTCTGAAAAGCAGTCATCTGGAAATATAGCCCAGATTGACTCCATGGAGGTGAAGACATCAGGCATGGACCAGCTGCCTCTTCTAGAAGCACAAAGTACTTGAAATAATTCATTTTTATCCAGTTATTTTCAACCTCAGCTCCAAGAAGCAGTAAAGATTTGGCAGGAATATTAATATTAGTTAATATTTATTGAGCACTCACTAAATGGCAAGAACTAACCATTATTAACCCCAGTTTACAGATGAGGAAATTAAAGCAGGGAGGCAAATCATATTTGTTGAGCCCCTCCAATGTGAAGTTCTGGCCAAGAACTTTCCCAGCATCATCATTTGCAAGGTTCCACAACAGCCTTCCAAGATGGGCAACACTGTCCCCATTTCACAGTGAAAAAGCCCAGACTCAGGGGCATTAAATTACTTGTCAAAGGCCAAGAAGCAAAAAATTGGAGGAGAAAGGGTTCAGCCTAGACTCACTGTACTCTGCTTGCCCCACTGCACACAAAATGGAAGCTGGGAGAGTCAGGACAAAAGACAGGTCCTCTGGCTCCTTGACTGTTCTAGCCATTAGATGACTCTACTTGCAAGTGGCAAATAGGAAGTGTCGCATGGTTTCTGCTTGCCAAAGTAATGGCCTGCATACAACCAAGCCATGCTAGGGCACAGGGACCCTGTGCTTCTCAGCAAGGTCCCATTCCCCTGCCATTAGCGTCACGGAACTTCTTGCTCGTGATGACAAGCCCTATACGTCATGACTGTTTCGCCTTCCAGGAATGCCCACAGAGACCACCACAGCCATTTGCTCCATGATCATGGGTGGAGTGTTCCAGAAGTTTCCTAGACTGAAAGTATGTTTTGCACATGGAGGTAAGACCCTATCTGTATTAGTCAGCTTGGGCTGCCGTAACAGAATATGACCACAGACTGGGCAGCTTAAATAACAGAAATGTATTTTCTCACAGTTATGGAGCTCCCAGATCAAGATGCCAGCACAGCTGGTTTTTGGTGAGGTCTCTCTTCCTGGATTACAGAAGGCCACCTTCTTACTGTGTCCTCACATGGCCTTTTCTTTGTGTGTTCACAGGAAGAGAGAGAGAGAGAGTTCCTGTGTCTCTTCCTCTTCTTATGAGAACACCAGTCCTGTCAGATGAGGGTCCTACCTTATGACCTCATTTAAGCTTCATTATCTCCTTAAAGGCCGTATCTACAAATATAGTCACATTGGGGGTCAGGACACAATTTTGGAGGGACACAATTTAGTCCTGGTAGTTGTTCTAGTTATAAAGTATATGATGGTTCAAGGACCAAATTCCATTTCTGCAGACAAGTTTAGTTTGGTTGGCACAGTTTACTTGATTTTGTTTTGTTTTTCATTTAAATCTCTCGTCAGACCACAAGCTACCACAAGCTCTCCAGTTTGCAATAGTCCCTACCATTCACTATTGTTTACAAACAGGCCTGTTTCATTCATTTCCATTTCCTGCTTGGTCCCTGTAGGTAAGTGAGTTTGTGACTCTTGAATACACACACACAATATCAAACTATACACACTGTTCTCTAATCCACTTTTCCTTCTCAACAGCACGTGGAGACATCTTTCCATGTCAGTGAGTACAGAGCTTCATCATTTTTGATGGTTGTACACATGACAATGCATTTTATGGATATGCTGTCATTATTTAGATATTCCCAACTGAAAGACTCCCTCTGTATTTTTCCATTATAACCAAGCTACATTTGAAAACCTTGACCACACATCTTTATACACTTGTTTTCTGTCTTTACAATAAATTCCTTAAATCTGAATTTCTAGATGAGTTAACTTTATTCTTTTTTCTGGGTCATTTCTCACATTTGGATCCCAGTAGATCCTTTGTAAATACAGTTAACTAGCTGGGCTACAGTAACTTCTCTTTGTATACAACATGAGGGTTGAAAAGAATCCTTTTCAATTAACACTAGTCCCTCAGGAATGGGCTTTACTTGCAGGTGGTTCCTTCCCCTTCACAGTAGGAAGAATCTCCCATGGATTCAGCATGCGTCCAGATCTGTGTGCCCAGGACAATCCAACCAACCCAAAGAAATACCTTGGCTCCTTTTACACAGACTCCTTGGTTCATGATCCTCTGGCCCTCAAGCTATTAACAGATGTCATAGGAAAGGTAAGCCAGGGCTGCCATTTGGGTGACTTACGGGGAGCAGAGTGCAGGATCAGCAACCAGTTGCTTGGTCTCTCTTTGAAAAAGGGATGGGAGAAAAGGCATTAGAAGAAAAAAGAGGGACAGTGAGGTTTCGGATTAGGTTTGCTTGCACAGGGTATCCTATCCAGAACCTCCTTCAACATAGACCATGTATCAGCAGGGAGCCATTATGGATGTACGCCAAGGAAATCCCAAATAGCCCACGCGGCTGGGTAGTTCCCCAGATAAATTCTTCTTCCTTACGGTCGCCTCTGTAGTGACCGTAAGGAAATGACACATCATGATGAGGTAAGCAGAGAAGAGCCACCAGTTTTGAGGTCAAATTCACCTGGGTTAAAATTCTGGCTCTACTTCTTACTGATTAGGTAAAGTGTGACTCTAACTGTCCTCATCCACTAAATGAAGAAAACTGGAACATTGAAGAGTGGGGGATGGCACTGGCCAGGGAGGCAGGGGAAGATGATGAAGGGTCTTAGGTACCACCTGAAATGTTTTTCTGGAATAACATGGCCTTTGTTTTGAAAACCATTCTCTCATTTGGCCCAAAAGACCAGCACGGCAGTGCTTTCAACTTCACAAGAAAAGGCCTTTCCTCTTCTGTGGTCTGCTAGCAGCTCTCCTGTTGGTGGCATCTCCACTTTTAAGTATTCTTTGGAAATGCTAACTGAGCAAGTTTAGACAGTGTTTAGAGCAAAGGTCAGTCTGAATTAGTAGTCTGAAATATTTAGTATTTCAATTCTGTTTGATTACTTACAGATAGCAATAGAAGGTTTCCAAATTTACCCAAAGAAAAAACTCTTTGGGGTTTCTAAAAGAATATGGACATATGTGTTTAAAGATTGGCAATATGGTACTTGCATTGAGAGTAGATTCTAAGGCATTTAAAATCTTGTTTAGCAGAGAAAGCGGTCCGTTATTTGAAAGCTGCAAGTTAGTGTTCTATCTCCAGAATGAAGACTTCATCTCACTTTAAAGCTGACTGTTTCTCTGGCTTGAGAAACTCACTAGAATATAAATGTTGAACATTCTGGTTTGGGAATAAGTTATGTGGCTGAGCTATGTTTCTGAGACTTCTGGCTTCTGTGTTGTCCCTGCTGAAATGGGTGCTTAGCAGCTGGTTGTGACTGTCGATTATTACTGGATTGGACAGAGGGGCTATGGGCAGGTGTGTAAGTAGGAAACTACAAAAAGGAGAAGCCGAAAGAGTCTGTAAACTCTGGATTTTGAGCAATGGAGGAGGGGGAATAGGAAAGCAGTGTGGAAGTGGGGAAAGGGTCAGTCTAACTACCTCCCATCAAGCCTAGTACCCCTGGTGTTCCTGGCAATGGCAACATCAGGAAAAAACACCCTTGGCAGATATAACGTCTATCTTACGAGCAATACCATCAGCAGTGAGGGATACCATCAGCACCTTCAAACAGCATTCAGGGCAATACACATCAGCCAGGGGGTCACAGCAGAAGAGCAAAAACATGGCAAATGCCTTGTGGTAACCAGTGGATAGACTAGTTAGTAAGTATATCCCTTTTGTGGACCCCCAGAAAAACTCAGAGGGCACTTTGCAAAGTTGCAATGTTGCAAAGGTGCTAAGATCTTGCATTCAAACTGTGAAGACTTGAGCCCTTATACCTTGGGCATCAAAAGCAAAAGTGACTTCATTTTATGTGACCTCATAGGCTGGTGAATCTAGGACATAGAAGCAGTATACATTAATAATTTAGGATTCTCTTTAAAATATTAATGCTTCCTCCTTCTAGTTATATTCACATTAGCAAAATCTTTCAAAAACAATCCCCAAACCAGAATGGCTAAGGAAGGTCCTAACATGACAGCTGGTCTAGAGAGCAACTGTCTATATTTGAGCAAGAGGACAGAAGGCTGTGGAAGGAGGTCTCCAGGACAGATAAAATGGAACAGATGGATGATTTGATGTGTTTGAATTTGAAACAATGATTGCCAGGCATTCAACGGATCTGTTAATACATTAGTAACAAACAAGCTGTACATATATAGAAAATTAAGCAAAATAAAGAAAAGGAAATAATTAACTCCAAGAAAACAAACATCCATATAAAGATAGATAATTATTGTATATTACCTGACTCGGCAGTGAAAAATATTTATATTTATGGTGTAAATATTAAGCACTAGCTTAACTGAAAATTGTAATTCTACTGGGAAATTGGAAAAGTTGGGATAAGAAAGAAATTATCCATGATCATAATGCGAAGTCAGTAAATACTCTCTAAAGCTAATAAATCGAGAAACAATAGTATAATCGTAATATCTGAAACTATGAGGGTGATTATCAGAAGATTCACATTTTAAAAGGTAAAAAGTGGCTGTCTTGGGATACAAAAATGGATAGGACTGTTTTTGATAAGAAAGATATTAGTAATATTTGATTGTTTAACTATGTATAGATATTATTTTGATAATACCTTCAGAATAAATAGATGTGTGTCATACATACACCAAAACCATATATTGTGCACCTACTATTTCTAAAATTCCCTCTAAACAGAAGACGTGAATTACATAATCTCTTAGTTTCCTCCCATCTCTAAAATTCTTTGCTTTTAATCTATGTCTACTCATTTTTTTTTTTTTTTTTTTTTTTTGCGGTACACGGGCCTCTCACTGTTGTGGCCTCTCCTGTTGTGGAGCACAGGCTCCGTACACGCAGGCTCAGCGGCCACGGCTCACGGGCCCAGCCGCTCCGTGGCATGTGGGATCTTCCCGGACCAGGGCATGAACCCGCGTCCCCTGCGTTGGCAGGCGGACTCAACCACTGCGCCACCAGGGAAGCCCCTATATCTACTCATTTTTAAAGGCAGAGTGCAAAGAATGCTAGTTATGTGTTATCAGTCTATCACTGTGAAAAATATGAAAAAACTTATTGCCTCCCTATATTAACATGACCATAGACAATTCACTTTATATATTTAGATGGGTAGATTTTGAGAGGTCCGTTTTCCTCTCATTATGATTATATCACAATTTTGGCTAGATCCATTGTTAATCTATTGCTGTGTAACTAACTGCCCCAACTCAGTGGATTAGAACAACAATAAACACTTACTATCTCATATGGTCTCTGTGTCAGGAATTTAGGAACAGCTTAGCCATTTCAGGATTTCTCACAAGGTTGCAGCAAGTTGTCAGTCAGAGCTGCAGTCACCTGAAGGCTTGACCAGGGCTGAAGGATTTATTTCCAAGGTGACTTTTATATATTACTGGCACACTGGTGCTGGGTTTTGGCAGGAAGCCTCAGTTCCTCCTCATCTGGGTCCCTCTACTCTCCAAAGAGCTGCTTGAGTGTCTTCACAACATGGCAGCTGGCTTTCCTAAAGAATGAGTGATCTGAAAAAGAGACGGAGGTGGCGGAGGAAAAGAGAGCAGGAGAGAGATGGAGTGTGCGCCAGGCAGAAGCTATCCTTTTATGACCTACCATCAAAAGCCATGTCGCATCACTTCTGCCGCATTTTATTCATCAGAAGCAAGGCACTAAATCTGGCCCACATTCAAGGGGAGTGGAATTCAGCTCCACCTTTTTTTTTTTTTTTTTTTTTTGGCTGCGTTGGGTCTTCGTTGCTGAGCATGGGTGTTCTCTAGTTGCAGATAGCGGGGCTACTCTTCGTTGAGGTGCGCAGGCTTCTCATTGCGGTGACTTCTCTTGTTGCGGAGCACGGGCTCTAGGCGCGCGGGCTTCAGCAGTTGTGGTGCGTGGGCTCAGTAGTTGTGGCTCGTGGGCTTCAGTAGTTGTGGCACACGGGCTCAGCAGTGTGACTCATGGGCTCTAGAGCGCAGGCTCAGTAGTTGTGGCACATGGGCTCAGTAGTTGTGGTGTGTGGGCTCTACAGTGCAGGCTCAGTAGTTGTGGCACGTGGGCTCTAGAGTGCAGGCTCAGTAGTTGTGGCACGTGGGTTCAGTAGTTGTGGTGCGTGGGCTCTAGAGCGCAGGCTCAGTTGTTGTGGCACGTGGGTTCAGTAGTTGTGGCATGTGGGCTCTAGAGCGCAGGCTCAGTTGTTGTGGCACATGGGTTCAGTAGTTGTGGCATGTGGGCTCTAGAGCGCAGGCTCAGTAGTTGTGGCACACGGGCTTAGTTGCTCCGCGGCATGTGGGATCTTCCCGCACCGGGCTGGAACCCATGTCCCCCACATTGGCAGGTGGATGCTTATCTACTGTGCCCCCAGGGCAGCCCGGCTCCACCTGTTGAAGACATGTTTGTAAACCACCACACCCCACACTCCAGCCACCTAAATGCAAACTACCTTCAGTCCTCCGACAACCACCCCAAAGTCTCATTCATTTACAGCACCAGCTTAAAGTCCAGGATCTCACCACTTAACGTAACTCGGGGATGACGCTCCTCATGCACAGTTTCTCTCAACCTGAAGATCTGTGAACCACAGAGACAAGTTCTTTACCCAGCACACACTCACGCAACACTATAAAATGGTGAGACATGCAAAGGATAGTTGATATAGACCCTCCATTCCAAAAGGGGAAAATCAGGATGTTTAGAGGAGTTACTAGTCACTAGCAAATCTGAAATCCACTGGGCACATGTTAGCGTTCCTTGATTAGAACTCAGAACACAGGAATGATTCTCCACAGCTCTTGGTTCTTCCCTCTGAGTCATCCCTCCTTTTCCATGAAAGGGAGCCCATATTGGCGGCTGAGTAGTTTCTACAGACTGCTTTATGCCCCTACAACTTCTGAGGCCCGAAAGCTTCTTTTCATTTTGTTCTATCCATTCCTTTCAATCCTGTTAGTGTTTCTGCTAATACAATTATCTTAAAAACTTTGCAGATCATAACAGCACTGGTGACTACGAATGTGGCGTCAGTGTACAGAACATTGTCAATGATTAAACGGTAACAAAGTTTAAGAAAAAACAAACTAAAAAACTTTGCAGGTCTTTCGTGAATCTTATTAGGTTTCAAATTAGGCAAAAGCCTTACCCACACATCTCTGAGAAAAGCCCTTTTCTGCAGAGGCTGCTGAAGGAGCATCCCTGGTGGCGCAGTGGTTGAGAGTCTGCCTGCTGATCCAGGGGACACGGGTTCGTGCCCCGGTTCGGGGAGATCCCACATGCCGCGGAGCGGTTGGGCCCGTGAGCCATGGCCGCTGAGCCTGCGTGTCCGGAGCCTGTGCTCCGCAACGGGAGAGGCCACAACAGTGAGAGGCCCGCGTACCGCAAAAAAAAAACAAAGGCTGCTGAGGAACAACACTCTTAAGCTACCTAGAAGCCCTTATTGTTTGACAGTGGTTCTTTAAGGCACTGCCTTAAATCTCTTGAGGTCATAACACAGATATTATAGTCATATCTTGGCTTCATTTTTAGACTATATTTTTCTGATTGTGCCCTGGATTTAATCTTTGCCAGTAAGCCATCTCTAATTTTAGCATCATTTGCCATTGGAGAGGCTGGGAATTTTCAAACCCAACAATTCCTGGCTCCTTTATATTCAATAGTCCTTCCTTTAAGGCACTCCCCTTGCATTTTACTATAAGCAGCAAGAAGCAGCCATGCAGCGCTTCTAACACTTTGTCTGGAAATTTCCTTAGCTCTATCACTCAGTTTATTAAATATATTTTCTACTTTGTATATTACTGTAGGTGACCGTGTTGCTTTTTTTTTTTTCTTTTTTGCCACAGCATAGCAAGGATCTCCTTTCCTCTAGTTGCCAGTAACATTTTCCTCATTCTCTTTAAAGTCCTTACTGGTAACCTTCTCACAGGTTATCAAGCTTCTAATAACAGTCTTTACAAGGATCTTCAGTCTTCCACTATCTCAAAGTCCTTCCAACTTCCTCCCACTAATCAGTTCCAAAGCCACTCCCACAAGTTTTCATTATGGCAACACCCTACTTCCAGGTACCAAAATCTGTATTAGTTATCTATTGCTACATAATACATTAACCTAAAACTTAGGTTAGTTTTAAAACAACCATGAACATTTATTATCTCATGCATTTCCTCTGGGTCAGGAATCCAGGAACCCCATGGCTGGGCAATTAGGGTTCAGGGTTTCTTATGAGGTTCAATGAGATGACTGCAGCCCAATGATATCTATCTATCTATCTATCTTTCATTCTTCCACCCTTTACTTTTTTTTTTTTTTTTTTTGCGGTACACGGGCCTCTCACTGCTGTGGCCTCTCTTGCTGCGGAGCGCAGGCTCCGGACGCGCAGGCTCAGTGGCCATGGCTCACGGGCCCAGCCGCTCCGCAGCATGTGGGATCTTCCCGGACCAGGGCACGAACCCATGTCCCCTGCATCGGCAGGCGGACACCCAACCACTGCGCCACCAGGGAAGCCCACACCCTTTACTTTTTTTTGCACACTACTTTACACTATCTTAACCCCAAACTCTCCACCAATTTTATAACTCTCCTCTCAGTACACTTAAACACATTAGGTACAGTAGTCTATTAATTCTTTCTTCTTGAAAAAATACATTCAGGAGTCTCTAACTTGCTCTAATATGGACTGGGTTGCTATTTAGACCTGCTGCACAGCTGTCATCCTGAATCTCCCCTTTGTACTCCTCACATTCTCTCTCTCTTTCTCTCTCTCTCATTGGGTTGCCTGCTTCCTGAGCCCTATGATTTTCCAATTTTTTGCTTTATTCCTTCATCTTGGTAGGGAACATCTTCCAATAACTTTCTAAGAAAGACAGTATGGGAGATGAAATTTTTGAAACCTTGGTTATTTCAGTATGTCTTTATTCTTCCCTTACAGTGAGTTAATTGTTTGGCTCGGTATATAATTCTAGCTTGGCAACTGTTTTCCTGAGTAATTTTAAAGACATTTTTCCATTGTATTATGGCTTCCAGAGTTGCTATTGAGTAATGTAACTCCAGTCTAATCCTTGAAACTTCATATAAAACCTATTTCTTTCCCCTTCACTCCCAATCTCAAAGACTCTAAGATTTTCTTTTTGTCCTAAAATTTCTCAGTGATGTTACTCAGTATGGGACTGTTTTCATCCATTATGCTAGACATTTGGTGAGTCCTTTTATTCTGTAAAATTTTCTTAATTTATTTCTTTAATGACTTCCTTCCCTCTGTTTTCTCTTTCTGGAGTTCCTAAAGTTGAACCTTATTTTTTTTTCTGTCTTACACCTCCCCTTTTTGAGCTTTTGTTTTATTTTCTGGGATATTTCCTCAACTTTATTAATAAATCCTTTTATTTAATTGGCTTTTTTAATTTGTTTAATTTGAAAGAGCTTGCTCTTACTGTTCTTGTTCTGTAAACTTTTCAAAAACATCCTGTTCTTGTTGATTGAGTTCAATATCTTTTATCTCTCTAAAAATATTAGTTATTTTGGGAAATGTACTTCTCCCCACAAGCCTTCCTCCAATTGGCTTTCTGTCTTTTTTTTTTTTAAGTCTCAGTCTTTCATATTAAATGCTTTCCTCAAATGTCTATAATCCTTGGCTGTCTGCTCATATTTAATAGCGGTCACTAAAAGGATGATTGGAAGTCTCTGCATGTGGATGGGGCCTGTCAAGTGTGGTCTTCTCTATAGAGTAATCCAACTGAGCCATGTCCTTTTGAAACTCCAGAAATCTGGTCTTTCCTTTTTGATTTATCACTTTCCCAGAGAAGCTCTTTCAATCTCTTACCTGAATGGTAAAGTCCTGGTTGCCAGCATCCTGGGAAGTGAGTAGGGAATAAAGGCTGGGATGCTCAATTTTTAAAAAAAATTTTTAAATTAAATTATGTTTTTTTTTTTTTTACTTTTTGGCCATACTGTGTGGCATGTGGGATCTTAGTTCCCCAATCAGGGGTTGAACCCACACCCTCTTCAATGGAAGCACGGAGTCCCAACCATTGGACCACCAGGGAAGTCCCTGGGATGCTCAATTTTTAATAAATAAACTTTCATTAACCTTTTGCTTTCAGAACATTCCACACTCTCAACTG
This sequence comes from Mesoplodon densirostris, assembly GCF_025265405.1. NCBI lineage: Eukaryota > Metazoa > Chordata > Mammalia > Artiodactyla > Ziphiidae > Mesoplodon > Mesoplodon densirostris. The sequence continues at coordinate 56,290,507 of NC_082668.1, forward strand.
TGCCTGATATCTCCCAGTTCAGAGACTCTCTGACCCTTTCACCCCCTTTTGAGACTAAATGACCAGTCTTTTGCCAGGATGAGGGGAAAGCAGACACTGGACTTAGGGAGGTGATCTAGGGTCTAACTGCTTCTGAAACAGGCTTACAATGAATCCTCCTGTTGCTAGTTCTTTGTCTCTACTTCCAGAGGCACCTGGTGCTATCAATTACATATATTTGGGGGCTTGGTGATATAAGCCAGGTTACTTTTTGGCTTATCTCATACTAGCTAAGAAGTTCTTTCTTAGTCTTCTAAAGTTAGTTACTATTATCCAACTGCTTTCCAGTTCCTGAAGTTTTCTTCTTAGTTCTTCTATCCTGTTCTCTTTGTCCTCGTGGCTATATGCTCTTCAAAACGCACTTTACCGTCTTTCTAATGGGGTTTCAAATTGTGATCCTCAGACCAATACCAGTCCACAAAGAGTTTGTTACCAGCCCATGATGAGAGAAGGAACTTGTGCCAGAATGCAAACTGAGTCACTAAAGACACCATTTAGTTTAACTGACTTTTGGTTATTTATTTATTTATTTATTTATTCATTTATGGCTGTGTTGGGTCTTCGTTTCTGTGCGAGGGATTTCTCTAGTTGTGGCAAGCGGGGGCCACTCTTCATCGCAGTGCGCGGGCCTCTCACTATCGCAGCCTCTCTTGTTGCGGAGCACAGGCTCCAGACGTGCAGGCTCAGTAATTGTGGCTCATGGGCCCAGTTGCTCCGCGGCATATGGGATCTTCCCAGACGAGGGCTCAAACCCGTGTCTGCTGTATTGGCAGGCAGATTCTCAACCACTGCGCCACCAGGGAAGCCCCCTGACTTTTGTTTCTAATAGCAAGACTTTTTCAGTAAAGGAAGCAGTGCATTGATTTACATTCTGGGGTAAGCTCCTTAGGTCATCATGGACAACTGAAAGACCCGTTTGCGTGCAGGTATTAATACTGGTCTTGAGCTTTCCTCCTTTTCTCTAACAAAATTTATCTTACCTATATTCCATCCACCTATGGCCCAGCTTCCAGCTCCCTGAAGTCATTTTCATGGTTATAGGCAATTAGAGGTCAGCAGAAACTACAGCAATAGGAGGGGTCTGGCTATATTTTCAGAAGTTAAAGGATATTCTAGTCCTCTCTCTGGCTTGGGTTGAAGGTGGAAGGAAGAGAGATGATATGCACATCTTCAGAGTCTTAAGATTTTTTTTTCTACTTTTTTTTTTTTGTCACGCCTCACGGCTTGTGGGATCCCAGCTCCCTGACCAGGGATTGAACCCATGCCCTGGGCAGTGAAAGTGTGGCATCCTAACCACTGGACCACCCTTTTTCTACTTCTAAAAGTTAATCTATTAATTCAACTAGAACATCTAAAATCACATAACTTAGTTTATAAATATTACTTTTTCACATTTACATTTCATGAAACAATTTTGTTCAAATACACATCTTTGACATACTGCCTTGTCATTATTAGAAACACCATTTGAGGCATTAAAATTGTTTTTAATAGCTTATAAGCACTGCAGTAAATAAACTCTTTTAATGAGAGTGTCTGTTTCCTAAGTTTCTAAATATCCAAGCTTATCCACAACCAAGTATCATTAGAATTTTCTTCTAGAATTGGAGGAACTACAGGACTATCCCTATGTTATTCACACATAGCATTCTATTCCAAATTGAATTCACTACTGCTGTTAGTCTTTTGTTTGTAGTTTGTACTTTTCAGTGGTTTCTGTTAGTTTGTTGATTTGTTTCTGCATGCCTGAGAAATGTGGTAAAAAATGATAATACAATTAAGAGTAGAAATAAAAATAGAAATGAAGATAAAGTGGAAAAAAGAAGTCCTAGAAATCCCATTCTTGTGAAGCAAACAGTAAATGATGCTTAAGAGTTTAATGCTATACAACATAGTCATAGCTGTGAGAGATATGAGTAAATTATTTGATCTCTCTAAACTTGTTTCCTTATCAACAAAATACGGATAATAATAGTACCTAACTCTTGGGGTTATAGACAGCGTTAAATAAGATAACCACATAAAGTATATAACACAATTCCAGTCCCACAGTAAGTGCGCAATAAAAGCATTTGACAAAGGTACATACAGACTCTCAAGAACGAAACTACAGTGAGAACAACTGTGACAGCATCAATCAATTTGCAAGATTTTTCATTCATCTTGAAATGTTAGAACCTCAGAATTATACAATCACTGCAAAATTGAGATAAAGGGAAAAAAATTCTACTAAATTAAAGTTCACAACAAACAAAATGTGTCTCCTTCTGAAGCAATGATGAAAAATAAGGCTTGGATCTTCTATGGCAATTTAATCAAAAGTGAAGAGGGAACAAGATAGAAAGAGGGAAGAGTCTAGAAAGCCAAGCACATGCCAAGAGCAGGACACATGCTCAGAAAAGACATGACAGGAACCTAAGCTTTAATCTCTCTCTGATCTTTAGGCTCAGTATCAGCAGGGTGTGACTGCTAGGGTGGAGTTGTAAATGGCCTGGCCAAGCGTTAGAGGAAGGCCCAGCACAGAGCCAATCTGCGAAGACCAAGACTGAGAGAGGTTTTTTCCCTTGTCTTCTTTTGGTTCTCCTTTTGCTCTAGGCATTTAAGGACATCTTATCAAAACATGAGCTGACCACAAGCTTAAGGGACAGACTGCAGAGAGCATATACAACAAAGAATAAGTCTTTAAAAAACAGTTTGGAAAAGTCACTAAAGAAGCAAATACAAAGCACACAAAGGAACAAGAACAAACCCAGAGAAGGAAGAATCTGATTACCAAAGTTACCACATTATACTATTCAAAATTTCTAGTTTTCAACAAAAAAAACTGAGGCATGCAAAGAAAAAAGAAAGTACAGCTCATTCCCATGAAAAAAAGAAATTAACAGAAACTGTCACTAGAAAAACATTGGACTTACTAGACAATGACTTTAAATCAACAGCCTTAAATATGATCAAAGAAATAAAGAAAATCATAGACTAAGAACTAAAGGGAACCAGGAGAACAATGACTGAACCAAAAGAGACTATCAATAAACATATAGAAATTATAATATGAAGCCAAATAAAAATTCTAGACCTGAAAAGTACAATAACTTTAATGAAAAATTCACTAGAGGGTCATACACCTGATAAGGGACTTGTATCCAAATATATAAAGTACTCTATATGAATAGCTAACAAGCACTTGTAAAGATGTTCAGAGTCACTGGTCATTAGGAAAAGGCAAATCAAAACCACAATGAGATACCAATTCATCCTTACCAAGATGACTATAGTTTTTTTTAAAAAGTGGAAAATGTTGACAAGAATGTGAAGATACTGGAACTCTTGTACATTGCTGGTTGGAATATAAAATGGTACAGCTGCTGTGGAAAACAGTTTGGCAAATCTATAAAAAGTTAACCATAGAATTAGCACGTCCCAACAATGCCACTCCTGTGTCTATACCCCAAAGAACTGAAAACAGGTTTTCAAGCAAATGCTTGTACACAAATGTTCATAACAGCATTATTTGCAATAGCCAAAAGGTAGAAACAACCCAAATGTCCATCAACAGATGGATGAATAAACAAAATGTTGTATATCCATACAATGGAATATTATATTCAGCCATAAAAAGAAATGATATACTGATACACACTATAACATGAATGGACCTTGAAAACATGTTAAGTGAAAGAAGTCAGACATAAAGGTCATGTACTGTATGACTCCATTTGTATGAAAAATCTAGTATAGATAAACCCACAGAAACACGAAGCAGAATAGTGGTTGCCAGGGGGTGGGTGGGAATGGAGAGTGACTTCTTAATGTGCATAAGGTCTCCTCTGAGAGTGTGAAAATGTCTTAGAACAAGATAGAGGTGATGGCTGCACAACTCTGTGAATGTACTAAATGTCACCACAGTATACACTTTACAATGGTTAATTTTTTTTTTTTTTTTTTTTGCGGTACACGGGCCTCTCACTGTTGGGGCCTCTCCCGTTGCAGAGCACAGGCTCCGGACGCGCAGGCTCAGCGGCCATGGCTCACGGGCCTAGCCACTCCATGGCATGTGGGATCTTCCCGGACCGGGGCACGAACCCGTGTCCCCTGCATCGGCAGGCTGACTCTCAACCACTGCGCCACCAGGGAGGCCCTACGATGGTTAATTTTTATGTTATGTGAATTTCACCTCAATTTTTTTAAAAAATGAAGAGGCCTTTCTCTGCAAGATAGACTTTCAACCACTCAAACCAAAATATCTATTCATATGTTCTTTTATTTTTAAAAGAGAAACCAGAAACACCTGTTCCACAAAATAGAAAGTATTTTATCTTAGAGTAAAATAAATTGTTCACTTTTAGAAGTAACAATGTTATTTTGGGACATTTTATGCCCCAATTTTTACAGTAGGCATACATGTGATCTTGTCTTGGGCATTTGATCTGTGGGTTAGAAAATGAACCTAAACTAGAGACTGGTCAGGCCCAAAAGCCAAAGTTTTTCTCCATTCCTTTTCCAGGCCATCTACCTCTTTAACATTCAGGACTGCTCTATTCAGCAATTCTAAAGGGTTAACATGATCTGGAAGCAATGAAAAGGTCCTTTAACACCAAAGATTTGATTATGTCTAGGGCTAGTGGGGGCAGTGGAGTATACCCTGTGAATTTTAAGTATTTCCACCCTGACTTGAAATTTAAATGTATTTTAACACTTCTGTCTGTAAGTATTCTGGTTAAGTGATGTTTTCTGTGTGCTGCAGTCCTCAACAGAGTGGAACCCTTTTTGATGCCTGTAAGATTCCTGAGAACAAGAACATAACTTACTACATTCTCACGAAGTTGTGGGATGTGAGAAAGAGTTCAAGTCCTGGCTCTACTGCTTGTTAGCTGGGTGACCTTTAATAAATATCAAGTCACTTACCCTCTCAGCCTCAGTTTCCTCAACTGTAAAATGGAGATGATAACCAGACAAAGTTGATGGGAGAGGCTAATAAAACACGATGCCAAAGGACTGTACAAATGTTAGTGCTTTATGCACAGTAGGTGTTAAGTTAAAATTTGTAACTTATGTAATGATCTTGTGGGTATAAGACTAATCTTACCCTGTACTGATTGAATTAAATCAGGCTCCTTAGCGAGGAAATTATGTCTCAGGGAACAAACTGAATCCTTGATATACTAGAAGTTTTGTAATAAACTATGTTATAACAGAGGTGTGTTATATTTACTGCAAAATGCTACTAATGAAATATGCTAAATGAGAAGATAGTTAATCGTTCCTTTTCCAGCAGACAAATGAATTCTCTTCCACTATTCGAGTTTCTTCATTAAGCCCCATCTTTCAGTGCTTGCAACATTCCCTTAAAATGTGAAAAAGTTAATGCATCCCAGCAGATGAGCAGTTTCTTTCTTTTCCCTGGCAGGAATATTAATTACTATTATTATCAGCTCAGTAAGTCTTTGACTTCATAGGGAGTGTGTGCAACTGGCTTTGGGAAGGAAAATGCACACTGGGGCAGTGTTGGTGTGGAGAAATCAATCAGGATTATCCACTGCTTTCCTGCCTAATAAAGGAAGCCAGTGGCTGCTGAAAAGGTACAATTTTAGGACCCTAGAAGAGGCAGCCACACTACCTAAAATGCCTACCATTAGAATTATTCCTTTGGGTTTAATACAGTCTTTAGAAAGGTCCTACTAAAATGTAGATGTTGTCAAATATTACAGTAGCACAGATGTCCTTAAAAATTGGTTCATGATTATGATCAATCCCAAGGGAACAGAATCCTGGATCACAGACAATTGGTTCATGATTATGGTCAATCCCAAGGGAACAGAATCCTGGATCGCAGACAAGAAGGAAGAAGGAGGAAGAAAGTTCTAGCTTTTGGGAGGCCAGGAACAGGTATGCTACTTGGGAGCCTGAGATGTCACAAGAGTCTTGGGTATACCAGAGAGCTTGGATCAGTGGGAAATGAGGCAACAGTCATCCAAGGCCATATGCTATGCTTCCTTAACCAGGACTCTGCATCCATTTAAATCACAATCAATTTGCAGTTATAACAGGTGGTAGAAATAGCAATACAAAAAGTATTTTTAGGACTTCCCTGGTGGCGCAGTGGTTAAGAATCCGCCTGCCAATGCAGGGGACACAGGTTCGAGCCCTGGTCTAGGAAGATCCAACATGCCGCGGAGCAGCTAAGTCCGTGTGCCACAAATACTGGGCCTGCACTCTAGAGCCTGCGAGCCCCAACTACTGAGCCTGTGTGCCACAGCTACTGAAGCCCGCGTGCCTAGAGCCTGTGCTCCAGAACAAGAGAAGCCACCACAATGAGAAGCCTGTGCACCGAAACGAAGAGTAGGCCCCGCTCGCCGCAACTAGAGAAAGCCCGCGCACAGCAACAAAGACCCAATGCAGCCAAAAATAAGTAAATAAAAATAAATTTATTAAAAAAAATTTTTTTTAACTCAAGAAGTGTTTATTAAGCATCTATCAAGTAGGGACTGCTATCAAGTGATGGAGTATGTGACCTTCATCCTATAGGACCGTTTGCCTCTTAAGGAATCTCTTCTCCCCACCCTTTCCCTGCTACTATCCCTTCTCTGAACATGAAATGCAGTTAACAAGAACTTCACTTCCAGGTTTTTTATGCCTACTTCCCTCTCCTTTAAGAAATCACTAGCAAGTTAGAAATGGTCAAAAGTTTATCAGAAGATATCAATAAAAGGTATATAGATAGATAACAGGTATGAAAAATTTACAAACCAGATTATCACAAGTGGATAATTAACCTCCTATGGAGAGGAGTTGTGAACAGTAGCTATTAAATAATAATTAAATACTGCCACACTATAAGTTTGGTGTTCTACAATAGGCTTTCAAACTCAAGTTAGGCAGAACAGGGAAGTGTCTTAACCAGGAAGAACGAATTGCAGAGGAGTGGTTTTCATTTCGGCTTTAAAATCGTTTGCTTTCTTCTCATTAGAACAGAACAGACCCCTCCCCACTTAAAATGTATTTATATCTGAGAAGGCCATAATACTGGGAATGGAAGAATTCCTGACTAGAAAGAATTTCTAGATTTCAATTTCATGTTAATGTGATTTACAAATGTAATATAAGCATGGGACTTTTTAAAATTATGTTGTGTTTTGGAATTGTAAACAACTTTTAGCAAGAGGAGTAGAAATAAGGACAAATGAACCTCCAGTGAATACCAAGCAGGCAGTTCAGAACGAGATCAGCTGTTGGCACAGATGTGAGGAAACATAACTTTGGGTCTTTAGGGCTTCTACCAGCAGGTGTATTTGCTTGGTTTTAATACAGTACATGAATACAGGAATCTAGAGATAGAGTTGTGAGTCTATCATGGCCTTCCTCTAAATTTTATTACATACTTCCCCATATTATTTCATGTAAATGTATTCATAAAACCTAGGAAAATCCTTTTTTTTCTAGTAGAAATCAAAGTGTCATTTATCCTCAGCTCAAATTGAGAGCATTTATACATTTAATATTTCAGGCCTAGTAACAATCAGACTTTCCTCTTTTGTACATTCAAGCCTTCATTCCTTCGACACACAAAGCCACTCTCTGATTGATTGTAAGCATAGGTCACAGTTTTATTTCAAACAAAGAGGCTTTCTGAAAAGCCCAATTCAAAGATTCTATCTTGGCAGAGACATTTTATGGGGAAAAATGGTTAGACAATTATTGTTAGACTGGATTTTAAAAAAGAAGGAGATGACTATCTAGCTAAGGACGATTAGCCTTTTTGCATTATTGGTTAAAGTTCTTAGACTAGTTTCAAGACTAATAGTCAATTGAGTGGGTTTCCTAGGAGGGGCTGTTAAGCTCATTAAAGTCTATCAAAAAATTGCTCAAGTATTTTATCAAGAATGCTAAGCTATGTTTGGTGACAGATGTTGACTAGACTTGTGGTGATCATTTCGCAGCATATACAAATATCAAATCATTATGTTATACAGCTGAAACTAATATAATATGCTATGTCAATTATACCTCAATAAAAAAGTATAGGTTTGGGCTTCCCTGGTGGCGCAGCGGTTGGGGGTCCGCCTGCCAATGCGGGGGGCGCGGGTTCGTGCCCCGGTCCGGGAGGATCCCACGTGCCGCGGAGCGGCTGGGCCCGTGGGCCGTGGCCGCTGGGCCTGCGTGTCCGGAGCCTGTGCTCCGCGGCGGGAGAGGCCACAACGGTGAGAGGCCCGCGGAGGCCACGGCGGTAGGAGGCCCGCGTGCCGCAAAGAAGAAAAAAAAAAGTATAGGTTTAAATGCTTCTATTAGAAAAAGAAGAAATGTGTATAATCAGTGATTTATGATTCCACTTTAAGAAACTAGAAGGGGAGAAAAGTAAACTAAAAAAGTAAGCAGACAGAAAGAAATAAAAAATAGAGGTAAGAGCCAAAATCAAAGAACAGAAATAAGACAAGAGAGACACACACACATACAGTTCCCCATCAGCAATAATTGTCATACCTAGTGCCCAGATCTTGGTTTCTAGATACCTTCTACTACAAGGAAGCTGGGTTGCTTGGAGAAAAGGCTGATTCCAGGGCAGTGAAAGCACAAAATGAGATGGAACAACTTTTTGTGCCTTAAGTAAGGAAGTACTCAAAAAATCGTGCGGAAAAAGCACAAGGACAGGGCTTCCCTGGTGGCGCAGTGGTTGAGAGTCAGCCTGCCGATGCAGGGGACACGGATTCGTGCCCCGGTCCAGGAAGATCCCACATGCCGCGGAGCGGCTGGGCCCGTGAGCCATGGCCGCTGAGCCTGCGCGTCCGGAGCCTGTGCCCCACAACGGGAGAGGCCACAACAGTGAGAGGCCCGTGTACCGCAAAAAAAATTAAAGAAAAAGCACAAGGACACAGGAGTCAAGTTGAAGGAGTTCACATGGATCAAATCTGAGATGATCTGGTCATCAAAATAAACAATGATAGTTAATAGATTATAATCCATTGAATAAAGTCTAGAATGATATAAATAAATATACTATATATATATGAATAAACAAATGAACATATATAATTATATACATAAATGTATATGTATATACGATACAATCTCTTTCTTATAGTCAGTATAGAAAAAAGAGTAAGAAAATCATTATTGAATGATAAAACCAGGGGGTGAAAGTTTGATAAGGAACAAGATATTTATGTGATCTTAAAGTGTCTCCCCACGAATTACTTATTAATCATGAAGGAAAAAATAGACTTTAGAGGAAAGAAACCTGGTGGGTCCCAACTTAACTAAATGATCAAACATCACCAATACTGGGACAAACTGGTAACATGTACCCCTGATATGATGCAGTGAAAAAGACACAACATCACTTCTGTAAAATGTCTACCCCAAATGCATAATTTGTATGTAATCATGAGGAAAGAACAAAAAAACACAAACTGACATTCTATAAAATTCTATAAAATAGAATAGAGAGACATCCTGTAAAATAACTGGACTGTAGTCTTTTTCAAAAATATCTAAGTCAAGAGTGACCAAAAAAAAAAAAAAAGATTACCTGTTCCAAATTAAAGGAAACTTCAGAGACGTGATAACTAAATTTAATGTGATTATCAACTGGATCTTGGACCAGGAAAAAATAACTAGCTATGAAGCACACTGTTGGGATAACTGACAAAGTTTGAGTATGGACTGGTGATATTATATATATGTGTGTGTATATATATATATATGTGTGTGTGTGTGTGTATATATATAATAACATTGATATAATGTTTTTATATATATAGCAACTTATAAATTTTCTGATTTTAAGAACTGTACTATGGTTATATAAGAAAACATCTTTTTTCTTAGGAATAAACTCTAATTTACTTAGGAGTAAGGGGCCGTAATGTCTCCAACTTGCATACAGTTCAGAAAAATGTATGTTTCTGTATAGATACACAAATATCTATACAGAGAAAATAATAAAGGGGGCAAAATATAAACAATTGGTGAATCTGGGTAAAGGTTATATGGCAGATCCCTGAATTAGCTTGCAACATTTCTATCTGTCTAATCATTTGAAATTCTGTCAAAATAAAAAGTTGTCCACCACATTAATTAATCAATTAACCAATTAAAAATAGGAGTTTGGGGCTGGATAGGACATTCCAACCAGAGGATAAACCTAGTAAAGTGAGAACACTATAAAGATTCTGGTATAACTGGAACACAGTGTGACTCATTCAGGATTCCAGCGGAAAATAAGATGGCATACCTGAATTGAGAAAACTAGAGAAAAAATTAATAAATGGATTATTTACAACAGTATGGAAAGCTCCATTACCATTCCAGGCCAAAAGACAGAGAGGGCTCTGTGAAAAGGGCCTGCTAACAGGAGCCAAGATTTTTAGTTGGAGCCAAGTTGATGACTCCAAAGGGAGGGATCTGGGGCATAAACACTTTCCTCCATTCTCTAATCTCCTGCCTATGTTGCCCATTAGTTAAACCCAACTAGAAACCTGAGGTCAAGGGAGCCTGTTGTACAGTACAGACAGGTCAGCTTCCAGGGGACAAACAGGAGTAAAAAAAGATATCCAGAGAGCAAGTGGATGGGATGTGAGGGGGTGAGGGAGGAGAGTAAGAGAATGCAAAAGTGAGAACAAGAGAATGAGAATGAACATGATGTTGCATAAATATGAAGATGAGGACTTCAACATTAGATAACATGCTGCGTTTTAACTGCCTGTAAGGCAGCCAAGTAGAAGTGTCCAGCAGGCAGCCATATACCCAGGACTTGAGGCTTAGGAGCTAGATCTTTGTTTATGGATGAGACTGCCCAAGTGGCACAAATAGAGTGATAATCAAAGATGAGAAAAACCCAAGCTAAGAGATATGTGTAGACAACACTTAACATTTTTTTCACCATTCATCTACTTTTTCATCCTGTGCATCTGTTTTTCTCTCCATCACTCCACTGAAACTGCACTTAATAAGGCTGCCAAATCCAACAGAGACTCTTTAGTCCTTATCTTTTTCATCCTCTTCTAAAGCATTACTTATTAAACACTTTCTCCTTCAAATATCTCATTGCATTTTTTTCTAATACCACATTTTTTCTGTCTCTCCTTCTCTGCCTCACTAGCTCTCTCTGCCTGTGGACATTCTCCCTCTGTCTTGCATTCCTGCAAGCACTCCACCCCCAGTGTTGATGTTCCCTATGGCTCTAGCCTTAGCCCTCAGCAAAAACTATGGAGGCCAGTAGGCAGTAGAAGACATATTTAAAGCTCATGCACACACACAAACCTGTACATCAAAACCTCTATATCCAGGGCTTCCCTGGTGGCGCAGTGGTTAAGAATCCGCCTGCCAATGCAGGGGACACAGGTTCGAGTCCTGGTCCGGGAAGATCCCACATGCCGCGGAGCAACTAAGCCCCTGCACCACAACTACTGAGCCTGAGCTCTAGAGCCCGCGAGCCACAACTACTGAAGCCCGAGCGCCTAGAGCCCGTGCTCCACAACAAGAGAAGCCACCGCGGTGAGAAGCCCGCGCAACGCAACAAAGAGTAGCCCCCGCTCGCTGCAACTAGAGAAAGCCCATACACAGCAACGAAGACCCAATGCCAAAAATAAATAAATAAATTTATAAAAACAAACAAACAAAAAACTCTATATCCAGCCAATCTATCCTCCAAGAATGAGGAGAAATGAAGATATTCTCAAATAAACAAAAGCCAAGAGAATTCAATGCTAGTAGACTTGCCATACAAGAAATGCTAGAGGATGTCCTTCAGACTGAAATGAAATGACACTAGACAGAGAAGAAATCACAACAGAAATTAGAGAATATTTAATACAAATATAATATAAAACAAAACTTTCCAAAACTCATGAGATGCAGCTAAAGCAGGGCTTAGTAGGAAATTTATAGCTCTAAAATGCCTATATTGAAAAAGAAGAAAGATCTCAAATCAATAGCCTATATGTCCACCTTAAGAAACTAGAAAAAGAAGAGTAAGCTAAACCCAAAACAAGCATAAGAAAGGAAATAGCAGATACTAAAGCAGTTATAAAAGAAACAGAGAATAGAAAAACAATAAGAAAATCAATAAAATCAAAACTTGGGTCTTTGAGAAGATCAACAAAATTAGCAAACCTTTAACTAGACTGACCAAGAAATAAAGAGAGAAGATTCAATTGTTAAAATTAGAAATGAAAGAGGAGGGTATTATTAGAAAACTTACAGAAATAAAAAGGATTATAAGAAAAAATATAAGCAACTGGGTGCTAACAAATTTGATAACCTAAATGAAATGAAGAAATTCCTAGAAAGACTACAGAAACTGACTCAAGAAGAAATAGAATAAAATTTTTTTTAAAAAAAAGAAGAAATAGAAAATCTGAATAAACCTATAATAAGTAAAGAGATTGAATCAGTGATTTTAAAACTTCCACAAAGAAAAGCCCAGGACTAGATGGCTTTACTGCTGAATTGTATCAAATTTAAAAAAAAGAATTACAACCAATCCTTCACAAACTCTTCAAAAAAGTACAAAAGAAAGCAACACTTCTTTGTTTATTCTATGAGGCCAGCATACTCCAAAACCAGAAAAATAAATCACAAGAAAACTACACACCAATATCCCTTATGAATACAGATGTGAATTTCCTCAACAATATTTATTAAACTGAATCTAGCAACACATAATAAGAATTATACACCATGATCAATTGAGATTTATCCCACAGATGCAAGACTGTTTCAAGACACAAAAATCAGTCAATACACCATATTAATAAAGGACAAAAACTACATGATCATCTCAATAAATGCAGGAAAAGCACTTGACAAACTGATAGTCTTTCACGATGAAAACACTCAAAAAGGAGTATAAAGGAACTTCCTCAACCTGATAAAGAACATCTATGAAAAACCCACAACTAATATCGTGCCTAATGGTAAAGACTGAAAGGTTCTACTCTTACCACTTATATTCAGCATTGTACTGGAGATTGTAGCCAGGGAAATTAAGCAAGAAAAATAAATAAAAGGCATAAAAATTGGAAAGGAAGAAGCAAAATTATTTGCAGATGACATGACCCTGTATACACAAAATCCTAGAGAATCCACAAATAAACCATCAGGGCTAATAAACAGATTCAGTAAGGTTGTAGGATAAATATACAAAATATATACAACACATACAAGATAAATGTACAAAAATTACCTGTATTTCTATATACTAGCATTGAATAATCCATAAATGAAATTGAGGAGACAATTCCATTTACAATGGCATCAAGAAGAATAAAATACTTGGGAGTAAATTCAACTAAAGAAGTGTAAGATTTGGACACTAAATTACAAAACATTGTTGAAGAAAATTAAAGAAGACCTAAATAAATAAAAGACATCCCATGTTCATTGGTTGGAAAATTTAATATTGTTAAATGGCAATACTTCTCACATTGATCTACAGATTCAATGCAATCCCTATCAAAAATCCAGGGTTTTCTTGTTTGTTTTTTTATTTTTGCAGGAATTGACAAGCTGATCCTAAAATTCATATGGAAATGCAAGGGACCCAGAATGGCCAAAATGATTTTGAAAAAGAAGAACAAAATTGGAGGACTCACAGTCCCAATTTCAAAATTTTCTACACAGATACATACAGTAATCAAAACCGTGTGGTAGTGGCTCAAGGACAGACATAAAGATAACTTATTTTGAACAAAGGTACCAATACAATTCAATGAAGAAAGAATGATCTCTTCAATGTATTAGAGTGGGATAACTGAATATCCACATACAAAAAAATAATAATAATAAAGTTGGATCTCTTCTTTACACTCAAAATACACAAAAGTTAACTCAAAATGGACCAAACACCTAAAGGGAAAAGCTTAAACTACAAACTCTTAGAAGAAAACATAGTTGTAAATCTTCGTGACCTTTTAGGCAATAATTTCTTGCATATGACACCAAAACCACAAGCAACTAAAAAAATAGATTAAACTCATCAAAATTTAAAAATTTGTGCTTCAAAAGATACCAGTGAAAAGACAGCCCACCGAATGAAGAAAATAGTTGTAAATCATACACCTGCTAAGTCTCTAGTATTCAGAAAATATACAGAACTCTTACAACTCAACAATAAAAAGGAAACACGTGGGCTTGAATAGACACGAAGGATATAAATAGATATTTCTCCAAAGACATACAAATGGCCAATAAGCACATGGAAAGATGTTCAATGTAATTAGTCATCACAGAAATGCAAATCAAAATCACAGTGAGATACCACTTTGCACCCACCATGATAGCCATCATCAAAAAGATGAATAATGACAAGTGTTGGTGAGGATTTGGAGAAATTGGGACCCTCATACATTGCTGTTGGGAATGTAGAATGCTACAGCCACTGTGAAAAATAGTTTCTCAAAATGTTAAATATGGACTTACCATATGATCCAGCAACTCCACTCCTAGGTATATACCCAGGAGAAGTGAAAACGTGTTCATATAAAAACTTCTCTGTACACAATTGTTCAGAGAAACAATATCATCACACCCAAAAAGTAGAAACAACCCACATGTCCATCATCTGATGAATGGATAAACAACAACGTGATATATCTATACAATGGAATATTATTTGGCCCAGAAAGGAATGAAGTATTGATTCAGGCTACAACATGGATAAACCTTGAAAACAATATACTAAGAGAAAAGAAAGCAACATACTGTTTGATTCCATTCATATGAAATGTCAGAAGAGGCAATTCCATGGACCTCCTTTACAGAAGGTAAATTAGTGTTTTCCAGGGGCTGGAAGGAAGTAACAAGGAGTGCCTGCTAATTAGTACGGGGTTTACTTTGGGGTGATAAAAATATTCTGGAATTAGATAGTGGGAATGATTATAGAAATTCATGAATATATGAAAACCCACTGAACTGTACACTTTTAAAGGGTGAATTTTATGGTATGTGAATTATATCTCAAAAGAAGAGGGGGGATCTCCTACACCCCTGAATCCTAGTCTTCATTTGTGGAGACAACTAATGTTACTTGTTTCTTGGCTACCATTCGTGAAATAGACTTTATACATACAAACATATATTTGTGTGTCTATAGGTCCCTTAGTAGAAACAGAAGTATGAGCATAGCAGATACACTGTCCTAGACTTTGTTTTCCCCCCTTCACGATATAACTTCAAGATCATTCCTCTTTTTTTAATTAATTTTTTAATTGAAGTATAGTTGATTTACAATGTCGTGTTACTTTCTGCTGTACAGCAAAGTAAGTCAGTTATACATATACATATATCCATTCTTTTTAGATTCTATTCCCATATAGGCCATTACAGAGTATTGAATAGAGTTCCCTGTGCTACACAGTAGGTTCTTATTATTTTATATATAGTAGTATGTATATGTCAATCCCAATCTCCCTGTTTATCCCTTCCCCCTCTTTCCCCCTTGATAACCATAAGTTTGTTTTCTACATCTGTGACTCAATTTCTGTTTTGTAAATAGGTTCATTTGTACCATTTTTTTAGATTCCACATATAAGTGATATCATATGCTATTTGAATTAACTTTAGTAAATTCCATATGACAGTTATTACATTGTATTTTCTCAATTACAAGATGTCTTTTTTTCTTATTAATCAATTTTTTATTGGAGTACAGTTGATTTACAATGTTGCTGTAGTTTCTGCTGTATAAGATCATTCCTCTTTATAACTTGGTGATTATTTCATTACAGCATATGCAAATATCCTTCATTCCTTTTTATTTTTGGATATGTTATAATTTAGTTTGATAGTCTTTTGCTGCTACAATAGTGTTGCAATTAACTTCCTTGATGCATTTCCATTACATGCATATGGGTGGGATACTTTCTAGAAGTAAAATTTCTGGTTGAAAATATGTTCTTATTTTGATAGCTGGATTTATTATTGATTATTGATTTAATGTCTCTCTTACTAGATTATGAGTTTCCTAAGGAGAGGGAACATTTCTATTTTTTTCCCCAAAACTTGTTCATTTATCACTGTATACTATTCCATTACAAAAATATATCATATTCTTATTCATTGTACTTTTAAAAAATTATAGTTGATTTACAATGTTATATTCATTTCAGGTATACAACATAGTGATTCTATATATTTCTATACATTACAAATGAATCACCACAAAAAGTCTAGTAACCATCTGTCACCATACAAAGTTGTTTCTTTTTTGGCTGCTTCTGCACTGGGACTTGGAGCAAGTGAGGTTTTGCACCTGCCCTTTAAGGATGGAGTCTGTTTCCAGCCTCTAGCTCTCCTAAACATAACACCCACGGGTTTTCAAAGCCAAATATTTTGGGTGCTTGTCTTCCCAGTGCAGGACCACCAGGCTGGTGAACTCAGTGTGGGACTTGGACCCCTTGATCCTCAGGGAGGACCTCCACAGTTGTGATTTTCCTCCTGCTTATGGGTCACCATGCCAGGAATGTGGGTCTTTGACAGTCCATGTCTCCACCCCCCTACTTGTCAAGTTGTGGTTCTTTCTTTATATCTTTAGTTATGGAAAAAATCTTTTCTGCTAGCCATTAGGTCATTCTCAGAGATAGTTGGCCTGTAAGTAGCTGTAATTTAGGTGTGACAGGACGTGAGCTCAGGATCTTCCTACTCTGCCATCTTGATCTTTCTCTATCCCCATTTCTGTTTCGTTGACCAGAGCAATCTAGATTTTAGCACATTGCTTGACATAGTGCTTTACTTATTTGTAGACAGACAAGCCTGTGTGCTTTATTGTACAAAGTGTCAAATAGAGATTCAAAGCTACATCATTAAAAAGCAAACAACAATCTAGTTTATAGAGATGGTAATTGTTTGCGGGGGTTGGTTGGTTTTTGTTTCTTTTTTTTCTTTTCATCCAGTTGTTTTTTTTTTATGTTTTCCTTTTAAACTCCAGTATATTTTCAAAAATTGTGTGGGTCAACTGCAATGCATCATTTTAAGAAATATAGAATCCTTAATTTCATCTGAAGACATCAGCATGTTTTATTAAATAAATGCCTGCTTCTTATATTTGAGTATTCTGCATTTCAGTTACTTAAAAAAAACAAAGGAAGATGGGGGTTGATTTGCAGCTTTAAGAGACCTAATAGCGGCACCTGCTGGAGAAAATGTCAGAATAAGTTTTGAAGCCATTAAATCTTAAAAATTTTAGATCAGTTTGTTTATATTAATCAGGAAGAAATTTGTTATTTTACCATAGGAGTGCTTGTAATATGTAAATATAATTAAGTTTACAAGAGGTTCTTTGATGTTCTACAAAATTAGAGATAAAAGTGTTTTTTCTTTTTTCAGGATAAAGTCATTTTGGGAACCGATTACCCCTTTCCACTAGGTGAGCTGGAACCTGGGAAACTGATAGAATCCATGGAAGAATTTGATGCAGAAACAAAGGTATGTGCCTTTTACTTCATGATCTTCTTCCTGAATTTTCCTGCTCTAATTGTGTTTGGTTTCAGAGCACTTTGCTATGTGATAGCAAAGAACAGAGAAATCATTACGCTTAATATTCCTAGAACTGTTACTTGATCTCCAGAAAGAGCTGACCTATTAAAGGGCAAAGGAAATTTAAAATGCTGAAAGTCAATCTAGTACAACTAAGTTCATAAAGCCAAGAAAGAAAATGGTAAAGAAGCACATTATAATAATATATTTAGATTTGCACATTAGATGAATGAGAGAAATGTCTAAATTTTTACTTTAATGTTTCTGTTACAAATCTACCAGTCTCAAAAGTTGTAATGATTCTAGTTATTTGGATATTGAGACTAAAGTCTTGATTAACAGAACTCAAGGATCCAGAACCCTCAAGTAACTGGATTTATTTTTTTTCTTTTAGCATTTGACTTTTAGAGTGGCTAAATGTGCCTTAATGCTGCCACTGCCATTCTGCCCCTCAGGCTCCTGAAAGAAAATGAGGTTAAAATGAGACTCAGTGTCCCCAGATTTCCTCTCTTTTGCCATCCCCTTCCCATCCCACACCCACCCCCAACAAAACAAGTTCGTCCTAAGACTTCACTGACAATCACTACCAGGGGACAGGGATGGCCAGAAATGAAAACACGGGGATATATAAATTCTTAACAAATCTTACAAATGTTTTAGTCATAGTCCTTTTGTATAAGTCTTGGCTTTCTTCTAAACTAGAATCCAAATTTTCTCTAATTCTCTGCTTTGATTTTTAAGGATGTATTAGCTCATCACATCTTCTCAGTAGGCTTGAAGTACATGAACAGATGCCAACAAGGGTCCTTTTCCTTTTTTTTAGATTTATTCATTATTTATTTTAAGCTGCATAGGATCTTAGTTGTGGCACTAAGGATCTTCACTGAGGCATACGGGACCTTTCGTTGCGGCACACGAGCTCTTCCTTGAGGTGTACAGGGCTTTTCTCTAGTTGTGGCACGCAGGCTCCAGGGCATGTGGGCTCTGCAGTTGTGGCGCAAAGGTTCCAGAGCACATGGGTTCTGTAGTTTGTGGCACACAGTCTCTCTAGTTGAGGCGTGCGAGCTCAATAGTTGTGGTGCGTGGGCTTAATTGCACCATGGCATGTGGGATCTTAGTTCCTTGACCAGGGATCGAACCTGCGTCCCCTGCATTGTAAGGCGGATTCTTTACCACTAGACCACCAGGGAAGTCCCAAGGGTCCATTTTGACATATACTAGTTGCAAGTTATTGACTGGGAGACCTCAGACTGCTTTAAATAGGAAGTTTCTCCTTTGGCACTTACCCACCTTAAGGCACTAAAAGTCTTGAATTGTTAAATATATACTTATTAAAGTAGCAAGCAATACTAAGTTTTTTCACTTTCTTTTTTTTTTTTTTTGCAGTACGCGGGCCTCTCACTGTTGTGGCCTCTCCTGTTGCGGAGCACAGGCTCCGCACGCGCAGGCTCAGCGGCCATGGCTCAGGGGCCCAGCTGCTCCGCAGCATGTGGGATCTTCCCGGACCGGGGCACAAACCCGTGTCCCCTGCATCGGCAGGCGGACTCTCAACCACTGCGCCCGCAGGGAAGCCCAAGTTTTTTTACTTTTTATATCAAAGGTTGAGAAATGAAGAACTTTCTATAACATTAACCAAAATTAAACTGAAACCAGATTACCTCAAGAATCCTGATTAAGACTTTAATGGAATAATAATAATTATTATTACATGCCTTTTGTTATTTAATTTTATGTGCTTATCACTTTCAAGTTTTCAGAAAATCTTGAATAAAAATTTTATATTGTCACAAATTCATGATATTCTGTATAAGGTTACTCATTATAACACTGTTTGTAATAAAACTAAAAACAATCTACAGGGGAATAAATAAATAATAACATAGCCATACAATGGATTCTATACAGCCATAAAAAATATTAAGAATCGATTTCTGATATATTAAGTTAAGCAAGGTGCAAAAACTGCATATAGTATACTTCCATTTGTGTATGGTATACTATCCATTTGTGAAAAAAATTATAAACCTACATATAAATGCATAAAATATTTCTGGAAGAAGGACAAGAAACTGATAACTCTGGTAAGAAAAAATAGTGGTAGCACTAGTGAATGGAAATGTACATTTTTATACCTTTTGAATTTTGAGCCACATGAAGGTAAAATTTCACTAAAAAATTTTAAATGAAATAATTAAATCCATTTGATGAGCACAACCAGCCTGGGAGATAAGCAAATGCATTCCACCATGTAGGTGCAGAGGAGAAAAACAAGACTTGGGGGTTGAGTGATTTGCCAAAAGGGATATAACTGCTGGATTATAGCACATGGACCCAACCCCAAATCTCCGGACTCCAGGATCAGGTTTCCATCCAACACACCAAAATGTACCTCCTTCAAAGGATACTCAGTACCAACCTATTTTATTATTTTTATTTATTTTTATTTGGCTGCGTTGGGTCTTCGTTGCTGCGTGCCGGCTTTCTCTAGTGGCGGCGAGCGGGGGCTACTCTTCGTTGCTGTGTGCGGGTTTCTCATTGCAGTGGCTTCTCTTGTTGTGGCTCACGGGCTCTAGGGCACAGGCTCAGTAACTGTGGCGCACGAGCTCAGTAGTTGTGGCTCATGGGCTCTAGAGCACAGGCTCAGTAGTTGTGGTGCATGGGCTTAGTTGCTCCGCAGCATGTGGGATCTCCCCGGACCAGGGCTCGAATCCACATCTCCTGCACTGGCACGCAGATTCCCAGCCACTGCGCCACCAGGGAAGCCCCCCAACCTATTTTTTTTTTAACAAATTTATTTATTTATTTTTGGCTGCCTTGGGTCTTCGTTGCTGCGTCCAGGCTTTCTCTAGTTGTGGTGAGCAGGGGCTACTCTTTGTTGTGGTGCACAGGCTTCTCATTGCAGTGGCTTCTCTTGTTGCGGAGCACAGGCTCTAGGCACACGGGCTTCAGTAGTTGTGGCACACGGGCTCAGTAGTTGTGGCACACAGTCTTAGTTGCTCTGCAGCATGTGGGATCTTCCCGGACCAGGGTTCAAACCCGTGTCCCCTGCATTGGCATGCGGATTCTTAACCACCGCACCACCAGGGAAGCCCCACCCAACCTATTTTAAAAAGCAAATAGTTTCTCACAGCAGCAACAGTCACTTCTGAATCTTCCTTTAGAGGAGGATGGCCCAAGTATGAATCTGGGAAGAACCCTGAATAAGAGGTCCCTGCCTCAAATTACCCACTCTACAAGGCTGTGTGAGAACCCTGAAGTGGTCATGATATATAGATACACACTAATGGTACAGATATTACACGACACCATACATGTTTCCTTCCACCCTCAATTACATACCTGCCTTTTGCAAGCAGGATATATATCAATTAGGGTATCACAAAATTACCCCTCAAATCACAGGAGTTCTTTCTGTGGAGATGATCTAACCTACAGCTGGGGAGAGAGTGAAAAAAAACTTGGCAGTCTTCTTCTCATGTGAAATTTATAAATGTACATACTTGTACAATTTTCTGAGACTCTTCATCTGTATCACTTTTCTTGCTCCAAAAGAGCTTACTTTTTATTCAGGGCCATGTGAAAGACAACACATATACCGAGAAGGTGGTAGGTGGCTAGATGACTTCTGGGCACTCTTTCCAACTCTCTTATCTTACAGACCTAAAACTCACTGGAGGGTCCTGTAAAAAGAAAGTCATTTTCCTAAGAGGGTTTTCCCTGTTGTAATTCTCCTCCCCTCCTCCCACAACCAAGTTTCAAACTTAGATTTCAAATAGAGGAAAAAGGGGGAACTGAAGGCAGTTAAAAGGTACAAACTTCCAGTTACAAGATAAATAAGTACTAGGGTTGTAATGTACATCATGATAAATATAATTAATGCTGCTATATGTTATATATGAAAGTTATTAAGAAACTAAATCCTAAGAGTTCTCATCCCAAGGAAAAAAATACTTTTTTCTATTTCTTTAATGTATCTATATGAGATGATGGATGTTCACTAAACTTATTGTGATCATTTCATGATGTACATAAGTCAAATCATTATGTTGTACACCTTAAACTTATACAGTGTTCTATATCAATTATATCTCAATAAAACTGGAAGAAAAAAAAGAACTTCATTCCTTTTGGGGCCTGAATATTCCATTTATGTATATACCACATTTAAAAATCTATTCATCTGTTGATGTATGCTTAGGTTGTTTCCACCTTTTGGCTGCTGTGAATCGTGCTGCTATGAACATTCACATACAAGTATCTGAGTCCCTGTTTTTAATTCTTTTGGCTATATAACTAGGAGTAGAATTGTTGGGTCATATTGTAATTCTGTTTCTAATATATTTAAACTTATCATTCTATTATTTTGTATAAAAAGCATTTGCAGAAATCTTTCACTAGGAACTGTTATTATAAAAATAAGCATAAAACAAATATACATTTTATGTGTTACTTATAAATACATATTTACATGTGTCAAAATTCAAAAAAATCCATTTTTTGTCTATGATTGCCAACATATTTGAGAAATAGGGAAAATAATAAAAGCACAAA
Organism: Mesoplodon densirostris; assembly: GCF_025265405.1. Lineage (NCBI taxonomy): Eukaryota > Metazoa > Chordata > Mammalia > Artiodactyla > Ziphiidae > Mesoplodon > Mesoplodon densirostris. The sequence continues at coordinate 56,312,566 of NC_082668.1, forward strand.
TATACCACACACCATTTATATTTTTACTTTTAAAAGACTGTTCAAAACAAATATATGAATATAATTTGAAAAACAGTGGGGTGAAACATGGGTCAAGAGATTCACTGTTTAACCTGCTAATATTTTTCTCTCACACTGGGGAACTGAGTTTTTAAAAACCTGATGAAGACACTTAATAAGTACTTTAAAACAACCATTAAATAATGCTTTAAAATAAAATCTTTTCTTTTTCAGGATAAACTCAAAGCTGGCAATGCTCTAAAATTTTTGGGTCTTGAGAGAAAACAATTTGAATGACTGAATTTACTACAAAGGCAAATTTCAAGAAGATTTTTTTGTTTGTTTTTAAATATGTATCACATATGTATCACTAAAATCCTATTTTGAACACTTTTATCTAGAAATATAATATTTATCCTGAACTGTTCATAACAAAAATGATGCATGCTTTTATTCAGAAAAGCAGTAAATTATTTCATGTGCAAATCAAAAATAATTTTCCCAGTGCCTTTTAAATTAATGTCAGAAATAAAAAGCAAAATGTCATTAATGATTTATATGGAAAAAATAACAGATTCATCCCAGAGCGTTCAGGTAGGTTCTACTTTGAGCAAATATATGTTAATAGGGCCCAAATAAACTGTTTTTATTCACTTTAACACCTTCCATTAGCCCAGAAGTGGGCTGGGAGTGAAGCTCCAAAAAAATAAATGATATACATATTCCATAACATCTAGGAGCTTATAGCCCAATTAAAGAGGCAAGATACATGTTCGTGGAATAATAACTAAGCAATAAAACATGTGTCACAGAAGTTTTAGTAAGAAAAATTCATTTGGATTCAAACTTTGGGCAGATCTTCACAGAAGCTGGAACTTGGGCTGAGTCTATAAGGATGGATAAGACATGCTTAGGTTTGGAAGATAGGAAATAGATAGGAAGGCAAAACTATGGGAACATAGTTCCCATACGAATGAGAACTTATCTATTCTGGAGAAAAGTTTCAGTATGTAATTTACTTTTATGAGAAGCTCTTTTAATTTAAAATACAGAGCAGAATGTTTAAAGAAGGCTGTAGAGACTGAGCAGAGCAATAGCAGGGTAGCCTTTGTTCTACTCACTTCATTTCTGGTCATCCCACCTGGACTGCTGAAAATGAACTTGGTCCTGGGAAGGGTGATGAACGTCTGTGGTTCATGTTCCTCTGGCTGAATTCTAAAATCAAATATAATTTTTCTAAATTACCCTCTTGCTTTAGTTTCATTCATACTTCTTTTCCCTTCCATTAGTCCAGAAAATCAAGTTGAGTACTGGCATGTGATTTGTACTGATTAAATTTTTGCTAAACTACACCCATCCCATTATTTTTTCTTCATTTATTTAGTCTGTAACTCCATCTCTTTCTTGCTACTCCTGTTGCTTTCTAGGACTTTACCCACCCACCACTCTGTTACTCCAATCTGCCTAAAAAGAAAAACAAAGTCATGCAAAACAGCAGCATGAAGCATGTGTTATTATTCTTTTCCTTCCCCATTCTTTGGGGAAAATATCTGTTCCTTTTCAAATAATATATATTTGAGCACTGTTAACACAGTGTTTAATGATTGTGTTATTATGAAAAGTAACTTGATCATCTCATTCAGTATCATAGATCTATAGATTCATAGCTTAAATAGATACCAGGTATATTCATAGTCACAGAGTATTTATATGATGTGCCAGTACTGTAGGACACTTCCAGACACTGGGGATATAGAAGTTAACAAAAAGGATAAAATTCCTTCTCTGATGAAGCCTACAATCTGGAGGGTAAGAAACATAAATAAATGAAGGAGGACAAAGAAAGGAGGAATGGAGAGTGAGAGGGAGGGAGGAAGGAAGGAAGAGAGGGAATTCTTCTCATACTGATAAACATTATGCAGAAATTAAAACAAGGAAATGTATAGAGTGACTAGGGGAAAGATGGGAGACAAAACATTCAGCTGTGAGGCCAGAGAACACCGCTTTAAAGAGGATTTTGAATTAAGACTCGACCAGTAGAAAGAAAGAGCCATGGAGAAGAGTCTTGCAGGCAAAGGCTGGAGCAGCAAAGGCTCTGAGGCAGAAGAGAGCTGTGGCAGAACTTGTGAGCAAGGGGGAGAGAAGTAGGGACAAAGCGGAAAAGCTGGCCAGATAAGCAGGCCAAGGTCAAGAGTTTAGATTTTCATATTAAGTTTTACAGGAAGCCATCGGAGTTTTTAAAATAGGTTTGTGACATGCTCTGACTTAGGTTTTAAAAAAAAAACACATTAGCAGCTGTGTAGAGAATTACTTAAAGGGGTCAAGAATGGTACTAGGCAGACTACGCAAGAAATGATGGTGACTTGGGCAAGAGTAGTAGAAAGGGGATGGTGAGATGGGGTTGTAGGGAGAAGCAACAGCACTTGATAAATGTGAGGACAAGGGGAGATGGGAAGGAAAGAAATCAAGGCTGATAGCCAGGTATCTGTCTGTATGTGTGACTGCACCACAGTTTGTTCAATCAGTCTCCTACATTCGAACATTACATGTAATTTCCAATATTTTGCAATTACAAACAACACTGCAATAAAATTAGGTTCATTTCTTACAGCATACATAAGGACAACTCTAACTTCGATTTGATCAAAGATTAACTCTAAGATAAAATGAAACTATGCAGATGCAAGAAAAGATGAGAAAATTCCTCTTTAATTCGAATGTAAAGAAGGGCTTTCTTTCCTTTTTTCTAAAATTTATTTATTTATTTTTGGCTGCATTGGGTCTTCGTTGCTGCACGCGGGCTTTCTCTAGTTACAGTGAGCGGGGGCTACTCTTCGTTGTGGTTCGCGGGCTTCTCATTGCAGTGGCTTCTCTTGTTGTGTAGCACGGGCTCTAAGGGCGTGGGTTTCAGTAGTCGTGGCACGCGGGCTCAGTAGTTGTGGCTTGCGGGCTCTAGAGTGCAGACTCAGTAGTTGTGGTGCACAGGCTTAGTTACTCGGTGGCATGTGGGATCTTCCTGGACCAGGGCTCGAACCGTGTCCCCTGCATTGGCAGGCGGATTCCTAACCATTGAGCCACCAGGGAAGCCCAAGAAGGGCTTTCTAATGATGTCTTTTCTGTGCAATAACTCTGGGGACATTTAGCCTCTGAGATGTAGCTAAAGGTATTAAACTCATTCATACCTTAGACACAGATGTCTTGACTCCTAGTTTTTTTCACTAGAGCAGCTGAGCAGATTTATTTTACCATCATGAGGAAGGTTGGGAAAAACAGATTTAGGAGCAAAGAGAATCAATAGTTCCACTGTTGGACTCGTTATATTTCAGATGTGTCTTAGACATTTAGGTAGGAATGTCCAGTAAGCAGTTAAGTATATTACTCTGGAGACTTCAAGAGGGAAGCTGCGGAGAGGCCATCAGTGTACAAAAGGTATTTAAAGAAGTAAGACTGGATGAAATCACTGAGAGAAAAAGTAAAGCAGAGAACCAAAAGAACCCAGGACAAATTCCTGGGATTCAGCAGCATTTGGAAGTCGGATGGAGGTAGCCAGCATTGAAAACTGAGTAGTGCCCAGTAAGGTAGGAGGAAAACCAGAAAAATGTGGTATTCAGAAGTAAGGAGGAGACAATGTTTCAACAAGTCCTAACAGCTTTAGGCATTAAAAAAAAAAAAAGCTACAATACTATGGTACTTTACAGAATCATATGCCCCAATATAACTCAATCCCTTTATCCCAAAATAGTTCCACTTCCTATAGTCCCAACTCTGATTAATGGCATCACCCAGTCACCAAAATTCTCTCCTTCACCCATATCAAACCTGACATTAACTCTGATAGATTCCGCCATTTTAACATATATCTTTCACTTCTTATCTATTCTTTCTTCCCTAACACTTCCAACTAAATTCAGGTCCTCAAGTCTCATCAGGACTATTGAAATAATCTCTTACGTATACCGCTGCCTCTTGGCTTAGTCTGGGTACAATCCATCTTCCACACTGTGGCCAGAGAAAAATTTCCAAAGTATGTATATGATCATATTGCTTTCTCTCTCTCTCTCTCTCTCTCCTTCAAAATTCCTCAGGACCTAAAGTGATTGTTTCTAGGCTTTGGGATTTCATTAATCAGTACCTCCCCCTTTGAAAAACTGTACTGATATCTCTAATAGAACATACTTCTCATTTTGGATTGCAGCTGCTATCTTCCCACTGGCCTGGGACTTCCTTGAGAGCAGAAACTATGACTTCATTCACTTATGCACTCATTCACATATATTCAACAATATTTATTGAGGGTCTATTATGTGCCAAGAACCACACTAGGTCCTGGGATGATGTACGTAAAAACAAACACAGTTCCTGTCCTCAATTGTGCTTATAATCTAGTTAGGGAGACATGTATCAAATAAGCAACAAATTAATATAAAACTTCTACCATCACAAGAGCTATGAAGGAGAAGCACATAGTGTATAGAGAGCTTAAAATAAGGGATTTGAGCCAATCAGAGTTGGGGAGAGAATTTTCAGAAGTGTTGCCTGAGCTGGGATCTGAAGAGCAGACAAGAGCTAAAAGGTAGAGAGGCAAAGAGGAGAGTGAAGAATATGTGAGGCAGAGGAATAAGAAATAAGACCACAGTAAGAAATAAGACCACTGGGGCTGGAGGTGAGAAACCAAGACATTCTTGGTACAAAGTGACAAGATCACGTAGGGCTATACGTCAGTTGAGGAATTTTATCTATCAAAAAGCAGTGAGGTTTTCAGGCTTCCCTGGCTGCACAGTGGTTAAGAATCTGCCTGCCAATGCAGGGGACACGAGTTTGAGCCCTGGTCCGGGAAGATCCCACATGCCGTGGAGCAACTAAGCCTGTGTGCCACAACTACTGAGCCTGCACTCTAGAGCCCGCAAGCCACAACTACTGAAGCCCGTGCGCCTAGAGCCCAGGCTCCACAACAAGAGAAGCCATTGCAATGAGAAGCCCGTGCACCGCAACAAGAGTAGCGCCCCATCGCTGCAACTAAAACAAAGCCCGTGCACAGCAATGAGGACCCAATGCAGCCAATATTAAAATAAATAAATAAATTTAAATTTAAAAAATAAAGTTAAAAAAAGAAAAGCAATGAGGTTTTCAATTAGGAGATGACATAACTAGAGATGAATTTTGAAAAGACTCTTCTGGCCCTAAAACAATACTGCTCACACCCAGAATCTCAAAAATCTCTCAGGAAAATCACTTTTTCAGGCTTTTCTTGCCCATGTTTTCTACTACACGTATTTCTCCAAAACATACTCCTGGGGGGAAAAATATCCCACCACCATCAGATTCCAAAGGACAACCATGCATAGTTATCCAAGTACTTCTCTTCATTGTATTCTACCATCCCCATATTTCCGATCTCCCCTAAAAAGGAAGTCAGCTCTACTTCAATTTATATTACCCAACCAGAAAACTTAAACCTATATTGATGTAAAAAAAAAATGATACAACGAATTAGTTACAAAACAGAAAGAAACTCACAGACACAGAAAACAAAATTATAGTTACCAAAAGGGAAAGGGGGGTGGGGGGAGGTATAAATAAGGACCTTTGGATTAACATATACACACTACTATGTAGAAAACAGATAACCAACAAGGACCTACTGTATAGCACAGGGAGCTAAACTCAATATTATATAATAACCTATAATGGAAAAGAATCTGAAAAGGAATATATATGTGGGTGTATGTGTGTGTGCATGTGTGTGTGTGTGTGACTGTACCACTGTGCTGTACACCTGAAAACAGCCAACTAACAAACTAATCAACTATACTTCAATTAATAAAAAGTATATTCGAGATTGGTTCAAGATGGCAGAGTAGAAGGACGAGTTCTCACTCCCTCTTGCAGGAGCACCAGAATCACAACTAACTGCTGGACAGTCATCAACAGGAAGACACTGAAACTCACCTAAAAATATACCCCACATCCAAAGACAAAGGAGAAGCCACAATGAGACGGTAGGAGGGGCACAATCACAATAAAATCAAATCCCATAACTGCTGGGTGGGTGATGCACAAACTGGAGAACACTTATACCACAGAAGTCCACCCACTGGAGTGAAGGTTCTGAGCCCCACGTCAGGCTTCAGAACCTGGGGGTCTGTCAACGGGAGGTGGAATTCCTAGAGAATCAGACTTTGAAGGCTAGCAGGATTTGACTACAGGACTTTAACAGGACTGGGGGAAACAGAGACTCCACTCTTGGAGGACACACACAAAGTAGTCGGGACCCAGGGGAAGGAGCAGTGACACCATAGGAGACTGAACCAGATCTACCTGCTGGTGTTGGAGGGTCTCCTGCACAGGCAGGGGGTGGCTCTGTCTCACCGTGAGGACAAGGACACTGGCATCAGAAATTCTGGGAAGTACTCCTTGGCGTGAGCCCTCCCAGAGTCTGCCATTAGCCCCACCAAAGAGCCCGGGTAGGCTCCAGTGTTGGGTCACCTCAGGTCAAACAACCAACAGGGAGGGAACCCAGCCCCACCCATCAGCAGAGATCGGATTAAAGCTTTACTGAGCTCTGCCCACCAAAGCAATAGCCAGCTCTACCTACCACCAGTCCCTCCCATCAGAAAACTTGCACAAGCCTCTTAGATAGCCTCATCCACCAGAGGGCAGACAGCAGAAGCAAGAACTACAATCCTGCAGCCTGTGGAACAAAACCACATTCACCGAAAGATAGACAAGATAAAAAGGCAGAGGGGTATGTACCAGATGAAGGAACAAGATAAACCCCAGAAAAACAACTAAATGAAATGGAGATAGGCAACCTTCCAGAAAAAGAATTCAGAATAATGATAGTGAAGATGATCCAGGACCTTAGAAAAAGAATGGAGGCAAAGATGGAGAAGATGCAAGAAATGTTTAACAAAGACCTAGAAGAATTAAAGAACAAACAAACAGAGATGAACAATACAATAACTGAAATGAAAACTACACTAGAAGTACTCAATAGCAGAATAACAGAGGCAGAAGAACGGATAAGTGACCTGGAAGACAGAATGATGGAATTCACTGCTGCAGAACAGAATAAAGAAAAAAGAATGAAAAGAAATGAAGACAGCCTAAGAGACCTCTGGGACAACATTAAACACAACAACATTCGCATTATAGGGGTCCCAGAAGGAGAAGAGAGAGAGAAAGGACCTGAGAAAATATTTGAAGAGATTATAGTCGAAAACTTCCCTAACATGGGAAAGACAACAGCCACCCAAGTCCAGGAAGTGCAGAGAGACCCATACAGGATAAACCCAAGGTGAAACACATTGAGACACACATTAATCAAATCGGCAAAAATTAAAGACAAAGAAAAATTATTGAAAGCAGCAATGGAAAAATGACAAATAACATACAAGGGAACTCTCATAAGGTTAACAGCTGATTTCTCAGCAGAAACTCTACAAGCCAGAAGGGAGTGGCATGATATACTTAAAGTGATGAAAAGGAAGAACCTACAACCAAGATTCTCTACCCAGCAAAGACCTCATTCAGATTCAATGGAGAAATCAAGAGCTTTATGGACAAGCAAAAGCTAAGAGAATTCAGCACCACCAAACCAGCTCTACAACAAATGCTAAAGGAACTGCTCTAAGTGGGAAACACAAGAGAAGAAAAGGAACTACAAAAACAAACCCAAAACAATTAAGAAAATGGTCATAGGAACATACATATCGATAATTACCTTAAACGTGAATGGATTAAATGCTCCAACCAAAAGACACAGGCTTGCTGAATGGATAGAAAAACAAGACCCATATATATGGTGTCTACAAGAGACCCACTTCAGACCCAGGGAAACATTCAGACTGAAAGTGAGGGGATGGAAAAAGATACTCCATGCAAATGGAAATGAAAAGAAAGCTGGAGTAGCAATGCTCGTATCAGATAAAATAGAGTTTAGGGCTTCCCTGGTGGCGCAGTGGTTGAGAGTCTGCCTGCCGATGCAGGGGACATGGGTTCATGCCCAGGTCCGGGAGGATCCCACATGCCACGGAGCGGCTGGGCCCATGAGCCAGGGCCGCTGAGCCTGTGCATCTGAAGCCTGTGCTCCACAACGGGAGAGGCCACAGCAGTGAGAGGCCCACGTACCGCAAAAAAAGAAAAAAAAGTAGTGTTTAAAATAAAGAATGTTACAAGAAACAAGGAAGGACACTACGTAATGATCAAGGGATCAATCCAGGAAAAATATATAACAATTATAAATATATATGCACCCAACATAGGAGCACCTCAATATATAAAGCAACTGCTAACAGCTATAAAAGAGGAAATCGACAGTAACACATTAATATTGGGTGACTTTTAACACCTCACTTACTCCAATGAACAGATCATCCAAACAGAAAATTAATAAGGAAACACAAGTTTTAAATGACACAATAGACCAGATAGATTTCATTGATATTTATAGGATACTCCATCCAAAAACAGCATATTACACTTTCTTCTCAAGTGTGCACGGAACATTCTCCAGGACAGATCACATCTTGGGTCACAAATCAAGCCTCACTAAATTTAAGAAAACTGAAATCATATCAAGCATCTTTTCTGACCACAACACTATGAGATTAGAAGTGAATTACAGGGTAAAAACATAAAAAACACAAACACATGGAGGCTAAACAATACCTTGCTAAATAACCAAGATATCACTGAAGAAATCAAAGAGGAAATCAGAAAATACCTAGGGACAAATGATAATGAAAACTCGACGATCCAAAACCTATGGGATGCAGCAAAAGCAGTTCTAAGAGGGAAGTTTATAACTATACAAGCCTACCTCAAGAAACAAGAAAAATCTCAAATAAACAATCTAACCGTACACCTAAAGGAAGTAGAGAAAGAAGAACAAACAAAACCCAAAGTTAGAAGAAGGAAAGAAATCATAAAGGTCAGAGCAGAAATAAATGAAATAGGAACAAAGAAAACAATAGGAAAAATCAATAAAACTAAAAGCTGGTTCTTTGAGAAGATAAACAAAATTGATAAACCATTAGCCAGACTCATCAAGAAAAAGAGGGAGAGGACTCAAATCAATAAAATTAGAAATGAAAAAGGAGAAGTTGCAACAAGCACCACAGAAATACAAAGCATCCTAAGAGACTGCTACAAGCAGCTCTATGCCAATAAAATGGACAACCTGGAAGAAGCAGACAAATTCTTAGAAAGGTATAACCTTCCAAGACTGAACCAGGAAGAAATAGAAAATATGAACAGACCAATCACAAGTAATGAAACTGACACTGTGATTAAAAATCTTCCACCAGGGCTTCCCTGATGGCACAGTGGTTAAGAATCCACCTGCAGGGGGCTTCCCTGGTGGCGTAGTGGTTGAGAGTCCGCCTGCTGATGCAGGGGACATGGGTTCGTGCCCCGGTCCGGAAAGATCCCACATGCCGCTGAGTGGCTGGGCCCGTGAGCCATGGCCGCTGAGCCTGTGCGTCCGGAGCCTGTGCTCTGCAACGGGAGAGGCCACAGCAGTGAGAGGCCCGCGTACCACACACACACACAAAAAAAAGAATCCACCTGCAAATGCAGGGGACATGGGCTTGAGCCCTGTCTGGGAAGATCCCACATGCCGCAGAGCAACTAAGCCCGTGTGCCACAACTACTGAGCCTGCGCTCTAGAGCCCGCAAGCCACAACTACTGAACCCGTGTGCCACAACTACTGAAGCCCGTGTGCCTAGAGCCTGTGCTCTGCAACAAAAGAAGCCACTGCAATGAGAAGGCTGCGTGCACCGCAATGAAGAGTAGCCCCCACTCCCTGCAACTAGAGAAAGCCCACATGCAGCAACGAAGACCTGATGCAGCCAGTAAATAAATAAATCAAACTAATTAATTTAAAAAAATTTTTTTAAACAAACAACAAAACAAAATCTTCCAAAAAACCAAAGTCCAGGACCAGATGGCTTCACAGATGAATTCTATCAAACATTTAGAGAAGAGCTAACACCCATCCTTCTCAAACTCTTCCAAAAAATTGCAGAGGGGGCTTCCCTGGTGGCGCAGTGGTTGAGAGTCCGCCTGCCGATGCAGGAGACACGGGTTCGTGCCCCGATCCCGGAAGATCCCACATGCCGCGGAGCGGCTGGGCCCGCGAGCCATGGCCGCGGAGCCTGTGTGTCCGGAGCCTGTGCTCCGCAACGGGAGGGGCCACAGCAGTGAGAGGCCCGCGTACAGCAAAAAAAAAAATTGCAGAGGAAGGAACACTCCCAAACTCATTCTATGATGCCATCGTCACCCTGACACCAAAACCAGACAAAGATACTACAAAAGAAGACAATTACAGACCAATATCACTGATGAATACAGATGTATAAGTCCTCAACAAAATACTAGCAAACAGAATCCAACAACACATTCAAAGGATCATACACCATGATCAAGTGGGATTTACCAGGGATGCAAGGATTCAATATACACAAATCAATCAATGTGATACACCATATTAACAAACTGAATAATAAAAACCATATGATCATCTCAATAGATGCAGAAAAAGCATTTGACAAAATTCAACACCCATTTATGATAAAAACTCTCCAGGGCTTCCCTGGTGGCGCCGTGGTTTAGAGTTCGCCTGCCGATGCAGGGGACACGGGTTCGTGACCCGGTCCGGGAGGATCCCACATGCTGCAGAGCGGCTAGGCCCGTGAGCCATGGCCGCTGAGCCTGCGCGTCCGGAGCCTGTGCTCCGCAACAGGAGAGGCCACAACAGTGAGGCCCACGTACCATAAAAAAAAAAAAAAAAAAAAAAAACAACTCTCCAGAAAGTGGGCATAGAGGGAACCTACCTCAACATACTAAAGGCCATATACGACAATCCCGCAGCAAACATCATTCTCAATGGTGAAAAACTGAAAGCATTTCCTCTAAGATCAGGAACAAGACAAGGACGTCCACTCTCACCACTATTATTCAACATAGTTTTGGAAGTCCTAGCCACTGCAATCAAAGAAGAAAAAGAAATAAAAGGAATCCAAATTGGAAAACAAAAAGTAAAACTGCCACTGTTTGCAGATGAGATGATACTATACATAGAGAATCCAACAGATGCCACGAGAACACTACTAGAGCTAATCAATGAAATTGGTAAAGTTGCAGGATACAAAATTAATGCACAGAAATCTCTTGCATTCCTATACACTAATGATGAAAAATCTGAAAGAGAAATTAAGGAAACACTCCCATTTACCACTGCAACAAAAAGAAAAAAATACCTAGGAATAAACCTACCTAGGGAGACAAAAGACCTGTATGCAGAAAACTGTAAGACACTGATACCAACAGATGGAGAGATATACCATGTTCTTGGATTGGAAGAAGCAATATTGTGAAAATGACTATACTACCCAAAGCAATCTACACATTCAATGCAAGCCCTATCAAATTATCAATGACATTTTTTACAGAACTAGAACAAAAAATCTTAAAATTTGTATGGAGACACAAAAGACCCCAAATAGCCAAAGCAGTCTTGAGGGAAAAAAGCGGAGCTGGAGGAATCAGACTCCCTGACTTCAGACTATACTACAAAGCTACAGTAATCAAGACAATATCGTACTGTCACAAAAACAGAAATATGGATCAATGGAACAGGATAGAAAGCCCAGAGATAAACCCACACACCTATGGTCAACTAATCTATGACAAATAAGGCAAGGATATACAATGGAGAAAAGACAGTCTCTTCAATAAGTGGTGCTGGGAAAAGTGGACAGCTACATGTAAAACAATGAAATTAGAACACTCCCTAACACCACACACAAAAATAAACTCAAAATGGATTAGAGACCTAAATGTAAGGCCAGACACTATCAAACTCTTAGAGGAATACACAGGCAGAACACTCTATGACATAAATCACAGCAAGATCCTTTTTGACCCACCTCCTAGAGAAATGGAAATAAAAACAAAAATAAACAAATGGGACCTAATGAAACTTCAAAGCTTTTGCACAGCAAAGGAAACCATAAAGAAGAGGAAAAGACAACCTTCAGAATGGGAGAAAATATTTGCAAACAAATCAATGGACAAAGGATTAATCTCCAAAATATATAAACAGCTTATGCAGCTCAATATTGAAAAAACAAACAACCCAATCCAAAAATGGGCAGAAGACTGAAACAGACATTGCTCCAAAGACATACAAATGGCCAAGAAGCACATGAAAAGCTGCTCAACATCACTAATTACTAGAGAAATGCAAATCAAAACTACAATGAGGTATCACCTCACACCGGTTAGAATGGGCATCATCAGAAAATCTACAAACAACAAATGCTACAGAGGGTGTGGAGAAAAGGGCACCCTCTTGCACTGTTGGTAGGAATTTAAATGGAAACAGCCACTATGGAGAACAGTATGGAGGTTCCTTAAAAAACTAAAAATAGAATTAACATGTGACCCAGCAATCCCACTACTGGGCATATACCCAGAGAAAATCATAATTCAAAAAGTCACATGCAGGCTTCCCTGGTGGCGCAGTGGTTGAGAGTCCACCTGCCGATGCAGGGGACACGGGTTTGTGCCCCGGTCCAGGAAGACCCCACATGCCGTGCAGCGGCTAGGCCCGGGAGCCATGGCCGCTGAGCCTGCGTGTCCGCAGCCTGTGCTCCGCAATGGGAGAGGCCACAACAGTGAGAGGCCCGCATACCACAAAAAAAAAAAAAAAAAAGACACATGCACCTCAATGTTCACTGCAGCACTATTTACAATAGCCAGTACATGGAAGCAACCTAAATGCCCATCGACAGGCGAATGGGTAAAGAAGATGTGGTATATATAGAGAATGGAAAATTACTCAGCCATAAAAAGGAACAAAACTGAGTCATTTGTAGAGACATGGATGGATCTAGAGGCTGTCATACAGAGTGAAGTAAGTCAGAAAGAGAAAAACAAATATCGTACATTAACACATATATGTGGAACCTAGAAAAATGGTACAGATGAACCGGTTTGCAGGGCAGAAATTGAGACACAGATGTAGAGAACAAACGTATGGACACCAAGGAGAAAAAGCAGCGGCGGGTGGGGGTGGGGGTGTGATGAATTGGGAGACTGGGATTGACATGCATACACTGATGTGTATATAATGGATGACTAATAAGAACCTGCTGTATAAAAAAATAAATAAAATTCAAAAATTCAAAACAAAGTATATTCAATCACTTAAGATTAACTAAATTGAAATAAATACCTGCTTTATAATATTTTAGCTTACAGACACCATTCTGAGGCTTCTTTACAATCAAAATTGAACAAAAGTGAACTGAAGTCTTCATTTCTGAATACAAAACACTATGCACTTTTATTAGGTACCTAATAAAAAATTTTAAGTTTACTTTTGAAAAGTCAATACATGAACATGTTAAAAGAGTTCAAAAAGATCAAATTCAATGTATGTCTCCCAGAGGGAACCAATTTTACCTGTTGTGTATATATGTGTATTGTTGTAAAGAAAATCTATACAAATATGTTCCTATAAGAGGGTTGTATCTTCAAGGAATTCATTGAAAAGACTCTGACAAGTACAGGTTTCTGGTAACTGACTATACTGCTGAACTGAATGAATAAGCATTTTCAGAACTCTAATGGAAAACTGATGAACTCATAAAAGTGCTAACAAAAGATCAAGATGAAAAAAAATTTAATTACATGGGACTGAGTGAACTGATGAGGATGATTATAATTTTTGTGACTTTCTGTTTGAATAAAAAAAAAATCCCCCAAGGACTCAGAGGCACAAAATATACAAATCAATTTTCACTGCAAAGTACAGGAGCTGTTACAGTGGAGGATTACTGGACTGAATGTCAATATTATGACATAGTATGAGTGTGTTTTGTGTTTGGTAATTGTAATCATTGTTGCTTTTGTTGTGGTCATCCATTTACAATGCTTGGTGTCAGTCTATCTCTTGTAAAAATAAAATATTGTGTGTGTGTGTGTGTGTGTGAGAGAGAGAGAGAGAGAGAAAATAAATAAACAAATTAAAAAGAAAATCTATAATCATACAAGCACTTACATGTACATATTCCTTTGTTCATTTTACCCAAACAGTAGCATCTTCCTTTTTTTTTGCCTACTTAATACCTTGGTGGTCCTTCCACATAAAAGCTGCCTTCTTTTTTTTTTTTTTAAGGTATTCTTTTTTTTTTTGCGGTATGCGGGCCTCTCACTGTTGTGGCCTCTCCCGTTGCAGAGCACAGGCTCCGGACGAGCAGGCTCAGCGGCCATGGCTCACGGGCCCAGCTGCTCCGCGGCATGTGGGATCTTCCCGGACCGGGGCACGAACCCATGTCCCCTGCATCGGCAGGCGGACTCTCAACCACTGCGCCACCAGGGAAGCCCTAAGGTATTCTTTTTTAATTTTTATTTATTTTTTAAATAAATTTATTTATCTATTTTTGGCTACGTTGGCTCTTCGTTGCTGTGCACGGGCTTCCTGTAGTTGGGGTGAGCAGGAGCCACTCCTCGTTGCAGTGCACAGTCTTCTCATTGTGGTGGCTTCTCTTGTTGCGGAGCATGGGCTCTAGGCACACGGGCCTCAGCAGTTGTGGCACACGGGCTCAGCAGCTGTGGCGCACGGGCCTAGCTGCTCCGCGGCATGTAGGATCCTCCTGGACCACAGCTTGAACCCATGTCCCCTGCACTGGCAGGCTGATTCTTAACCACTGCACCACCAGGGAAGTCCCTGCCTTCTTTTTATATCAGTCTATTTTAAGTTGATAACTTAAGTTTGGATGCATTATAGAACTCTGTATTTTTATTCCCTCTCCGCCAAAGTTTTATGTTTTTGATGTCACAATTTACATCTTTTTATCTTATGTATCTCTTACCTAAGTATTGTAGTTATAGCTTTTTTTACTACTTATGTCTTTTTATCCCATACAAGCTTTGTAAGTGATTAACCTACCACGTTTACAACTTTAAATTATTCTGATTTTTACTGCATATTTACGTTTCCTAGTAAGATTTATACTTTCATATGTTTTCCTGCAACTAATTAGCACCCTCTTGTTTCAGCTTAAATAAGTCCTTTTAACATTTCTTGTAAGGCCAGTCTAGTGGTCATGAACTCCGTTAGCTTTTGCTTGTCTGGAAAACTCTTTCTCTCTCCTTCAACTCTGAAGGATAGCTTTTTTGGTAGAGTATTCTTGGTTGGTAGCTTTTCTTCTTTCAGCACTTTGATGCCTTCTTCTTTTTAAGAGCTGACTAGGGCTTCCCTGGTGGCGCAGTGGTTGGGAGTCCGCCTGCCGATGCAGGGGATACGGGTTCGTGCCCCGGTCTGGGAGGATCCCACGTGCCGCGGAGAGGCTGGGCCCGTGAGCCATGGCCGCTGGGCCTGTGCGTCCGGAGCCTGTGCTCCGCAATGGGGGAGGCCACAGCAGTGAGAGGCCCGCGTACAGAAAAAAAAAAAAAAAAAGAGCTGACTAGTATCTTATTGCATAGATGTATCAAATCATCCAATCCTCAATTCATGGACAATCATACTTGCAAGCTTTTGCAATTATAAACTACTACTAAGAATACCCATATGACATATGATGTCGAACATCTTCTCATATGTCTATTTACCATTTGTATATCTTCTTTCTTAAGTATCTGTTCAGATCCTTTGCCTATTTTTAAATTGGGTTCTTTGTTTTCTTATTGAGTTTTAAGAGTTCTTTGCATATTTGGGATACAAGTCCTTTATAAGATATGTGTTTTGCAGAGATTTTCTCCTTGTATTTTCATTTTTAACAGTGTCTTTCACAGAGCAGAGGTCTTTAATTTTAATGAAGTCCAACTTAATATCTTCTTTCATGGATAATCTTTTGGTGTTGTATCTAAAAACTCATTGCCTATGACAATAAAATGGAAAACCTGGAAGAAATGGACAAATTCTTAGAAAGGTACAGTCTTCAAAGACTGAACCAGAAAGAAATAGAAAATATGAACAGACCAATCACAAGTACTGAAATTGAAACTCTGATTAAAAGTCTTCCAACAGACAAAAGTCCAGGACCAGCCTGCTTCACAGGCAAATTTTATCAAACATTTAGAGAAGAGTTAACACCTCTCCTTCTCAAACTTTCAAAAAATTGCAGACGGGCTTCCCTGGTGGTGCAGTGGTTGAGAATCTGCCTGCCAATGCAGAGGACACAGGTTCAAGCCCTGGTCTGGGAGGATCCCACATGCTGCGGAGCAGCTAGGCCCATGAGCCACAACTACTGAGCCTGCGCGTGTGGAGCCTGTGCTCCGCAACAAGAGAGGCCGCGACAGTAAGAGGCCCGTGCACCGTGATGAAGAGTGGCCCCTGCTTGCCACAACTAGAGAAAGCCCTCGCACAGAAGCGAAGACCCAACACAGCAAAAATAAATAAATTAATTAATTTAAAAAAAATTGCAGACAAAAGAACACTCTCAAGCTCATTCTACGAGTCCATCATCTCCCTGATACCAAAACCAGACAAAGATATCACAAAAAATGAAAATGACAGGCCAATATCACTGATGAACACAGACGCAAAAATCCTCAACAAAATACTAGCAAACAGAATCCAACAACACATTAAAAGGATCATACACCATTATCAAGTGGGGTTTATTCCAGGAATGCAAGGATTCTTCAATATATGCAAATCAATCAACGTGATACACCATATTAACAAACTGAAGGAGAAAAACCATATGATCATCTCAATAGATGCAGAGAAAGCTTTCGACAAAATTCAACACCCATTTATGATAAAAACCCTGCAGAAAGTAGGCATAGAGGGAACGTTCCTCAACATAATAATGGCCATATATGACAAACCCACAGCCAACATCGTCCTCAATGGTGAAAAACTGAAACCATTTCCACTAACATCAGGAACAAGACAAGGTTGCCCACTCTCACCACTATTATTCAACATAGTTTTGGAAGTTCTAGCCACAGCAATCAGAGAAGAAAAATAAATAAAAGGAACCCAAATCAGAAAAGAAGTAAAACTGTCACTGTTTGCAGATGACATGACACTATATATAGAGAATCCTAAAGATGCTACCAGAAAACTACTAGAGCTAATCAATGAATTTGGTAAAGTGGCAGGATACAAAATTAATGCACAGAAATCTCTGGCATTCTTATACACTAATGATGAAAAATCTGTAAGTGAAATTAAGAAAACACTCCCATTTACCATTGCAACAAAAAGAATAAAATACCTAGGAATAAACCTACTTAAGGAGACAAAAGACCTGTATGCAGAAAGTTATAAGACACTGATGAAAGAAATTAAAGATGATACAAATAGATGGAGAGATACACCATGTTCTTGGACTGGAAGAATCAACATTGTGAAAATGACTCTACTATCCAAAGCAATCTACAAATTCAATGCAATCCCTATCCAACTACCACTGGCATTTTTTACAGAACTAGAACAAAAAATTTCACAATTTGTATGGAAACACAAAAGACCCCAAATAGCCAAGGCAATCTTGAGAACAAAAAATGGAGCTGGAGGAATCAGGCTCCCTGACTTCAGACTATACTACAAAGCTACAGTAATCAAGACAGTATGGTACTGGCACAAAAACAGAAATATAGATCAATGGAACAGGATAGAAAGCCCAGATATAAACCCACGCACATATGATCACCTTATCTTTGATAAAGGAGGCAAGAATATACAGTGGAGAAAAGACAGCCTCTACAATAAGTGGTGCTGGGAAAACTGGACAGCTACATGTGAAAGTATGAAATTAGAACACTCCCTAACGCTATACACAAAACTAAACTCAAAGTGGATTAAAGACCTAAATGTAAGGCCAGACACTATCAAACTCTTAGAGGAAAACATAGGCAGAACACTCTATGACATAAATCACAGCAAGATCCTTTTTGACCCACCTCCTAAAGAAATGGAAATAAAAACAAAAATAAACAAATGGGACCTAATGAAACTTCAAAGCTTTTGCACAGCAAAGGAAACCATAAAGAAGAGGAAAAGACAACCTTCAGAATGGGAGAAAATATTTGCAACTGAAGCAACTGACAAAGGATTAATCTCCAAAATTTACAAGCAGCTCATGCAGCTCAATAACAAAAAAACAAACAACCCAATCCAAAAATGGGCAGAAGGGGCTTCCCTGGTGGTGCAGTGGTTGAGAGTCCGCCTGCCGATGCAGGGGACGCGGGTTCGTGCCCCGGTCCGGGAAGATCCCACATGCCGCGGAGCGGCTGGGCCCATGAGCCATGGCCTCTTGGCCTGCGCGTCTGGAGCCTGTGCCCCGCAATGGGAGAGGCCACGGCAGTAAGAGGCCCGCGTACCGCAAAAAAAAAAAAAAAAAAAAGGACCAGTGACAAAAATGGGCAGAAGACCTAAATAGACATTTCTCCAAAGAAGATATACAGATTGCCAACAAACACATGAAAGAATGCTCAACATCATTAATCATTAGAGAAATGCAAATCAAAACTACAATGAGATATCATCTCACACCGGTCAGAATGGCCATGATCAAAAAATCTAGAAACAATAAATGCTGGAAAGGGTGTGGAGAAAAGGAAACACTCTTGCACTGTTGGTGGGAATGTAAATTGATACAGACACTATGGAAAACAGTATGGAGGTTCCTTAAAAAACTACAAATAGAACTACCATATGACCCAGCAATCCCATTACTGGGCATATACCCTGAGAAAACCATAATTCAAAAATAGTCATGTACCAAAATGTTCATTGCAGCTCTATTTACAATAGCCAGGACATGGAAGTAACCTAAGTATCCATCAGCAGATGAATGGATAAAGAAGATGTGGCACATATATACAATGGAATATTACTCAGCCATAAAAAGAAACAAAATTGAGTTATTTGTAGTGAGGTGGATGGACCTGGAGTCTGTCATACAGAGTGAAGTAAGTCAGAAGAAGAAAAACAAATACTGTATGCTAACACATATATATGGAATCTAAGAAAGAATAAAAATGTCATGAAGAGCCTAGGGGTAGGATGGGACTAAAGACACAGACCTACTAGAGCATGGACTTGAGGATATGGGGAGGGGGAAGGGTAAGTTCTGATTAAGTGAGAGAGTGGCATGGACATATATACACTACCAAACGTAGGGTGGATAGCTAGTGGGAAGCAGCCACATGGCACAGAGAGATAAGCTAGGTGGTTTGTGACCACGTAGAGGGGTGGGATAAGGCGGGTGGGAGGGAGGGAGATGCAAGAGGGAAGAGATATGATAACATATGTATAACTGATTCACTTTGTTGTAAAGCAGAAACTAACACACCATTTTAAAGCAATTATACTCGAATAAAGTTGTTAAGAAAAGAAAAAGGATTATACACCATGATCAAGTGGGATTTATCCCAGGGATGTAAGGATTCTTCAATACACGCAAATCAATCAATGTGATACACCATATTAACAAATTGAATAAAAACCATATGATCATCTCAATAGATGCAGAAAAGGCTTCTGACAAAATTCAACATCTATTTATGATAAAAACACTCCAGAAAGTGGGCATACAGGGAACCTACCTCAACATAATAAAGGCCATATACGATAAGCCCACAGTAAACATCATTCTCAGTGGTGAAAAACTGAAAGCATTTCCTCTAAGATCAGGAACAAGACAAGGATGCCCACTCTCACTACTTTATTCAACATAATTTTGGAAGTCCTAGCCATGTCAGAGAAGAAAAATAAATAAAAGGAATCCAAATTGGAAAAGGAGAAGTAAAACTGTCACTGTTTGCAGATGACATGATACTATACATAGAAAATCCTAAAGATGCTACCAGAAAACTACTAGAGCTAATCAATCGATTTGGTAGAGTTGCAGAATACAAAATTAATACACAGAAATCTCTTGCATTCCTATACACTAACAACAAAAGATCAAAAAGAGAAATTAAGGAAACAATCCCATTTACCATCATGTCAAAAAGAATAAAATACCTAGGAATAAACCTACCTGAGGAGGCAAAAGACCTGTACTCAAAAAACTATAAGATACTGATGAGGGCTTCCCTGGTGGCGCAGTGGTTGAGAGTCCGCCTGCCGATGCAGGGGACACGGGTTCGTGCCCCGGTCCGGGAAGATCCCACATGCCGCGGAGCGGCTGGGCCCGTGAGCCATGGCTGCTGAGCCTGCGCGTCCGCAGCCTGTGCTCCGCAACGGGAGAGGCCACAACAGTGAGAGGCCCGCGTAATGAAAAAAAAAAAAAAAAAAAAAAAGATACTGATGAAAGAAACCAAAGATGACACAAACAGATGGAGATATACCATGTTCTCGGATTAGAAGAATCAATATTGTGAAAATGACTCTACTACCCAAAGCAATCTACAGATTCAGTGCAATCCCTAGCAAATTACCAACAGCATTTTTCAAAGAATTAGAACAAAAAATGTTACAATTTGTATGGAAACACAAAAGACCCCAAATAGCCCAAGCAATTTTGAGAAAGAAAAATGGAGTTTGAGTTATCAGGCTCCCTGACTTCAGACTACCTACAAAGCTACAGCCATCAAAAAAGTATGGTAGGGACTTCCCTGGCAGTCCAGTGGTTAAGACTTCACCTTCCAATTAAGGGGGTGTGGATTTAATCCCTGGTCAGGGAGCTAAGATCCCACATGCCTTGGGGCCAAAAAATAAAACAGAAGCAACATTGTAACACATTCAATAAAGATTTTAAAAATGGTCCACATTAAAAAAATTAAAAAAATTTTATAATTGAAAAAAAAAGAAGAAAAAAATGGTCCACTTTAAAAAAAAAAACCTTGGGAAAAAGAAAAAGCAGCATGGTACTGGCACAAAAACAGAAATATAGATCAATGGAACAGGATAGAAAGTCCAGAGATAAACCCATGCACCTAGGGTCACCTAATCTATGACAAAGGAGGCAAGAATATACAATGGAGAAAAGACAGTCTCTTCAATAAGTGGTGCTGGGAAAAGTGGACAGCTATATGTAAAAGAATGAAACTAGAACACTCCCTAACACCATACACAAAAATAAACTCAAAGTGGATTAAAGACCTAAATATAAGGCTGGACACTACAAAACTCTTAGAGGAAAACATAGGCAGAACACAAATCGCAGCAAGATCTTTTTTGATCCACCTCCTAGAGTAATACAAATAGAAACAAAAATAAACAAATGGGATCAAGTAAACTGAAAAGCTGTTGCACAGCAACAGAAACCATAAACAATACAAAAAGACAACCTCAGTATGGGAGAAAATACTTGCAAACAAAGCAACCAACAAGGGATTAATCTCCAAAATATGCAAACAGCTCATACAGCTCAGTATCAGAAAAACAAACAACCCAATCAAAAAATGGGTGGAAGATCTAAATGGACATTTCTCCAAAGAAGACATACAGATGGCCAAAAAAGCACATGAAAAGATGCTCAACATCACTAATTATTAGAGAAACGCAAATCGAAACTACAATGAGGTATCACCTCTCACCGGTGATGGCCATCATCAAAAAATCTACAAACAATAAATGCTGGAGAGGGTGTGGAGAAAAGGGAACCCTCCTACACCATTGGTGGGAAGGTAAACTGGTACAGCCACTATGGAGAACAGTATGGAGTTCCCTTAAAAAACCAAAAATTGAGCTACTAGGGACTTCCCTGGTGGTCCAGTGGTTAAGAATCTGCCTTCCAATGCAGGGGACACGGGTTCAATCCCTGGTCGGGGAACTAAGATCCCACACGCATGGGGCAACAAGCCCGCGCACTGCAACTAGTGAGCCTGTGCGCTCTAGAGCCTGTGTGCCACAATTAGAGAGCCCACGTGCTGCAACTACTAAGCCTGCACACTCTGGAGCCCGCCACAACTAGAGTGAAGCCTGCACACTGCAACAAAGAGCCCGCGCCACAACGAAGAATTCCGCATGCTGCAACGAAGATCCGGCGTGCCGCAACTAAGAACTGCCGCAGCCAAATAAATAAATAAATATTTTTTAAAAATAAAAATAGAGCTACCATATGACCAGCAATCCCACTCCTAGGCACATACCTGGAGAAAACCATAATTTGAAAAGATACATGCACCCCAATGTTCACTGCAGCACTATTTACAGTAGCCAGGACATGGAAGCAAGCTAATGTCCATCAACAGAAGAATGGATAAAGAAGATGTGGTACATATATAACAATGGAATATTACTCAGCAATATAAAAGAACAAAATAATGCCATTTGCTGCAACATGGATGGACCTAGAGATTGTTATACTGAGTGAATTTAAGTCAGACACAGAAAGACAAATATCGTATGATATCACTTATATGTGGAATCTAAGAAAAGGGTACAAGTGACCTTACTTACATAACAGAAGTAGAGTCACAGATGTGGAAAACAAACTTAGGGTTGCCTGGGGACAAGTGGGGTGGGGGAGGGATGAGTTGGGATTGACATATGCACACTACTATATACAGAATAGATGACTAGTGGGGACCTGCTGTACAGCACAGGGAACTCTGCTCAATTCTGTAACGGCCTATATGGGAAAAGAATCTAAAAAAAGAGTGGATATATGTATGACTGATTCACTTTGCTATACATATGAAGCTAACACAGCACTGTGAATCAACTATACTCCAATAAAAATTTTTTAAAAACCTCATTGCCACACACAAGGTCACCTCCATTTTCTCCTATGTTATCTTCCAGAGGTTTTAAAGTTCTGCATTTTACATTTAGGGATATGATCTACTTAGAGTTAATTTTTGTGAAAGTTGTGAGATCTGTGTCTCAATTTTTTTTTCCATACACATGTCCAGGTGTTCCAGCACTATTTGTTGAAAAGACTATCTTTTCTCAATTGAATTACCTTTGCTCCTTTGTCAAAGATCAGTTGACCATGTTTGTGTGGATCTATTCCCAGGCTCCCTATTCTGTTCCACTGATGTATATGTCTATTCTTTTGCCAGCAAACGCTGTCTTTGGTACTGTAGCTTTGAGGTCGGATAAAGTCAGTTCAGCTTCTCTGGTACTGTGTTGGCTATTCTGGGTCTTTCACCTTTCCATATAAACTTTAGAATCGATTTGCACAGATCTACAAAATAACTTTCTAAATTTTTTTATTGGGATTGCATTTGAATCTACAGATCAAGCTGGGAAGAACTGACATCTAATGATATTAAATCTTCGAATCCATGAACCCAGAATATCCTTCCACTTATATCTACTTTGACTTCCTTAATCAGAGTTTTGTTGTTTTCTGTATACAGATCCTGTACATATTTTAGATTCATACCTAAGTATTACTTTTTGTAAATGGTATTATGTTTTTAACCACAAATTTCAATTATACGTTGCTGGTATACAGGAAAGCAATTCACTCTTGTATATTATAATCCTGCTATAGCCACTTACTGTTCCAGTTTTTTTAGTACTCTGAGATTTTCTACATGAACAACTATGTTATCCATGAACAAAGTCAGTTTTATTTCTTTCTTCCCAATCTGCTTAGCTTTGATTTCCTTTTCTTATAAGACTTATAATACAACGTTGAAAGGAGCAGTGACAGGGGACATCCATGCCTTATCAGGAAAGCTTCTAGTTTCTCACCATTAAGTATGCTGTAAGGTTTTTATAAACGTTCTTCATCAAGTTGAAGAAGTTCTCCTCTATTCCTAGTTTGTCGGAGCTTTTATCATGAATGAGCGTTGGAGGCAGACACTTTTAAAATGCTGCTTTAAGTCAATCTATCCTGGAACCTCTAAGCAGCCTAAGATGTGAGGCAAGGTAGGTACGAAGTTAGACAATGTTCACGATAGCTGCCTACCAAATCAACAGCTCAACACTGTGGCCTGACGGGGGCAGGCAGAGCCAAGGTATATCAGTACATTGAGCAGCCCCGAAACAATGACAAAAGCCTGGAGATATAATCAAGAACTCAATGAAAAGTAGTATTTATTGCCTTTCGAAGTATGACTTCCTGCATGTATACACTACTATGTATAAAACAGATAACTAATGAGAACCTACTGTAGAGCACAGGGAACTCTACTCAATGCTCTGTGGTATCCTAAATGGGAAGGAAATCCAAAAAAGACGGGATATACGTATACTTATAGCTGATTCACTTTGCTGTACAGCAGAAACCAACACAACATCGTAAAGCAACTATACTCCAATAAAAGTTAATTTAAAAAGGAATCCTGATATAACAATGCAAACAAAAAAGTATGTCTTCCTATACGCTGTATCTTTGGCAAATAGCTAAAATTTAAAAGTTAGCAACTTTATTCACACACATTAGGCGTTGGCTCAGAGCCAGAGGCCCACCGACTCCCAGTCTGCAAAATTTCTTGCAGGGACAGGATAAAGAGTTAATCAATAGATATGTGCGGTGTTACCATATTAAACACTGATAACTTTTTAACTCAGTTCCTTTTACACTATCTGCTTCTCTTTAACCTTCTCTTTCAAACTGACTGATTTGAAAACACACTACAGATAGGGACTCCAAACCTAGTTTAGAAATTCAGCTCCTCTGGTTGCTCATCAGATAACCTTTGGCAAGCAATTAAAAAAATAAACCCACGGCCTGCGTGGTCGTAGGATTCAAATAAGATAATGTAGAAAAAAATAAAGTGCGGCACAAACGTAGGCGGGTGCGGGGGGGGGAAGGGGGGAAGCATTTCTTATGCACCCTTTCCCAGGTAGGTCCTTCCCAGAGCCGCCCGCTGGGCGGAGGCTGTCCCTCGGGGACTCCGGAGTCGGGAGCCTACGAGACTGCGCAGACCGACGCTAGAGGAAAATGGAGGATGTGGCGCGCGACTGCAACAGAGGAAGGTTCTTCTGTTTTTTAAAGCACCGCCAGACTCCCGGCCCAAGAACCAGCCGGGATTTCAGAGCCCACGCCCAGGCCCCACGGCGCAGCCGCCCGCCCGCGTCTCTCGCCACCCGACACGAAACCAGCCTCTTCTCGCCTCTCCTCCCCGCCCTTCTCCCAGCCAATCCTAGGCCCGGCATGCACCGCGCTGACCTTTCCCTTCCAGCCTACCCCCACCTTTGGGCGCCTCCAAATGACAAGAGGCGCGGAGCATTGTGGTCCCGTGCGCGAGAGCGAGGCCCGGGCCGGAAAAAGAAAGCAAAAGACTAGGGCGAGCCGGTAGGGCGGCTCCCGCGCACGCGCACGGGCGGTGGCGGTGGTGAAAAAGGGTGGTGCGTGATCTACGGCGAGCGGAGTGGGGCGGGGCCGCGCGGCCTTGGCTGGGTGTCCGCGAGCCGGGAGGGGCGGGGGGTGGGTGAGGGAGCGGGCGGAGGAGGAAGTGTCATGGCGTCCGGCCGTGGAGCTTCTTCTCGCTGGTTCTTTACTCGGGAACAGCTGGAGAACACGCCGAGCCGCCGCTGCGGAGTGGAGGCGGATAAAGAGCTCTCGTACCGCCAGCAGGCGGCCAACCTCATCCAGGACATGGGACAGCGTCTCAATGTGTATCCTTTCCTATTTTTGGCCCTGCGCCTCTCACGCCCTGTTCCCCTCACTACTCGCCCGGTCGCCGGGCCTGGTGCCCCGCGAACATGGCGCCGCCGCCTCGGTCTTTCCTGGGCCTCGGCCGCACCGTAAGGGAAGACAAGCTAGGGTCCTGGAGGCTCCGAGCGGCCGGCGGCGGAGGAGGGGAGGAGAAAGGGAGTCCGGTGAACGCGGGCCGGGAGGCTGCGTTGTGTAATCTGTTTGGGGCCGCGCGTGGTGACGGCGGGGGATGGAAGTGCCGCCCGGGCGAGAGGGAAATCTTAGGGATTATCGCAGAAAAGAGGCGGCTGCTTCTACTTCTAGTCCGAGAAGGGGTTGAGAGCTAGGAGGGAGATGCTGAAAGGCGTAAGTGTTCTCTGCAGCCTTTCCCCGCTCTCATCGCCGGTTTGATGGCGGTTCTCTTGTACCTTGGGAGCGCACGGGACGTCTTTATGTTCCTGGCATGGTTTTGCATGGGTGCGCGCGCGCGTGTTTCAACTGGTTTGATTTTGGGTTTAGTCGTAGCCATTGATAAATCCTTCCTGGGCTCGCTTAATAGCAGTATTGGAGTGGAATGGTCGGCATTTGTTATTATTCCGGCTATTTATTCGGTGGGGAGCCTTTTCCATCCGCCAGCCCCCACGCCACCATCCTGTGGGTATTTAGTTCCTTATTATTACAGTTTGGGGATTGGTTTTGAGTGAACGGGGGCCTTGGAAAAGAACCGTAGATCGGGAATTTTCCTTCAAAATAGTTTTGGAAAAGAGATCTTGTTTTTCTCCGATATTTCCTAAATGTTAACTTTCCAGCTCTCAGCTTACAATAAACACTGCGATTGTTTATATGCACAGGTTTTACATGCACCATTCTTTCACCAAATTCAATAGAAATGTAAGTACTGTTTTACTAATCTGTTTTTGAAACAACCAAATTTTAATATATAATCGATACGCAGAAAAAAGTTGGTCGTGGATTTTACTATTGTATTTAATGTTCTAAGTTAACAGTGAAGGTGAATCGCGTGGTAAACATTTTGCTTCAAATGTGGGGTTTCTGGTTGGTTGGTTTGTTTTTTAATTTGTGTTGACAAGCTGCCAGGCGCTGTGTCAGGCTCTGCCAGGTCTTTTGAGCTAAGAGATAAATCAGAAGCATTTCTCTTCTCAAAGAGTATTTATTACATTGGTATTCATTTAAATTTTACACTCAACATTTGAACAATTTATAGGTACAATGTAATTGTAGAAAACCCAGTCATTCTGTTGTACATCTTAATTGTATTGGACTCATATTGCTTCAAGTACTGTGAATTGGGCTTAGTTTAATTGTAACATTGTTTTCAAATGACCCTTTGAAAGAGTTAAATGTTTAGCAGAAATGTTTCATTTGCTAACACAATTTAAGTTGTAAAACGTTCTTGTTTATCACATTTTAGCATTAGTTGTCTACTTAAATTTTTGGTGGTTTGAATGGTGTCTTGCTTCAGAAATACTATGTCAGAGGTGTGTCTGTGTATGTACAATTAGTTTGAAGTAAATCTTACCTTCCAATACTAAAGTACTGATTTGGAACATATTCTGTAAATTTTGACAAGCTGAGTAGTGGCATTTAGTTGAAATTTTCATTTTAAGTTATGAAAACGGCACTTCGGTGTCTGTTCTTTTCAGAGAAACACGAATACTGTGTTGTACCTGTTATCAAAGGAAATTGCATATTGTTTAGAAATATTTAGCTCTACATTATTTCTCACCATATTTTTTGCTCACAGCTATTTATAGAATGCTATTCTGAAAAGAGTGTGGAGAAGTTGACCCTGGAAGACTTTATGCAATTTGTGGATTGTCATTAGAACCTTTTAAGAAAACAGTCTTTGAAAAGGTCCTTTTTTTTAGTTGGAATGAAAAGCTTCATAGTTTAGATTGATTCCTATTTTAATCTCTTCTGATCATAAATCTGATTTGGTTTATCAGATTGGCACATAGGTTTATATTAAACAGTATACATTTTGGTCTCTTGCAGTCTCCACTGCTTCTACTTTTCATCTTTTAAATCTGTTTGATTCTTGCTGTTTATATTTTCCCACTTATTTCTTGTACACAGAACTTAGGTCAGTGATAGTGTTATGGAAGAGAGAGGAAGCCTTTTTGGTATAACATTTAGATTGAGAGAAATACATTTTTATTTAAATTGTCTCCTAAGGCAGTAGTGAACTGATGAATACTAATATAAGTATGGCTTCCCTTAAATAGCCCTGGAATATTCTGGTAGGAATCACAAATCAAAATAGTTCTGGAAATTCTTGATGTGGCTACAGATGTCCTATTTGCTTACTTTTCTACTTCAGTAGTGATTTCACCACAAGACTACACTTCTTTTGAACCCTCCGTCTTTCATAATTTGTCTCTATGGCCTGGTTGGTGTGCTTTAAAGCAAAACCTTACTTAACAGCCAAAATTCACAGCTGTAACTTTAAGTTGACTGGTGAAGCCCAGGTCACTTGCATTCTAACTCTTATGATTTTATTTAAATGTCATCATTTAATAAGAAAGCCAGAGTATTCATTTTTATTACCCTACTTTCTATCTTCTGTGTGTATAAAGGCAGACCAGTGTTTTACATTGAGTCGTTATTAGGAGAATAATTGAAATCTGATGCTAATTTCTGTTTTGAGAAGTAAATTGCACCCTTCATATGTAACCATTGTCTTTTTTACCTTTGCTATTTTATCAAAAGTGGTTTTAATATTTATTTGTGTTGGTACACTTGCATCAATTGCACAGCCTCACTCTTTTATCTTTTTTTTTTTCCCTATTCTTTTAGGGTGAAGGGGGTGGTCTCAAATTGAATGTGAGTCACTTTCAAATTCATACTCCCTGACATCACTGGGAAAATTTTTCTTACAAGGTTATAATGGAATGTCATGGTAGATTTTAAAAAAGCATGAGTCTCCACCACTAAGTAAATTGAACACCATTCGGTAAATTAAACCGTATAACAAGCTTCAATTTAAAGATGCTAGTAACAACATATATCTAGTTTTATAATAAATATGCATTCATTATGTTAAAATATTTAAAAATATTTATGTGGCTTTATTTTATTTTTTCACATTAACAAATTTAAAAGTAAAAAAATCCCCTAAAGGTCAAGTTGGTCTTGTGTTAAAAGTTAGTGTCAACGGAGCTGTCTTTTATCATTGTTACTTTCTCTTTTTAGAAGGTTGGATGGCTACCAGCAGGAAATGACTTTTATATGTAACCTAATTAAATAAATCTATCCTTTGCTCACTGGATGCAGTGAGGTTTATGTAATTGAGATTAGTAATTGAAGAATGGCCTTGCTGGATCAAGCTCAAGATAAATCTAATGAAGTATATAAAAGAGCCCTGGAACCAGCAGTGCCTCCACAAAGTATGTACTGTGGGAGAGCACCCTCCCAGTGTCAGTCGTAGAATAGATATTGACCCAGCTTTTCCTAGAAACTGTTCATTAGTTTGGTTAGTCAAGTTATGATGCATTTGTTTCTTATATTAATTCCAAGTCTTCAGAGTTCTCTTAAGATGAGGTTGTAAAAAACACACTCTTAGTATTTTTGTTGGTCATGGTCTAGTCTCATATCTCTCTCCAATTCATGTGATCATTTTAATCTTCTCTTTCTTTAGTTCTGTTGCCTCTTTTTTGAGCTGCAGCAATTGAAACATTATAGTATGCCAAAATTTAAATGTAGCTTTGTTTAAGGTCTCAAGAGTACACAGTAAGTTAAGGGCAGTATTCAGAACTAATGATTTTTTTTTCTTTTTTTTTTTTTTTTGCGGTATGTGGGCCTCTCACTGTTGTGGCCTCTCCCGTTGCGGAGCACAGGCTCCGGATGCGCAGGCCCAGCGGCCATGGCTCACGGGCCCAGCCGCTCCGCGGCATATGGGATCCTCCCAGACCGGGGCACGAACCCGTATCCCCTGCATCGGCAGGCGGACTCTTAACCACTGCGCCACCAGGGAGGCCCCCAGAACTAATGATTTTTGACTATGATGACATCTAAGAATGCACCATCTATGTCATATCTGAGTTTCACTTAATACATCTAAGATTAGTCAGCTGATATGCATAAAGGAACTTGTATTTGCTTGTGCTAAAATTTGATTACCACTTTTTGCTTGCAGTCTTAATCTTTCTCAGTTGACTTGGTTCTTGACTAGTAGATACCGTTTGAAAATTTAAAGATTTTCTTTTTGCATTCCTTTCTTCCCCTGTAAAGACTTAAGTGATTTAAAGGAAAACCATTCTTTTCTCTCTCTAGAAAAGTGCCCACAATCCCTGTTCTTTGTCCGATAATAAAGCGTTCTCCCATTCTAATTTTTATTAAGTCTTTGCATAGAAATTTATTCAAGATTTTTTTTTAATTTATTTATTTATTTATTTATGGCTGTGTTGGGTCTTCGTTTCTGTGCGAGGGCTTTCTCCAGTTGTGGCAAGTGGGGGCCACTCTTCATCGCAGTGCACGGGCCTCTCACTATTGCGGTCTCTCTTGTCGCGGAGCACAGGCTCCAGACGCGCAGGCTCAGTAGTTGTGGCTCACGGGCCTAGTGGCTCCGCGGCATGTGGGATCTTCCCAGACCAGGGCCCGAACCCGCGTCCCCTGCATTGGCAGGCAGACTCCCAACCACTGCGCCACCAGGGAAACCCTCAAGATTTTTTAATGGTAGATTTCATTCAGTTTACACCAACTGTTGCTTATTTATACTCAAATTGCTCATAAAATTGTCATAAACAATTGCTACTTGTGAAAGAATAACATTTTGGGCAATTTGGTTAGTTAAGGATTTTGTTTAAATTTATATTGTGAAAACCCTAAATTTCTCTCAAACATAGGAATCTAGATAAAGTTAAATGTAACCCCCTTGCCCCAAAAGGACGGGGGGGTGTTGTTTCCTTTCTTTTTTGGCTATACTCACCAGTACCTCACATAAAGTTGATATTTGGCAATAGTTTGTCAATAGAATGTATCAAATCTTGTTGCTCACAGGTCTGTTGAGTGAATTCTTCTACATTTTCCTCTATATTCATCCTCCCCACATAGACACATTTTAAATGTTTTATTATTGAAAACTAACAGACACATGGTAAATGAAAACAGTAGATAAAGGGATATGATAAACCTCCCTCCCATCCAGGTATCTAAGCCCCCTGCCCTACAGCATTTGCTGTGCACAGTTTCTGTGTGCCCTTTCAGAAATAGTTTTTGCTTGTGCAAGCATATATGTGTGTATTTTTTTCAGCACAGAAAAGGGTTTTTGTTTGCTTTTTTCACAGTTCTTAGATCCAGCACACAACAGCAATATGAGAACAGACAGAATTGGACTGGTCCTAGTTGGGGTTAGATGTGGCTGTTTCTGGAGAAGTACTTTTTAATATGGCACCAGAAAAGGATAGTATAGATTGACCCAGTGGATCTCAACCAGAGGCAGCTTTGTCCACCAAGGGACATTTTACAATGTTTAGAGATATTTTTGGTTGTCACAGATGGGAAAGGGGTACTACTGTCATCTGGTGGATAGAAGCCGGGGATGCTGCTAAACATCCTACAATGCATAGGATATTCCTGCAAAACAAAAAGTTACCTGGTACAAAATGTCAGTAGTGCTGAGGTTGAAAAAACCATGGGTAAACCTAAAGAGTTAAGCAGTGAGACTAAAAGCTATGTTATCGTCACTAGATTAATTTTGAGTGTTTGGTGAATTTTATCTGTTCTAGTAAGAAATAGCCTATTTATCTATAATTCTTCAAGGACCATAAGAACAAAGATCACATTTGTAATCTTTTTCTAATTGGGGGCTTTAGGGAAACTTTTTGGTATTTCTAAAATTTAAAGTTTAAATTTAGCTTGTTAATGTTACTTTTCTGTTAAGTACTAATGTGTTTTTTAGCCTCTTACTTGAGTTTGTTATGAATCTTACAATATTAGAAGATATTTTAGTAGTTTGGTTTCTAATTTTGTTTATGGTGGGGTTTTATTTGGGGTTTTTTTGTTTTGTTTTTTGCGGTACGCGGGCCTCTCACTGTTATGGCCTCTCCCGTTGCGGAGCTCCGGACGTGCAGGCTCAGCAGCCATGGCTCACGGGCCTAGCCGCTCCATGGCATGTGGGATCTTCCCGGACCGGGGCACGAACCCGTGTCCCCTGCATCAGCAGGCTGACTCTCAACCACTGCACCACCAGGGAAGCCCTATGGTGGGTTTTGACATAAATTTTTTTGTTACTCAAATCTACCAGCCTTTAATTTTGCTTTATTTCATTAAACAAACCTTTATGTTTATCTGGAGATAAATGTCCACCTATATTTATTTACTGATTTCATGGGTTTTGAAATGGGATTTCATGGGTTTTTTCATGAGATTTCATAGAGATTCTTGGGTTTTGGCGTTTGTTTTTCCTTGTTAGGTTTATTTTGGTATGTGGTTCCTAAACATTTACTTAAGGTTGATATTCTCTTTCTTACCCCAGATAAGGAAGAAAAGAATCATAAAGGTTAAACACTTCGTCTGAAGTCACACAGCAGCTGAGTGACAAAAGCTAAAAATCGCACCCAGATCTAGACTCCATTGTTCATGCAGTTATCAGTATTTCTGCCTCAAGTATCTGTTACTAGGAATCTTTTCATAGCCCTGAAATTTTTCACTAAAAGCAGTTGATGTGTAAAGCTTTTGTGATGTGCCAGTTGTGATTCACCAACGTCGGCATGAGAATTATCAGGATGCTCCTCTAAAATATGCTTTCGTGGGCTGTACCTTAGACCTATGTAATCAGAATATTTGTGGTGGGACCTGGGATCCTCTCCCTTAACAAGCTTCCCAGGTGATACTGATGCCTGCTAAAGTTGAAGACTGTTCGTTTAAATTTTGATGTTTCCCTTGTGTCTCATAAACTGTTATACAGTCAGCCCTCCATGTCTGTGGGTTCTGCATCTGTGGATTCAACCAACTGCAGATCAAAAATGTTTGGGAAAAAATTCATTTACAAAAAGCAAAACTTGTATTTACCCCACACCAGTAACTATTTACATAGCATTTGCATTGTATTAGGTATTATAAGTAATCTAGAGATGACTTGAAGTGTAAGTAAGGATGTGCGTAGGATATATGCCATTACTATGCCATTTTATATTAAGAGGCTTGAGTATCCATGGATTTCGGTAAATGTGGAGGGGTCCTAGAACCAATCCCCCGCCTGTGGCTACTGAGAGATGACTGTACACTGGCCGTTTTGTAGACGTTAAATCAGCATGTTTCATTCTTTTACCTATTAAAGTAAAATGTCTTTGAAATCTGAGTGGTTGTTTATATTATAGCTCATTTATGCTTCTGCCTTTTAATTTAATAAAGCAATTAGTCGAAGAATAATCTTATGTTCAAAATCCATTAATGCTACTGGGAAATACTGTAGGGCTGTCCAGTAGAACTTTCTGCAATAATGGACGTATTCTGTATCTTTTATGTTCAAAATGATATGTACTGACCAAACACGTTTCCTAGATTGTAAATTTGAGATTATTAGACTAGATGATTTCTAAATTCCTTTTCAACTATAAATTGTGTGGATGAAAATTTATTAAGATCCCACTCTGTAGGGCTTCCCTGGTGGTACAGTGGTTAAGAATCCGCCTGCCCATGCAGGGGACATGGGTTCGAGCCCTGGTCCAGGAAGATACCACGTGCTGGAGAGCAACTAAGCCTGTGCGCCATAACTACTGAGCCTGCACTCTATAGCCCATGAGTCACAACTACTGAGCCCGCATGCCACAGCTGAGGCCCGTGCACCTAGAGCCCGTGCTCTGCAACAAGAGAAGCCACTGCAATGAGAAGCCCACACACTGCAACAAAGAGTAGTCCCCGCTCGCTGCAACTAGAGAAAGCCCGTGCGCGGCAACAAAAACCCAATGCAACCAAAAATAAAGAAATAAAATAAATAAATTTATTTTTTTAAAAAATTCCACTATGTAATAGGCATTTTACTTATGGCAGCTGAAGTATTCTCCTCCTGAGGAAACAGATGCAATTACTAAGTTACTTGTCCAGAAAGTAGCCGTATGTGATTGGCATTTGAACCTAGATCCCTAGCCTGATCGCATGCTGCAGTTCTCGCTTGTGTCTAATGTGCTTAAGAAATGTTCCTAATGTGTTTCAGAAATAGGGCACACTAATTATTGATGCCAGTGATTTCTAAGGAGGAGATGAGTATACAAGTGAATAATGAAAATACTCTCAGATTTTGCTTTTCTCATTGGGTGAAATCCAGTGAAGTCCTCTTTTGAGTTAGGCCCCAATTCCTCCTTCAGCCATACATCAATCTTAGGATTTACACATTGTGCACCCCTATTTTTCCATGTGGTGCTTTCCCTTCACTTTTCATGTGATCCTGACCTGTCAGGTTGTGAGACTGAGCTGAAGTTCCAACTCTTCATAAACCATTCCCCAGATAACTCCACTCTTTCACTTCTGTTTGATTCTCTGACCTTATCCTTTGGGTCCTGTTCACCTCCTGTTCTATTTCATCTATTTGGTATACTTTAGTGCTGTAATGTAACTGTGCATATATGAAATGAAGTGGGTTTCTTTGTGTTTTTTGGTTGGTTGGTTGGTTGAGTTTTTTTGGCCATGCCACGTGGCATGCAAGATCTTAGTTCCCCGACCAGGGGTCGAACCCGTGCCCCCCAACAGTGGAAGCGCGGAGGAAGTGGGTTTTTTTAATTGTTATAAAATGAAACACAAACATGTAAAACCACTAAATATATAGCATAGTGAATTATTACAAGGTAAACAACTTTGTAACTACCACTCAAATCAAACAAGGGAACTTTGCTAACTACCCCAGAAGTGCCTTCATGTTCTCCATCCCAATGTCAACCCTTTCCTTCCCTCCACAAAGGGATAGAAAAACTGTTCTATCCTTTCCCATTATTAAAGATTTGATAGGTTTCTTAAATCTCTCAAGGTACAGGTTTCCCCTCTATCCCTTTCTTTTACTTAAATTTTATCTGTTGAAAGACCTAGGACATTATACCTGTAGAGTTTCCACCTGTCTGGGTTTTGCTAACTGTATATTCATGGTGCAGTTTATTATGTTCCTTTGTTGGTGTATTCCCTGCAAATTGCCAGTTGGATCCAGAAATTTGATCAGACTCATGTTAGATCCCTTTGGCAGGACTACAGGTGATGTTATATTCTTTAATCCGCAGGCACCTAATGTCTGGTTGTCTTTTTGTGGTGTTAGCAGCTGTTGATATTCAATGCCTAGATCCTTTTATTCATTGTGATACTTTAATTCTGTCATTTCTTCTTCATTTATTAATTGGAATGTTTGTATAGTGAAATGTTGTGATTCATCACTATTTGGACATCCGGTGGTACAAGTTCATATAGGAAAGGCAGAATAAATACTTGATTCTTGCCCTATATTTACCACCTTTGTTGAGATAAAATTCACATACCATATATTTCATCCTTTGAAAGTGTACAATTCAGTGGTTTCTGCGTACATTCACAAAGTTGTACATCAATTTTAGAAATCCGTATCACCCCAAGAAGAAATCCCACATCCTTTAGCCATCTCTTCCCATTCTTCCAACCAGCCTATTCTGGACAGTCCCTATAAATGGAATCATTCAATGTGTGGTCCTTTGTGACTGGCCTCTTTCACTTAGTACATAATATTTTCAAGGTTCATCTGTGTTGTAGCATGTATCAGTACTTCATTTATTTTTCTTGCTAACTACCATTATACCACATTTTGTATATACATTTATCAGTTAGTGGACATTTGGGTTGTTTCTACTTTTTGGCTGTTATATTGCTACTATGAACATTTATGTAAGTTTTTGTGTAGATACATGTTTTGGTTTCTCTTGAATATATACCCAGGAGTAGAATTGCTGGACCATCTAACTCTGTCTGTACCCGTATAGTCTGCGATAGTTTCCTTAGTATCTGTTATAGCAAGATATTCCAGGTTCATCCTGTATATTTTATATCCACAGCTGAAATGGCCATTTCTTTAAGAAACTCTGCTTTTTCTTTTAGTAGAAATGGTATTTCAAGATATCAACCTGGACCCTGGAGATACTCATTGTTGCTATGTTTGTCTTATTTTTAGGCATCTTCAATAAACAGGAAGGAAATACATAGTACAGTAAATATGTATTCACTATACGCATCAACATATTGTTTATTATTCATTTAACAGTAAATATATGAACTATACAAAATATAGGTGGACTTGTTTTATATATATATTTTTTAAATACATATATTTAAGATATCTTAGGAATTCATTCTGATTCAAGCAACAATAGCATTTTTACTTAACTTTTTTTTTTTTAAACCTCTTTTGTACTACATCTTTGTGACCTTTCTTTCACACCAAAAATCTTAGTTTTGAAGGATGTGGGAATGATAGAATTTAAATATCCCAATATCACTTGTTAATCCCACATTACACAAACATGTTTCAGAATTACAGTACAACCACCACCAGTATAATTACTGAGAACATATTTTTGTTTGCTTTCCCCTCTCACCCCTGGTTTTTAAAAGTTGTATCAACATTATCATAAATAGCCATTACAAAACTCTCCCTTTTAATCTTCATTCAACCTTAGTTCTGCAAGTAACTTTATTTGTATTGTTCACTACCAGTGTGTATGTTGAAGTCTCTGTAGTCATTTTGATTGTTTAAAGTTATCTTGAAGATCATGGAAACAATATTGTCTAAATCCTTGGATGTTGATAATTGTTTGTGCCCTTTATATCCAAGGTCAGTTTTGCTGGATATAAAATTTTTGGCTTGTGCTTTCTTTTCTTGAGTATCTTAAATATGTAACAATTGCTTTTTTCTTTTTTCCTGGTATAAAGCATTGCTGGCAGTTTGGGTGGTGATCTAACTTTCTTATATTTATTTTTGCCTAAGTGGTCAAAGGATTTTTTTTCCTTAAAAATCTAGGTGGTTCTGGGTTGATATGCTCAGGTGTGTGATGTGCTCTTTGAATGTGTGATTTCATATCTTTTTTACTTAGGTTTTGTGTTATGAATCGTTTTTTTTCTCTTTTTTTAACATCTTTATTGTAGTATAATTGCTTTACAATGCTGTGTTAGTTTCTGCTGTATAACAGAGTTAATCAGCTATACATATACATACATCCACATATCTCCTCCCTCTTGCGTCTCCCTCCCACCCTCCCTATCCCACCCCTCTAGGTGGACACAGAGCACCTAGCTGATATCCCTGCGCTCTGCGGCTGATTCCCACTAGCTATCTACTTTACATTTGGTAGTATATATATGTCCATGCCACTCTCTCACTTCATCCCA
The DNA here is from genome assembly GCF_025265405.1 of Mesoplodon densirostris. Taxonomy (NCBI): domain Eukaryota; kingdom Metazoa; phylum Chordata; class Mammalia; order Artiodactyla; family Ziphiidae; genus Mesoplodon; species Mesoplodon densirostris. The sequence continues at coordinate 56,349,433 of NC_082668.1, forward strand.
GCTTACCCTTCCCCCTCCCTGTGTCAAGTCCATTCTCTACATCTGCATCTTTATTCCTGTCCTGCCCCTATGTTCTTCAGAACCATTTTGGGGGGGGGGATTCCATATATATGTGTTAGCATACGGTATTTGTCTTTCTCTTCCTGACTTACTTCACTCTATATGAAAGACTCTAGGTCCATCCACCTCACTACAAATAACTCAGTTTCGTTTCTTTCTATGGCTCAGTAATATTCCATTGTGTATATATGCCATATCTTCTTTATCCACTCATGTGTCGATGGACACATAGGTTGCTTCCATGTCCTGGCTATTGTAAATAGAGCTGCAGTGAACATTGTGATACATGACTCTTTTTGAATTATGGTTTTCTCAGGGTATATGCCCAGTAGTGGGATTGCTGGGTCGTATGGTAGTTCTAGTTTTAGTTTTTTAAGGAACCTCCATACTGTTCTCCATAGTGACTGTATCAATTTACATTCCTACCAACAGTGCAAGAGGGTTCCATGTTCTCCACACCCTCTCCAGCATTTATTGTTTGTAGATTTTTTTTAAGATGTTGGGGGTAGGAGTTTATTAATTAATTTATTTATTTTTGCTCTGTTGGGTCTTCGTTTCTATGCGAGGGCTTTCTCTAGTTGTGGCAAGCGGGGGCCACTCTTCATCGCTGTGTGCGGGCCTCTCTTGTTGCGGAGCACAGGCTCCAGACGCACAGGCTCGGTAGTTGTGGCTCACGGGCCTAGTTGCTACGCAGCATGTGGGATTCTCCCAGACCAGGGCTTGAAGCCGTGTCCCCTGCATTAGCAGGCAGATTCTCAACCACTGCGCCACCAGGGAAGCCCATGTTTGTAGATTTTTTGATGATGGCCATTCTGACTGGTGTGAGGTGATACTTCACGGTAGTTTTGACTTGCATTTCTCTAATGATTAGTGATGTTCGGCATCCTTTCATGTGTTTGTTGGCAATCTGTATATCCTCTTTGGAGAAATGTCTGTTTAGGTCTTCTGCCCATTTTTGGATCGGCTTGTTTATTTTTTTGATATTAAGCTGCATGAGCTTCTTGTATATATTTTTTTTTTTTTTTTTTTTTTTTTTTTCGGTATGCGGGCCTCTCACTGTTGTGGCCTCCCCCGTTGCGGAGCACAGGCTCCGGACGCGCAGGCTCCGGACGCGCAGGCTCAGCGGCCATGGCTCACGGGCCCAGCCGCTCCGCGGCATATGGGATCCTCCCAGACCGGGGCACGAACCCGTATCCCCTGCATCGGCAGGCGGACTCTCAACCACTTGCGCCACCAGGGAGGCCCGTATATTTTGTCAGTAGCTTTGTTTGCAAATATTTTCTCCCATTCTGAGGGTTATCTTTTCATCGTGTTTATGTTTTTCTTTGCTGTGCAAAAGCTTTTAAGCTTCATTAGGTCCCATTTGTTTATTTTTGTTTTTATTTCCATTTCTCTAGAAGGTGGGTCAAAAAGGATCTTGCTGTGATTTATGTCATAGAGTATTCTGCCTATGTTTTCCTCTAAGAGTTTGATAGTGTCTGGCCTTATATTTAGGTCTTTAATCCATTTTGAGTTTATTTTTGTGTATGGTGTTAGGGAGTGTTCTAATTTCATTCTTTTACATGTAGCTGTCCAGTTTTCCCAGCACCACTTACTGAAGAGGCTCTCTTTTCTCCATTGTATATTATTGCCTCCTTTATCAAAGATAAGGTGACCATATGTGCGTGGATTTATTTCTGGGCTTTCTATCCTGTTCCATTGATCTATATTTCTGTTTTTGTGCCAGTACCATACTTTCTTGATTACTGTAGCTTTGTAGTATAGTCTGAAGTCAGGGAGTCTTATTCCTCCAGCTCCGTTTTTCTTTCTCAGGGTTGCTTTGGCTATTTGGGGTCTTTTGTGTTTCCATACAAATTGTGAAGTTTTTTGTTCTAGTTCTGTGAAAAATGCCATTGGTAGATTGATAGGGATTGCACTGAATCTGTAGATTGCCTTGAGTAGTATGGTCTTTTTAACAATGTTAATAGTATGGTCTTTTTAACAATATTAATTCTTCCAATCCATGAACACAATACATCTCTCCATCTGTTTGTGTCATCTCTAATTTCTTTCATCAGTGTCTTATAGTTTTCTGCATACAGGTCTTTTGTCTCCTTAAGTAGGTTTATTCCTAGGTATTTTTGTTGTTGTTGTTGAGTGGTAAATGGGAGTGTTTCCTTAATTTCTCTTTCAGATTTTTCATCATTGATGTATAGGAATGCAAAAGATTTCTGTGCTTTAATTTTGTATCCTGCTACTTTACCAAATTCATTGATTAGCTCTAGTGGTTTTCTGGTAGCATCTTTAGGATTCTCTATGTATAGTAGCACGTCATCTGCAAACAGTGACAGTTTTACGTCTTCTTTTCCAATTTGGATTCTTTTTATTTCTTTTTCTTCTCTGATTGCTGTGGCTAAAACTTCCAAAACTCTGTTGAATAATAGTGGTGAGAGTGGGCAACCTTATCTTGTTCCTGATCTTAGTGGAAATGCTTTCAGTTTTTCACCATTGAGAACGATGTTGGCTGTGGGTTTGTCATATATGGCCTTTATTATGTTGAGGTAAGTTCTCTCTATGCCTAATTTCTGGAGGTTTTTTTTCATACATGGGTGTTGAATTTTGTCAGAAGCTTTTTTTGCATCTATTGAGATGATTATATGGTTTTTCTCCGTCAGTTTAATACGGTGTATCACATTGATTGATTTGCGTATATTGAAAATATTGAAGAATCCTTGCATTCCTGCAATAAACCCCACTTGATCATGGTGTATGATCCGTTTAATGTGCTGTTGGATTCTGTTTGCTAGTATTTTGTTGAGGATTTTTGCATCTATGTTCATCAGTGATATTGGCCTGTAGTTTTCTTTCTTTGTGACATCCTTGCCTGGTTTTGGTATCAGAGTGATGGTGGCCTTGTAGAATGAGTTTGGGAGTGTTCCTCCCTCTGGTATGTTTTGGAAGAGTTTGAGAAGGATAGGTGTTAGCTCTTCTCTAAATGTTTGGATTCACCTGTGAAGCCATCTGGTCCTGGGCTTTTGTTTGTTGGAAGATTTTTAATCACAGTTTCAATTTCAGTGCTTGTGATTGGTCTGTGTATATTTTCTGTTTCTTCCTGGTTCAGTCTCAGAAGGTTGTGCTTTTCTAAGAATGTCCATTTCTTCCAGTTTGTCCATTATATTGGCATACACTTGCTTGTAGTAATCTCTCATGATCCTTTGTATTTCTGCAGTGTCAGTTGTTCTCCTTTTTCATTTCTAATTGTGTGGATTTGAGTCTTCTCCCTTTTTTTCTTGATGAGTCTGGCTAATGGTTTATTAATTTTATCTTCTCAAAGTACCAGCTTTTAGTTTTACTGATCTTTGCTATCATTTCCTTCATTTCTTTTTCATGTATTTCTGATCTGATCTTTATGCTTTCTTTCCTTCTGCTAACTTTGGTGGTTTTTTGTTCTTCTTTCTGTAATTGCTTTAGGTGTAAGTTTAGGTTGTTTATTTGAGATTTTTTTGTTTCTTGTGGTAGGATTGTATTGCTATAAACTTCCCTCTTAGAACTGCTTTTGCTGCATCCCATAGGTTTTGGGTCATCGTGTTTTCATTGTCATTTGTTTCTAGGTATTTTTTGGTTTCCTTTTTGATTTCGTCTATGATCTCTTGGTTAAGTATTGTTTAGCCTCTATGTATTTGTATTTTTTACAGATTTTTTCCTGTAATTGATATCTAGTCACAAAGCATTGTGGTTGGAAAAGATACTTGATACAATTTCAGTTTTCTTACATTTACCAAGGCTTGATTTGTGACCCAAGATATGATCTATCCTGGACAATGTTCCATGAGCACTTGAGAAGAAAGTGTAATCTGCTCTTTTTGGATGGAATGTCCTATAAATATCAATTAAGTCCATCTTGTTTAACGTATCATTTAAAGCTTGTGTTTCCTTATTTATTTTCATTTTGGATGATCTGTCCGTTGGTGAAAGTGGGGTGTTTAAGTCCCCTACTATGATTGTGTTACTGTCGATTTCTCCTTTTATGGCTGTTAGCATTTGCCTTATGTATTGAGGTGCTCCTATGTTGGGTGCATAAATACTTACAATTGTTATATCTTCTTCTTGGATTGAGCCCTTGATCATTATGTAGGGTGCTTCTTTGTCTCTTGTCTTTATTTTAAAGTTTATTTTGTCTGGTTTGAGACTTGCTACTCCAGCTTTCTTTTGATTTCCATTTGCATGGAATATCTTTTTCCATCCCCTCACTTTCAGTCTGTATGTGTCTCTAGGTCTGAAGTGGGTCTCTTGTAGACAGCGTATATATGGGTCTTGTTTTTGTATCCATTCAGCCAGTCTGTGTCTTTTGGTGGGAGCATTTAATCCATTTACATTTAAGGTAATTATCAATATAACTAAATTAAAAAAAGTAATTTTAAAAAGAGAGAAGGAAAAAAGAGAGCAAACCAAAATAACAAATCTTCCAATGATAACAAGCACTAAAAACTATACTAAAAAACAAAAACAAAAAACAGTCTGTCAGAACCCTAGGACAAATGGCAAAAGCAAAGCTATACAGACAGAAAACACACAAAGAAGAATACACATACACACAAAAAGAGAAAAAGGAAAAAATATATGTATATAAAAAATTTAAAAGAAGAAGAGAGCAACCAAATCAGTAAGCAAATCTACCAGTCATAATAAACTCTAAATACTAAACTAAGATAAACATAGAACCAGAAATAAATTAGATGCAGAAAGCAAACCCCAAGTCTGTAGTTGCTCCCAAAGTCCACCACCTCAATTTTGGGATGATTTGTTGTCTATTTAGGTATTCCACAGATGCAGGTACATGAAGTTGATTGTGGAGATATAATCCGCTGTTCCTGAGGCTGCCTGGAGAAATTTCCCTTTCTCTTCTTTGTTTGCACAGCTCCCGGGGTTCAGGTTTGTATTTGGACCCACCTCTGCGTGTAGGTCGCCTGAGGACGTCTGTTGCCCACCCAGACAGGACAGGGGTAAAGGATTGGCTGATTCGGGGGCTCTGGCTCACTCAGGCCCTGGGGTGGGGAGGGCTACGGATGCAGGGCGAGCCTGTGGCGGCAGAGGCTAGTGTGACGTTGCACCAGCCTTATGCATGCTGTGTGTTCTCCCGGGGAAGTTGTCCCTGGATCACGGGACCCTGGAAGTGGCGGGCTGCACAGGCTCCCAGGAGGGGAGGTGTGGATAGTGACCTGTGCTTGCACACAGGCTTCTTGGTGACTGCAGCGGCAGCCTTAGGGTCTCATGCCCATCTCTGGTGTCCGTGCTAATAGCCACTGCTCGTGCCTGTCTCTGGAGCTCGTTTAGGCGGTGCTCTGAATCCCCTCTCCCTGCGCACCTGGAAACAGTGGTCTCTTGCTTCTTTGGCAGCTCCAGACTTTTTCCCGGACTCCCTCCCAGCTAGCTGTGGTGCACTAGCCCCCTTCAGGCTGTGTTCACGGAGCCAACCCCAGTCCTCTCCCTAGGATCTGACCTCTGAAGCCTGAGCCTCAGCTCCCAGCCCCCGCCCACCCCAGCGGGTGAGCAGACAAGCCTCTTGGGCTGGTGACTGCTGGTCGGCACCGATCCTCTGTGCGGGCATGTCTCATCTTTGCCCTCCGCACGCCTGTTGCTGTGCTCTTCTCCGTGGCTCTGAAGCTCCCCCCACCCCCCCGCCCACCCCTCGTCTCCACCAGTGAAGGGGCTTCCTAGTGTGTGGAAACCTTTCCTCCTTCACAGCTCCCTCCTGGGGGTGCAGGTCCCGTCCCTATTCTTCTGTCTCTGTTTATTCTTTTTTCTTTTGCCCTACCCAGGTATGTGGGGAGTTTCTTGCCTTTTGAGAGGTCTGAGGTCTTCTGCCAGTGTTCAGTAGGTGTTCTGTAGGAGTTGTTCCATATGTAGATGTAGTTTTGACGTATTTGTGGGGAGGAAGGTGATCTCCATGTCTTACTCCTCCACCGTCTTGTAGGTGCAAATTCACCATCTGAATCATTTTTTTAATGTCTGTTAGTTTGGAGGTGTGTTGGTTTGTTAAATTTTTTGGTGTTTTTAATTGTTGTAAAATATAACATAAAATGTAACATTTAAACCATTTTTAAGTGTACAGTTCAGTGGCATTAAGTACATTCACATTGTGTGCATCCATCCATATCCAGAACGTTTTATCTTCACAAACTGAAAGTCTATTTAGTAATCAAACTTCACATTTCCCCTTTCTCCCTGCCCCCAGCAACCACCATTCTACTTTGCTATGAATTTCACTATTCTTGGTACCTCCTATAAGTGGAGTCTTAAAATATTTGAACTTTCATGTCTAGCTTATTTCACTTTACCTGATGTCTTCAAGATTCATGTTTGTTGTAGCATGTGTCAGAATTTCCTTTCTTTCTAAAGCTGAGTAATATTCCATTGTATGTTTGTACTACAGTTGTTCATCCATTTTAATTTGTTAATGGACAGATGGATAGCTGCTATAAACATGAATATACAAATTGCTCAATTCCTTGCTTTCAGTATTTCAGGGTGTATACCCAGAAATGGATTTACTGGATCACATTGTAATTCTGGGTTTAATTTTTTGAGGAACTGCCATACTGTTTTCCATAGCAATAGCACCATCTCATATTCCAACTAGTAATGCACACAGATGCCAATTTCACATCCTCACCAACACTCTTGTTTGGTGTTTTTGGCTGCATTGGGTCTTTGTTGCTGCGCACAGGCTTTTCTCTGGTTGCGGAAAGTGGCTACTCTTCATTGTGGTGGCTTGTCTTGTTGCAGAGCACGGGCTCTGGGCATGTGGACTCTAGAGTGCAGGCTCGGTAGTTGTGGCTCACGGGCTTAGCTGCTCTGCAGCATGTGGGATCTTCCCGGACCAGGGCTTGAACCCGTGTCCCCTGCATTGGCAGGCGGATTCTTAACCACTGTGCCACCAGGGAAGCCCCACCAACACTTACTCTTCTCTGGTTTTCTGATAGTAACCATCCTAATAGGTGTGAAGTGATATTCATTGTAGTTTTGATTTGAGATTCTCTGATGACTACTGGTGTTGAGCATCTTTTCATGTGTTTATTGGTCATTTATCTTCTTTGGAGAAATGTCTACTCAAGTCCTTTGTCCATATTTTAGTTGGGTCTTTTGTTGTTAAGTATATGAGTTCTTCATATACTCTGGATGTTGATCCCTTATCATATACATGATTTGCAAGTATTTTCTCCCATTCTGTAGGCCAACTTTATATATATGTATATAATATATATTTTAGTGCACAAAAGTTTTTAATTTTGATGAAGTCCAAATTTTTTCTTTTGTTGCCTGTGCTTTTGGTGTCATATCCAAGAAATCATTGCTGGACTTCCCTGGTGGCGCAGTGGTTGAGAGTCCGCCTGCCGATGCAGGGGACACAGGTTCATACCCCAGTCCGGGAAGATCCCACATGCCACGGAGCGGCTGGGCCCGTGAGCCATCGCTGCTAAGCCTGCACGTCCAGAGCCTGTGTTCCACAACGGGAGAGGCCCCAACAGTGAGAGGCCCGCATACCACAAAAAAAAAAGAAAAAGAAATCATTGCCAAATCCAAAATTATTTCCCGTCTTCTTCTAAGTTTTATAATTTTAGGTCTTACATTTAAGCCTTTGGTCCATAGTGAGCTAATTTTTATATATGGTGTAAGGTAAGGGTCTGATTTTTGCATGCGAATGTTGTTTTCTCAGTACCATTTGTTGAACTTTTTTTAAAGCAAGTCTTTCTAGTGTGATTTTTGTTGCTTGGGGACAACTCTTCTAATTTTTTTCTTATAGTATCTTTGTAAGACCTAAATACTTCTTGTGATACTCACTTTTTTGAGAGATTAGTTTTCCTGAGTTTTAAGTAGATGTGTTTCAGAGGAGCTTTTCTAACTTCACTGTTATTTTGTGTAATATTCAGAAATGTAGCAGGTTGCTTTCTGGGGTTTCCTGGCTGTGTTCCCCTACCTCATTTTTATCTCTGCTTTGTCTTGTACCTATCCTGCCAATTTTGCTTTATGTTCCCAGTTTTTCTTCAATATGGAGTCCTGGAAGAGAGCCTTGGAAGATCAGTTTCAAAAGTTCATAGAAGTTAGCTTCAACCCTTTAAGCCTTATTCTAGGCCTCATGCATTCATCCACTTAATTGGACTTGACATAATTTTTCCCAGGTTTAGCTGCTGTTATCAGATTGGCCCGCCATGGTTTCCAGTGGATGCCTGTTGGCTACTTTGAGTTTCTTCTGTTATCAAATCCAGCATATGCCCGATTACTTCCCTTTCCTTATTGCATAGATGCTGATACTGTAGATATTGTGGTTACAGTAGCCTGTTTTCTCCTCTCCCATTTGTATTTTGGGATTTCCTTGTTAAGTGGTTTGGTTATAAGCATCCATAGGCTCTTGGTTTTGCTGTCTTGTTACTCTGATTTTCTGTGGAGATTTGGGTAAGCAAGGCAGAAGATCCATCAGAGAGAGTTTGATAGACATATGAAAGCATGTGATATTCTTGTTAGATTTTTTTTCAGATTGATTCTGAAAAGAGCTCAGAGTTAAAAAAAAAAAAGCTTTAAGGTTACTTTGAAACATGGTGCTCTATATGTATAGTTACATATGTTGACTGATGGAGTGTATTGACCATATCTTATACAGGTCTTTATAAAGTCTTCATGAAGCAGCTTTTTTCCCTCAAAATTAAATGATTGTAAAATATTCACATAATTCATACCTTTTTTCGTGCACACACATACTTGTGTCTGCTAGTCTTGATAGTTCATATGCTTCTTTGATGGCTTTAGCTTATTTGTCCCAGAACTAAGGAAGTATTTTATACAATTTGGTGATGTAGTAATTCTAAACTGAGCCTGGTCTATAGAATCAAGCAGATTTTTATGTTAACAAATAGCAGAGTGTTTGCATTAGCCAAGGCACACAAAGGTCTCTGTATGAAGACTGACTTTATGTAATTTATAAACTGATTTTGAAGGCATAACAAAGATATTTTTAGTACATAAAATTGTTTACAGTAATTTTTTAAGTGAAAATCAAATTATATCACTATACATTCTACTATAAACATGTATACACATTCTAGGGAATGAGGAAAGTGATAGAAACATCCTTACCACCCCACAGCATTTTGGGACATTAACTTAATATTTTATACTTAAATGTAAGTTGTGGTTCTGGTTGTAAAGCTGGCATGTTAAGTACTCTGTGTATGTCATATTTAAGGAAATAGATGTGATGTGAACTAATGGGCACAGGGTTTCTTTTGGGGGCGATGAAAATATACCTTAAATTCACCAGTTTAGAATGTGCAATTCAGTGGGTATATTTATAGAATTGTGCAGCCATTATCACAATCTAAGTGTATAGTACTTTCATCACCCCAGAAAGAAACCCCATGCCTATTAGCAGTTCACTGATTTTTCTCCCCACTCCCAATCCTGGACAACCATTCTGTCTCTGTAGATTTGCCTATTCTGGACATTGCATATAAATGGAATTATGCAATATGTGGTATTACACTTAGCATAATGTTTCCAAGATTTGCCCATGGTTTAGCATATATTAGCACTTAATTCCTTTTTACTGCTGAGTAACATTCCATTCATTGTGTGGATATACCTCATTTTATTCGTCTATTTATCAGTTTGTGGACATCTAGGTTGTTTCAGATTTTTTGCTATTGTGAATAATGCTGGTGTGAACATTCATGTGCAAGGTTTTGTGTGGAGTTATGGTTTTGTTTTCTCTTGGGTATATACCTGGGAGTGGAATTGCTGGATTGTATGGTAAACCTAGACCTCAATAATCTTAGGTAGCTTTTTTTAAAATATATTTTTTATTTATTTTTATTTATTTATTTATTTTGGCGGCACTAGGTCTTAGTTGCGGCACGTGGGATCTTCCTTGTGGCGTGAGGGATCTTTTAGTTGAGGCATGTAGACTTCTTAGTTGCTGCATGTGGACACTCAGTTGCAGCATGCATGCCGGATCTAGTTCCCTGACTAGGGATTGAACCCGGGCCCCCTGCATTGTGAGTGAGGAGTCTTACCCACTGAACCACCAGGGAAGTCCCTTGGATAGCTTTTTTAAAGACATTTTGTGAAACTGCCAAATGGTTTTCCAAAGTATTCATACCATTTTACCTTCCCACAAACAACGTTAAATGGTTCCACTTTCTCCACATCTTTGCCAACACTTAAACTGTCTTTTTTCAAAATTATGGTTATCCTAGTGAGTGTACAGTAGTATCTCGTGGTTTTGATTTGCATTTCCATAATGATTAATGGTCTGGAGCATCTTTTCATGTGTGTGTTGGCTATTTGTATATGCTTAAGCCTTGAACAGTGCAGGGTTTAGGGACCCCACCCCCACACACTAGGGAATAGGCATAGAACGTTACAGTTGCCCTGCCCTCTGTATACAAGGTTCTGCATCTGTGGATTCAACCCACTGCAGTTGCTAAGGCACTGTAGTATGTATTTATTGAAAAAAATCTAAGTTGTAGGACATCTTTATATATTCTGGGTAATAATCGCTTATCAGAAAAATAATTTGGGAGTATTTTCTTCCATTCCATTGCTTGTCTTTTTCACATTCTTGATGGTGTCATTTGTAGCACATGTATCCAATTTATTAATATTTTTCTTTTGTCACTTGTGCTTTGGTATGTCTAAGAAAGCATTGCCTGATCCAAAGTCATGAAGATTTATTGCTGTATTCTTCTAGGAGTTTTTTAAAATAGTTTTAGCTCTTACATTTTGGGCTGTGATCCATTTTCAGTTACTTTTGGTGTGTGGTGTTAAAGAGGGAGGGATGGACTTCATTTTTTTGCATGTGATTATATGGTTGTCCCAGCACTATTAGGTGAAAAGACTGTTTATTGAATTATCTTGACACTCTTGTTGAAAAATCAGTTGACCATAAATATGTTTATTTCTGAACTCTTTGTTCTATTCCACAACCTATATGTCTTTATGCAGTACCACATAGTCTTGATTACTGTAGCTTGTAAGTTTTGAATTCAGGAAGTATGAGTCTTTCCAACTTTGTTCTTCTTTTTCAAGGTTGTTTTGGTTATTCTCTGTCCCTTGCATTTCCATATGAATTTTAGGATCAGCTGGTCAGTTTCTGCAAAAAAAGAAGCTGGGATTTGACAGGGATTGTGTGAATCTGTAGATCAATTTGGAGAATCAGGCCATCTTCACAGTATAAATTCTTCTATAATATTAGTTTTTGTTTGTTTAGCCATCTGAAGAAAAGTGGTCTTTTTAAGGTTTAGGTGGTATGATAGAATACATATGCAATGTTAATGTTCTTATTTCACAATACTATGATTGTTTATTATGGGCTGGTAGGAGCTGAATATGTAAGGGAAAGTTGAACACCAAAATTTGAAATGCTAAGAGTATTTTAAACTATAAATTGATTTTTTTTCATTTTTGTAACAAATTCATAATGATGAGGTACTCCTCAATAAATAAATTTTAAAATGCCAAATTGTGTTAAGCATATTAAATGTATTTAAATATAATGTAATTACTCTGAAAATCAAGCCCTGTTCTCTTCATCAGTACTATTTTTCAGCAATACTGAATACTAGTATTTTTTCGGTCTTTATTAAGCCAGCTCTTTTTTAAATGTAACTAGATGTTCCAAATAACATCCAACCTGAAGATTTTTTAAAATTCTCAACATAAAATTTCTTACGTTGACAGTATTACACTCACACATAATTATATGGGTAGGAAAACAGCTAAAATGCCAGAGTGAGTTAATGACATTTTCTGTAACACTGAAATGCCAGTCTTTTCAGTGCAGTAAAGTTAAGGGTTTAAACCCCTTTTTAACATTGTACTGGAATTTTGGTTTAATTTGTTGAAGCTTGGTGATCTTTCTTAGTAACAAATGGACATTTTGACCTATTCCATTTTCTTCTTTGTTGGGGGGCTGTTTTTCTTTATATCTAAGTTTTTACTTTACTTTTCCTGTTCTGGGATCCTCTTTCTGTCAGTCTTTGCTGAAGTTATACCATTACCACTTTTCCTTAACTATAGCCATAGGCAAGTGAGTTCCAAATTCAGACTGTGGTATCTAGAACTAGCTGGATATTTATTAATGAAGCGTCTTCAAGGCACAGAGAATAGTTACTCCTACTCTTAGGGGACAGGAAGTGTTGGGGCAGTTAAGGGACAAGGCAGAAATGGCCTCACCAGCCTGTAGGACCTAAAGATGAAACCTAAGAAAAGATTAGAAAAAGCTTTTTGATGATGTATTAGCAAATAGAAAGCAGACTTGGAGATCTATGCTTCTGTTAGGGCTTTTTTGCATTAGGAGATTTAAAGCTGAAGAGTAATTAAACAGCTATGGCTAGTTCTTAAATAAAAATGTATACACAAAGTGTATGCAGAAAATTAACTACTAAAAGAATAAAGACCAGAATGATTTATTTGAAACTGATTTTGATGTAGCCATTTTCAGTGACTTAGAAATCACCCAAGCTTTTTGTTAATGCAAACTGACCTTGCCTCCAACTATCAAGGTTGAAGCCAGCAATGGAGAGTGAAGAATGTCAGCAGTGAGGGCATCATGAGCAGAAGGGGGAGACAGCGGCCAGGAATGGGCAAGAGGAGAAAGATGGAGAAGTAAGGGAGTCAGATCAAGAGATAGGAATGGAAACATACAAAGGAATTGAATAAGAGAAGAATGTAAAAACAGCTGGAGGGAGAAGGGAAGAGAGGAGTACAAGTGTAATCATTGAAGTAAAGTCAAGTGTCATTATTTCAGTGTTTGAATCTGCTTATTAGTTAGGACTACAGTGAACCCTTTAAAGAATTGAGTTTAACCATGGAAGAAAGAAGTTGATCAAGAAAGAAGGGAATTTTGATGAGCATGTTAAATCACTTTTTAAATTTAAGATCAACCCTAAAAATACACAACTGTTGTTTCATTTTGCAGCATAGTAACAATAATATTTGAGTCATATTACAATGGGGCACTATTCTAAGTGCTTTACATATATTGATTCATTTAATCCTTACCACAACTTTATAAGCAGATACTATTTCTCCCATTTTACAGATGCGGAAACTGAGCCACAAAGAGAATAAGTAATTTGCCTAGGCTAGTCAGATAACAGAGCCAGGATTCCACTGAGGCAGTCTGACTACTGTGCTACAGCTGGCTTCATCACCTCTACCTCCCCCTCTCCATCATTTGTATGGTATATTTCTGTAGAAATTTGTCTTGTTTTGAGAATGTAATATGCCCTTGAAATAGTTGTACATCTGCTAGAGTGACAAACTGTGGACACTATTTAAAGATCACTTTTTCTTCCCTTTAGTTACAATAACTTGAGAAAGTTTATTAAACTCAGTACCAGAACACAAAAGATGAATAGTGCATGGTCCCTGTCCCCAGTGAACTGAATCTCAGTTTGTAATTGGTCATTTGAACCAACCAAATGTCTACTCCAATATTGGTGTGAATTCTTTTACTTTGAACCAAGTTTGCTAATGAATGTTTGTTGCCTTCAGAAGTATGCTCACCTTTAAAAGCCACCGACCAACTAGTATTGTCGTTACTTAAAGGTTTTTGAGTTATTTTTGTTTTAATAAGCTACACAACAGTCAGCTTTTCATACAAAAAGCAGTGATACCTAGTTTGATTACCTTCCTTAGTCATCCTTAAAATTAAAGCCTCGCATGGATATTCACAAAGTATCTAAAAAGGTGTTTTGTTTTGTTTTGTTTTTACAGCCCTGATGGAGTAAGATGTTTGCAGGCAGTAGAGGAGGAAATGTGAATGGAGGTAGTGGATTTCACCAGGAACTTTGGAAGAGTGTTGGGTATTAGTTGCACTGGAGGAGGATGAGAATTGAGCCCTATTTAGAGGGAGAACAGAAAGACTTCTGTGAGGAGTGTGGGTAAATAAACCAGGAACCTATCCTGAAGATCATTGCTTAGCTCCTTGAATACTTAATTTTTAAAACTTTTTTGTAGAATTTTAGAATCATTCACTAGCATGCATATTTTGTGTCCATTGAGACTGTCTTCTAAGGAGAAGAGCTATGTGGTTTGAAAGTGCTTCTTGATATTGAGGTTTACAAAAAGTCTGAAGAGGATGGAGCTGTGACTGGGAGTCCTAAGAGATTTTACCAAGAAAAACTCATTGGAGACTTTTAGAAGTGCCCTTTAGGCAAGTAAGAGAAATTCTGGATTATCTGGTGTTAGGAAGACAGTTTAAATATTAAGTTCAGTCTAATTTGACTTTTCATTTGAGCCTGTATTGCTTCACTGTTTGACAAAGAGTTCTAGCATTTGAAGGTTGACGTAGCCATTTCCCTCTTAGACATGAACGAGATAATAAATGAGAGATTGTGGGAAACTGAGAGTATCTTCATTTTATTGAGTGTTTCTTGCATTTCTTACCTTGGCATTGGCTCTTAGATTTTTTTGTTGTGACATTTGGAATACTCTGAACTTAATATTGGTGCCTTTATATTAATATGTGGATTATCCACATGTCATTCCTTCCGCAAGCATTTTGAACAGCAGCTGCACAACGCTGGATAATGGGAACACGAATGAATAATTTAGTCTCTGTGTTCAAGCTGCTTCTAGACTGGTAGGGCAGACAAAATTAATAAACCCCAAGTTAGAGTACAGTGTAAGTACAATGATAGAGGAATACACTGTTTGCTATTGAGTAAAGGAGCAATTCGCTCTGACTCGGGAATTTTACCTTGGGCAGTGTGATCTTTTGAGGCAAGCTGTTAAATAGAAAAGGAATTAATCAAACAGACTAGGTAGCAGTGGTAAGAAGTTTTCAGTATGTAGACAGAGTGACAGAACAGATAGAAGATAATTGTCCACTCTCAGTTATCTTACACTTTCTACATCTCAGGGACCCCCCTGCCCTGGATGACTGCCATATAACTGGTATTTCAAGAATATTGACTAATTTTGGCATTGCTTAATTAAATCTGTTGTAAAGAATAACAGTTTAGTCTGTATCTATGAAAACTAAGAATAAGTTGCTTTTCTGAGCATTCTCAATTTTTTAAACCATTTCCTGTTGTAATTTTAAGAGACTGAAATAAATTGAAAGTCCAAGATGGAATTATTCAGTCTATTTAAGGTAACATTATTTCTGGTTGTTTGTAGCCAAACTCACTTAATTTTAGGTATGTTTTAAAGATTTATACCTAGGAAGAAAACTTCGTGAAGTCATTTTTACTCCATTGACTCATCTGCAAATGCAGCTGGACTAGAGAAGGCCCCTTTCAGATCCAGAATCCAGTGATTAAACTTTATATCTCAAGAATGATATTTATAAGTTGTTTTAAAAGCTATCAGAAGAAAGATCCACCTCCCCTGTATCAAATTTTCTCCTTATGTTAACTACCCAAATCATGTAGCATCAAATTTTCTCCTTATGTTAACTACCCAAATCATGTAGCATCAAATTTTCTCCTTATGTTAACTACCCAAATCATGTAGCTTGATTTATGCCCTCCTCTCTCCTCCCCTCCTTCTTTTGGCATTGTTTCTGTATAGTGATTGATAACACCCCTCAGATGCAGTTAGACTCAGATATTCATCTCTTGAAAAACAATGTACGTGAATCTTGATGTTTAGAAATTATATTTTCATGACAAATTTTTTGTATATATTCCTAGAATGTTATTTGAACTTAAATTATGCCAGTTTTCTGAGTCAGCAATTATTTGGTTTACTACTAAGTTTTTGGATAAATATTTTCTCAAAATTGGTGTTCTCTTAGTCAGTATCTTTATAGTGCAATGTTCTTATGTTTCTATCCCAAGAACATAACTTACTAAAGCTGAAAAAAAAAAAGTTAATTTTTTCATCTCCAGTTAGAAAAGTTTCTACTCTATTGGTTTGTCTTACATGTTTATATTCCCTGGTTTTTTAGCTACTTTTAATATTGCTGTATTGAAGTAGTAGAGATATTAGGTAGCAGTTTCATGTTCAGAATCCTCTTATTTTGTCTTGTAGATTCTTGTTCTTTTTCTCTCTTAAGCAAGATTGTATAGCTCTTAGCCACAAAATGAAGCATTGATTAAAAGAATCCTAGTAAGTGGTGACTGCCTCAAAAGAGGGAAAATCTGGGTATACTTTACCCACTTTTCTGTTTTTTCTTTTTTCTTTCTTTCTTTTTTTTTTTTTAAAGCTTTGGCTTCATTATTTTGCTTGAGTTTTTTCATTTACCTCCACAATGTGCGTTAATATTATTTAAACTCTCTTTTAGCTAAAGTGTAAGTCTTTTTCCTTTTAGAATTCTACTTGCAAAACAAGTAAAACAGATTTTATAGACTGAGGTAACTAGTTCTATCTAATGAATAACTTTTAAAAAATTTAATCTCGTCATAGCCCAACTTCAGTTCATACTATTAATATTGCATTCCTTTCTTGCATGCCCCCTCCCTTAGAAAGTAGAAGGTGTTTCCAAAATTTATTTGTTTTTAAATCACCAAATTTTATCTTTCCCACAGATAATATCACCTACTGCATTATTTTTGGCTGCAAAAGTAGAAGAACAGGCTCGAAAACTTGAACATGTTATCAAAGTAGCACATGCTTGTCTTCATCCCCTAGAGCCACTGCTGGATACTAAATGTGATGTATGTAAAAATTGGGTGTTTTGGGTTTTGAAACCTTTTCATTATTTAGACTTAATAAAAATATAATTTGATTAGTGTTGCCTTCCAATGCTGCTTATTACTATTACAACTCAGGAATGTAATACCAGGAAGTGATCTGACAGAAACATATTTCATGTTATGTTCATGAATTTCATTGTCATTCTGCATCATGTAAAGCTTTGATTCAAAGGTACTTTTTAAGTGTTTCACATTTTGTTTATCCTCACAGCAAACCTGTGATATATGTAGAGGGTATATCATATCACCTTCATCGTTTGGGTGTATTTAAGACCAGAGATATATAATTCTCTTAAATTGTCAGCAAATGAGGGAATAGAAAAACCTCTGGATTTATCTCTAGACCAGTAATTACTCTTTTTATGGAAGTGTTCCTTTATTAATGCGTGTATGCTACTACTATTCTCTGATAAAGATTTATTTTACAATGCTTTCATGAGTGTCATTTTGAAATTATTTTTGTTTTCCTAAAGAGCAATACTGGTTTACAGGCAGCTTGTTCATCACCAGTGTTTCAATAGACCTTGTTTGAAAACACCATTTTTAAACGTTCTGACATCTTAAAACAGAAGCTAGCATCCTGGGCCTTTCAAATCCTTTTTCTAGCACTCCTATGTAAGTGAGTTGCTTTATCAGGAACTGTTAACTACTGAATGACTACCAGACTGTATGAATTCAGTTTGATTTGGATCAAGTTTAAGGTCCAAATTAAATATATCTGATTTTATTAATGACAGGTTTTATCCTACATGTTGGCTTTAAGGCACTAAAATATTAATGTAGCTATTCAGTAATAGAGAATGTATGATTATTTAAAGTTACTTCTTATAGTTTCTGTTAACTTTACAAATTCAGAATTATTTCTTGTGAATGCTTAGGGTATTGTTCAAATAATAGAAAAATCTATGTTTTAAAATTCAGCTCAGTGATCTCAAAATGGGCATAAATAAAATTAAAGGTGCTTTCACTCTAAGTTTAGTAATATGTCCTTACAGAAATGAATATTTATATATAATATAGTTTTCTTATCACCTTAGTCAATTGTCATGATATAAGAATGAGATGGCAGGAAAGTTTTCATACCTTTTATCCCCGAGTAATTACATTAGGGCAATGATTTATTGAAGTTGAGGGAGAAGATCGTCTATTTTTGTCCCCACAGGTGTATGGTACATTGTTTTGGTATTTTATAGCTAAAATTTTTTCTTTCAATCTAGGGGTTTGAGGGATTGTTTTATTTTGTCTTTTCTGAAGAGAGGAATTTAATTCTAAAAAATAACGCACTGACCTACTGTGACAGTCAAGGAATTACCACATGAAATATCCTAGAGTGAGTTGATAAATCCTTTTCTTTAAAGGCCAGTTCGAATTTAATCTTACTTGGATTGGTGCTTCCTGTCCTTAATGAGTCTTGAAGCACCAATGCCTAGGTAAAGTTTTACGTTAGACTGGAGATGTCTTTTTTCAATTAATCTACCCCCTTTCATATTATTATTTTTAGATTGGTTTTTGTTTTGTTTTGTTTTGTTTTGCTTTGTTTACATTTCCTTATTAGAAGTAATTGAATTTAGAGTTTCCTATATTAGAAGTAATTGAATTTAGAATTATCACAGAAAATAGGTTTTCTCTATCACCCTCAGTTTTATTTTCTTCATATTTCCAGACTATCTTGTAATAGTTTATAATGAATCTGTAATACTCATGAGATTTTTAACAGTCCCATAGTCTAGTAGTGTTATATTTATTAAGCATTTTAATATTATTATTTTTACCTGGCAGGCTTACCTTCAGCAGACTCAAGAACTGGTTTTACTTGAAACCATAATGCTACAAACCCTAGGTATGTACTTATGTCAGGTATTATATGTGTGTATGTTCTTCAGTGCAGTATTCTAAATAAAGGAAAAGATTTCTGGAATAATTTTATCATTGAAGAAAGTTTTATTTGAAAATAAGGTTTGGCGCCAGAATAGTATTGCCTGGTTCTAAGGAAGCCATTTTTTTTAATTTAATTTTGTTTAGCATTTAATTGAATGGCAAACATCGCCTTCAGTGTGATTTCTTATATTTTCAGATAGTTGAGACACTGTGCTTCATTTTGGATTTGCATTGGGGAATAAAATGGTCCTTTAGGGCTGTGGTGTATGACTGTAATATGTATAAACAAACATGGCAGTCCTTCTGTACTAGAGCTTATGCATTTATCACATCATTTTATTGTATTTTTTAAATATTTGGTTGCACTGGGTCTTAGTTGGGGCAGGTGGGCACCTTAGTTGAGGCACGTGGGCTCCTTAGTTGTGGCATGCGAACTCTTAGTTGCAGCATGCATGTGGGATCTAGTTCCCTGACCAGGGATGGAACCCAGGCCCCCTGCATTGGGAGCATGGAGTCTTATCTGCTGTGCCACCAGAGAAATCCCTATCACATCATTTTAAATGTGACATAGTAGTTATTTAAATGTTGATTGTCTTTGTCTAAAAGTTATATTGTCTGCAAGGTTTGTGCAACTTAAGTATCTGTAAAAATCGTTTATTCTAATCTTTTACTTTACTCATGAGGAAATTGAGCCCTAAGCAGGTTTTGACTGTGTACAGTCATATATTACTTCTGGAAGAACCTAGCAGGGTGTAGTGGGAAGAACATAAGCTTTATGGAGATCTGCGCTTAAATGTGTAAGCCTCTTTACTTGCTTTCCAAATTTGGTCAGAGTTCCTTTACCTTTCGTACCTCCATCCTGTATGTGCAAGGTGGAATAATAATGTAGCTATAACATTGTGACTTTGAAGACGAAAGATTGTTTGTTTGTTTGTTTTTTGCGGTACGCGGGCCTCTCACTGTTGTGGCCTCTCCCGTTGCGGAGTGCAGGCTCAGCGGCCATGGCTCACGGGCCCAGCCGCTCCGCGGCATGTGCGATCTTCCCGGACCGGGGCACGAACCTGTGTCCCCTGCATCAGCAGGCGGACTCTCAACCACTGCGCCACCAGGGAAGCCCGAAAGATTGGTTTTTAAAAAAATTGCCACGTAGTGTTTCATAAATAATCATTATTTATTATGGTAGTTATTTTTATCTTATTGATACTCCATTCCCAAATGTTGAATAGAAGTCTAATAGTCACAGCAGATTCTTTTTTTTTTTTTTTTTTTTTTTTTTTGCAGTACGCGGGCCTCTCACTGCTGTGGCCTCTCCCGCCGCGGAGCGCAGGCTCCGGACACGCAGGCTCAGCGGCCATGGCTCACGGGCCCAGCCGCTCCGCGGCATGTGGGATCTTCCCAGACCGGGGCACGAACCCGCGTCCCCAGCATCGGCAGGCAGACTCCCAACCACTGCGCCACCAGGGAAGCCCCATGACAGATTCTTTTTATTACAAAAGGAGGTTGTTTGAAACACATATAACTTGTTGAAAGTTTTTATAATATAAAGATATAAAAATAAAAGTGAGAATCTTTTTATTCCCTCCAAATCCAATTATTTAGCATGTTACTGTTTTATTATATAAATATGAATTTTTACGAATAATGAAAGTTGAAGGAAAATAACATTTTAAAATAGTTATTTTATCTTGAAATCAATGTATCGTATTCATATTGTTGATGACAGATTCTTAAACACAGAGAATGAATAGCATTATTTTAAGGGGAGCATTAGAATTAACTATGGCTTTTGTTAAAGTGCGATTTTGCAGGTTTAATGACAGTAGAAATATGAAGAGACCACACAATAACTTTATAAATCCAGATAATCTGTTTATTAGGATGTTATTCCTTTACTACTGCTGAAGGCACCATACAACGACCTCCACTTTAGGAAAAAAAAAAAGGAAACGGAAAACCCTGCCCTACCTAAGGGGTTGACTGGACATGATAGCTTTTCAATATGTTGTCTTTGGTTTTAGAAACAGTGATTTAATCTTGAGGCTTATAAGGTTCACTTGCCTTAACAATTTTATTTTTATTAGTAATGAAATGTAGTTATAAGCTAACTGAAACCCATTGATCTAAGGCACAGTGAGAAAATAAGAGGACCATATTTAAAAGGTCATTTCTCCCACTGTGGCCCAAAGGTTATATTTATGAAAAATGTTCTTTTCACATCTTCTGAAAGAGTTGGAACATATTTAAGAAATATGTTACGTAGTTGAATTCCCTGCTTAAACTGTGGGGCAAGCTTAATAATTGTATTTGTCATGATTTTAGTTTGTTTTTAACTTGAGGATAGTTTCAAACTAACTGTAATTGAGAATTTTGAATACATACTACTTATCTCTAAATAACTTGGTCAGTTTTCATAATTGGAACACTATTTTTGAGAAGATATTATTTCATATGATTGGGGATATAATAAACATGTCAGTGATGAGAAACTTTGTCTTTTTTTAATAATGAAAAATACACGTTTATGGTTATGAGTGGCATTTCTCAGGCAAGTATTATAGTGGTAAGTGATTGGGAAAAAAAGTGCTTTTCATTTCAGGTTTTGAGATCACCATTGAACACCCACACACAGATGTGGTGAAATGTACCCAGTTAGTAAGAGGTAAGTGACACTTTTAAGTTTTAATGCTTTTTATTGTCTATAGTTGATAATTGAATGCTATTTTGTTCTTCTACCCTTTTCTTGAGTTTTATTAAAATGGCAGAAATGTCATTTTGAAGCATTATTTTTCAGTGTTCTACACCTGCCTATTCATCTACTTCTATTTTTGGTTCTTCCTGGTGAATTAGCTTCCTTTAACTTTAGGTGAGAGTCTTGTTTCTCTAAAAAATAAGAGGGCTTCCAAATATTAGGACTCTTTCTACTTCCCCATTGGGCTATGCCCATCCCAATTCAGGTAGTATTTAAGATGTAGGCCAAATTTAACATATAGGTGCAGAAAATAGTTAATTTCCAATTTATGTCAAACTTTGATTGACTTCCTGAAAAGTGATTACGGTTTAAGAATTTGGAGGTCAGCTTCAAATCTTTCAGGTAAAAATTGCCTTTCTTAGCGGATTTGTCATTTTGGGAAATGTTTTGCCCATGTTCGTTTGAACAGAATTGATTTAATACATTTTTCAAAGTTCTTTAGCATTACTAAAAATGGTTTCCTTTTTGTGTATAATGAGGAAATTATTATATAGCATGATATATAACAGCATGTGATGTACTTATTAAACCTTTTATAAACAGGAGTACAAAGTTTTTGTATTGTTTTCTTTACTCCTTATAAAGCATGTGATATATATTTTTCTACTCTTGTTAATGAATCCTATGTATCTATAGTTGTATCTCTAGAAATAATTTTTCACACAGATGCATGCAGTACTACTTCTACTTTCCTGTTTACTATGTGAAGTGTTACACACTAATAGCAACCACTTGGAACCTTTAGTGTGCCTTTTTCTGATACTTCTTTTTGAAAATGAAATTTTGCAGTTTCATTCCTTTACCACCAGACTTGTTTAGGTTTATTCTAAACAAAATGGGTAAGACTTTTGAAGGCCTTGTTTCTAGTGTTCACCTAAATGTTCTCTTATTCATTCTAAATTGAATTCACTTTATACCTAGGTTAAGGTTTTATTACTATGCTAATGGCTACATATAAAAACAGACAAACCTGTTGTCTGGTATCATTGTTAAGAAATGGACTAATAAAAATCCCATTTATATTTTTTTAATCCTAAAAGCAAATGTTATCATTTATAAACTAAACTAGAACATATTTAATTTTTGTTTCTATTCTTCATGGTTATATATTTTATAGCACTTTCTCATCCTCAGTATTACAGTGTAGTATAGAATTGTATAGATAACTAGTGTAGATGTTGGATTAAGAAATAGAGCTTTAGAGAAGTTCTGTTTTCCTGAAAACTTGAAAGGGTAAGCTGTTTTGTTTAAATAATGGAGAGCCATATATTTTGCCTTAAGTTGAGATTAGTAAAGAAAGATGTTGAAGATATTAAATATAGGTTAAAAATATGTATGTGTATGTGCATATACATACACACACACTCTTAGTAGGAAATGAAACTGAATTTTCAGCTTAATATTGTGAAATTTGAGTCAGCTTCTCTTAAATCCTATCTAAAGAAGCTAGAGACATTAAAGTCCATTTATTTGGCAAAACTGAGTAGTAAAATTTAAACATTTACAAAAACTATGAATTTGATATATCATCCAAAGCAAAATATTTAAATAAATTAAAAATTAAATATTTAATTTAAATATTTAAATTAAATTTTTTTGTTGTTGTTGTTAATGTTTAAAATGTGGCCAATTCTTAAATTTTAGTATGACTCTCATATGTGTTTAACATCATTTTGTCTGACTAACATTTCAAGTAACTATAATTTGCATCTTACTCCATTTTTAAAATGTTCTTTCATGTTTGGTATATTTTTTTCCTTTGCCCCTAAAACCACTTTCAGCTAACAAAAGAACATTTTCCCTACATTCTTCTCTGTTGCAATGACTTTTAATAGGTTATTGAATTTACATATGTTCTGAGGTGAAAACTGCAATAGCAATTTAAACTTATTTTTACTTACTTTTCTATATGTTTTGATTATTTCGTGGGTGGGGGTGAGGGTAAAAGTTTTGAGTTCTTTGAAGTTCTCCCCTGCCCCCGACCTCTGGAGATGAGAAAGTTATTATGCTACTTTGCTGCAGGATTGGCTGTTGTCATTTTACAGGGACCTTTCATTTCTGTGATTTCTCCTTCCCTCCCCACCAGGAAAGAATGCCATACTTAAGTCACACTGCCTCCAAGACATCTGATGCTTTGACACTCTTCCTTAGCACAACTCTGCTAAACCCAAATCCCTTTTGTAAACCTTTATGTTGATGATCCACATGGGGCAGCGGGGAATTACAGGTGCCACAAATAAAAATAGGAGAGGGCAAGGAATTTGAGACCTGTTAGAGGGGGTGAACTGAGGTGAACTGATCCTAGGTGAGCAGAGAGGAAAGGTATGTCAGTGATTATGAATGTAACTGGGGAAAGGGGGGAGACTATAGCAGAGACATCCCTGTTGGGAAGAATAAGAAGCAGAAGAAGGGAGAGGGGAACTGTTTTCAATTTCAGTGTTTCAAGAAGCTAGTTATTAAAAATTGCTTTTCTATTGAGGACCAGTATTGAAGCATCCTGATTCCCTCTAGAGTACTTGTATCTTTTCTAACATTATGGTTAACTGGGTTATATAATTTAAAACTAATACAATAGTGTTTTCTATATCTACATCCTTATGATATTTCTAGGTTGTTTATTCTCTGTTGATGCTTAGTAGCATGATGAAAAACTGAGCAGTTTGTGCTCTCTGAGTTTGGGGGTTGGGGGTTTGTTTTTGTTTTTTCTTTTGGTGGAAGTACTTAAACCAACTTAAATATGATGACTGAGGATTAAGTCTGGCAGGCAACTCTTTGTATTTTGTATTAGACTTCAAAATCTTTTCTTCTTCTTCTTCTTCTTTTTTTTTTTTTTTAAATCCAGGAGAATGCTTTATTGCAACTTTTAGCTGACTAGATGCTTAACTTAGTAACAAGTTTAGCCCTTGTAACTGGCTAGCTAAAAGCAAATCGGCTTGTTTCTCAGATCTTTGGGGGATAGCAAGAAACATTTGAGTGAATGTTGTTGAAGATTTTCAGTAGTATAGAAAATGATGGCGCTCTTGTGATATTTGTAAGTAGTAAGTAAAATTTACTTTTTGTGTACAAATCTTTGAAGTTTTGTTGTGTTGAGAACTTTTCGATGGTAGCATGTTAAAGCTGATAGTATGGTCTTCGTTTTTTTTTTCTTTTCTTACAGCAAGCAAGGATTTGGCACAGACATCCTATTTCATGGCTACCAACAGGTTGTTATCCTGACCCTCTTTGTTGCACTGTTGTAGCACACTATAGCTTCCTTTAATGCAGGGCCCCCTCAATGTGTCTCTTACCCTTGTTGCAGCAGGAGACTGGACCATCTACTGTGGTGGTACCTTCCTGTCTGCTTTGCGGTGTATTGTACAAGGGACTTTTGGCACAGAGGGGTTAAATGCACAATGTGAAGTGTAGTGGTGCTTTCTGATGACATATTCTCGATTTGTGAGTGCATAAGTCTAAAATTGGTAGCCTGAATAGCAGCTAAAGATTACAAAGAGCTAAACTTAACGTAGAAATTCGAGCAACTTGGTAAGTATAAAGCTATTTCTAGTTTACAATTATAGTTAAATGACAATTTAAAAAAATTTCACATTGATCCAATCTTAACTTTAAAATAATCATTAAAGCTTTTTTAATAAATAAAATTTATATAACTTGGTTTTTTTTTTCCAGATAATACCCACCAGTAGTAGATTAGTAGTAGTCACGTCCTATCAGTGCCTTGATTTGCATAAGTATAACTTTAAAAAAAAAACTTCCTCTTCAGTTCATATAAAGAATGGTATGGGTTTGTGCTTGATCAGTAGACATTTTCATCAATTCTGAAACTGAACTGGAAGAATATTTTTTAAAAGTCTTTCACATCTAATATATTAATTTTGTTCTAGATTGATTATATTAATGATTTAAATTTATTTTTTAAATGAGTCATTGGGGAGGAGTGGACCATACCATCTTTATGTGGTCCTTAATTTCTTGTGACACTGTTAAGTTTTGTTTAAAACTTTGGATTGGCAAAAGCCAATGTATTTTCTTAGGTATATGTTGTTGGGATTTAACCTCTATCCCTAGAAAT